>NC_088399.1:66139192-66465623 GCF_034236695.1 Oncorhynchus nerka | reverse complement strand
TTCAATCTGCATTTGTCATTCCCACACACATTTACCAGTTATCAATCGCTGTGTCAGAATGCGAAATAACTGATGTTCTCCAGGGCGGTATTGGATGGACTATCTGAGGCTTTTAATCAATGCATATTTTCTCTCTCTCTCTCTCTCTCTCTCTCTCTCTCTCCCTCGCTCCTTTTTTTCATCCCTCCACTCACATAAATCTTTTAACGTTGTGCCTGAATGTAATGTATTTGCACAGAGAGTGAGAAAAAAACGAGAGCCATGACAGAAGCAGTATATTATCAAACATTACACCTCAGGTCTAACAGGTATCAAGGGGCTTTCCGGCTGGGAATGACTGGGAACGCTGGGAATCATGGCGGAATCACACACACAAGCTTTCTGTTGTCCATAAATCAACTTTTCCGAGCTAATCTTTCTCACTCAAAGGCAGAGTAAATACTCTGAATATGGATGGTGGATTGATCTGACGGGTCGCGCTTCCTGCGCCGCACCTGGCTAAGGCTGTATGGTTTTACACTACAGTACAGTACAAGGCCACTGCCACTAGTAATACGGTTGTTAATGTATCTCTCTCTGTCTAAAATATTCTTCTCCATCTTGTCTCCGCTGTTTATGTAGGGTGTTGAGAGAAGACATGAAAGCAAGGGATGGGGTAAGAAGGGTGCTTCCCTGACAGATGAGTACTATGTGCGTGTAAATGTATGCATATATCTTAGGTAGAGATTCAGTTCAGAATCACAATTTTAAAAACTTTTGATTCTTGTTATATACTGTATATCCTTAATCTGGTCTGCCAAAAAAAGGAGTCATATTAATTGATCAACCACTGAAATGCAACAGGCTTATGAAAAAAGACTGCCACAAGCTTGTAATGGAGTAAAACATGAAGAGGTACATTCTCTCTAAATAAATTCACCATTAAAGCCCATTTTGTCCTCAAGTGCCAGAGGGTCTAGGTTTAAGTGTTTTGTGATGGCCCATGCCAAGCCATTAAGACTTTTAAGACGGATTTAGGCAAAAATCCCCAAAATGAACATCGTAAATTAAAAACCTGATGACATGGCCGTGCAAAATTAGCCACTTAGCTAAAACAGCGGAGTTAGCATCCTTAGCTAACACAGCAGAGTTAGCATCCTTAGCTAACACAGTAGAGTTATAGCATCCTTAGCTAACACAGCAGAGTTAGCATCCTTACCTAACACAGCAGAGTTAGCATCCTTAGCTAACACAGCATAGTTAGCATCCTTAGCTAACACAGCAGAGTTAGCATCCTTAGCTAACACAGCAGAGTTAGCATCCTTAGCTAACACAGCAGAGTTAGCATCTTTAGCTAGCTAGTTAATGTGAATAAATAAAATAAAACTATTAATTTCAAATTCATTTATAAAACCTCTCAACACACTTGACAAATATATATATATATCTTTTTTTAAAGGGAACTGACTCCTATGCGTAACAGAGGCATCAGTTTCATGTTTTATTCCCTTTCCTCGCTGTAACAGCCCTAGTTAGTTAGGGGAACGCCGCTCAACCTCCCTGGAACAGTGTTCGATCAACTAAGCGGAAAGCATTCATTTTGGGCCTATAGTTAATTGTTGTCCATCCAATGTCTTTTCCCTGGTGGTTGGAGTAGACAAGGACATATCATGATTTGGGGAGGGGGACTGGAGGGACGATGCAGTGGAGTGCAAAGAGGGGATGAAAGCAGGAAGGGCTAAGCAATGAGTTTCCACAGATGCAATTTAGGTTCAAATCAAACCTCTGAGAAGCTGAGAAAGCCCTGGTGACAGCCACCCAGCTCTGAAATAAAACACGTTGTATTGTGTTTGGGAAAGTTTGTGGCCTCTGAACCGACAGACAGTCTAAGGGTTTTTACATTTCCTGGAGAAGGGGGTTTTACCGTTTGTGCTGGCCGCTTAAGAGGACACTGTCAGGTTGTGTTCAGGCCTTAAATGACTGTTTGAAGTCCCAGCTTGGACACAAACCTTGTTATTCTGCATTTTACCTCAGTGAGAGAATATCCTCTATACCCCAAGATGGTATGATGGCTGAGAGTACATTTAGAGCTATGCCTATGAAAGAATGTGTAACATTTTGTTTATGAAGAGACACCCCAACATCTCCATATAATGCAGCATATATAGGGCCAGGATCTCATGACTACTGTACATGACCTTGACCAGGAAAACCTCTGGGACCTATAACAGAGGTTATAATTCAAGGACACGCTGCATTATAACTTTGGCAATGCCCAATTGCTTGAAGAGACCTGGGTCATGTTCATTAGGCACCAAATGGACTAAAACAAGGGGTCCAATAAGAAATGCTAATTTTAGTTTTCTGTTGAAAGATATTTTCCATTGCGGTGCCTAATGAACACGACTCTGATTGCATTGACAAACAGAAACCTTGACCTTTGACATGGCCAAGGTAAATCGGTTCAATAGTCCCTTTCCCTTCTAAATGAGTCTGCTCTCTTAATTGATAAAGAGTACAGAGGTTCTGATCCGATTACTGTTGGTGTGGGACTCAATTAGCAGAAGATGTAGCATTGTCTGATTTCCCTCGATCAGCTGTAAACCAATAAACTGCCTCTAGTTATACCTCTTCAACAATGACATGACTGATCTTAGGTCAGTCCTACTGACTGAGTGCCCTGAGCACAGTCCGCCTAAAGCTCTCATTGACTGACTTTGAACTACAGCATATTCTTTTTTGAATTCTTCTGTAGGTCCCATTTCATATCCTTACTGACCAGAAGGTGACATCAACAAGGTTGAGACTCTGCCAACTGGTAGGTTCCCACCTTCCTTCATGTTCTACTGCTTTTATCTGAAGGTTTTGGGAGGTGTATTACCGCCACAGTACATCAAAGAAAACAACACATAGTAACCTTGTCAAGGAGTTGAAAGACGCTGGACTCAGTTTTGGGTACCGGTTGGGTCTGCCCCCGAATTCGTTGCAGTATAGAATTTCACACACTGAAGTTGAGTTGCATTTCAGAGAGACTAATTGTTGCTGTAGACCACAACATCCCCTCCAATCAAAGCCCCAATCTAATTGATCTTACCTGGAATATCTCTGATGATTTATTGTCTTGCTAAAAGGATATGATAAGTCGAGGGCCTGACGGCTTTCTATTCGACAACCGTTTATTTTGTGTGTGTGCGGTTTTAATTCAAATTCATGAAGGATTTTGTGCTGAATTGCATTGGCTATAGCTGCGGATCTCTCTGTGTGCAACGGTGGTGAGGGTTGGTGAGAAGGATGATGAGTGATGTCAGACAGGAGAGTGTGTTGACAAGGGCAGAGAATGCACATCCCAGTGTTTATCACCGTCTCTCATCTGCATCTGGAGCCACTCCTACAGCACTGTCTGTTGGCACCAAGCCCCCAGTGTCCGGTCTGGAGCGTGAAGTCACAAGCTCCGCTGGTCGGCTACTGCGTAACAACCTAGCGGTGCCAAAAGCCTTGGTTTGCACTAGAAATCCTATGTAAAATTTAGGATCACCAGAATGGCCAAACCAAAAAACGTTGGACTTTGGCTTTCTCAGGCAGGATGAAAATGACTACATCGATCATATGACTATGATCGTTTGCCAGTTACGGCCACTTTCACCATGATCCTTAGGATTCTTATGTGCCAATTCAGCACGTTCAGCAATATGGAGCGCTTCAAATCCAAATACGTCTGTCTCCATGCATCATCAGGAGTCTTCCATAGGAATACATGGATGACGTCAGCACTATCACCAACTACTGGTTTTGATGTCTATGGGTGGCAGGGTAAGCAGTTGTGTTTTGGGTCCGCATCAAATAGCACTGACTGGATTTATGATAACTGATCATGTCTGGATCGTCAACTAGTAATGATGAAGCAACTCTGGACTTTCGGAGGCCTGTGTGTCTGCTGGATTTTGTTCTTATTTTCAAATCAGTGTCTGGTTAAGACCTGGGAAACCAGGTGTGTGTAATTTGGGGTCCTTAACAGATCAAAATAGTGCCTGGGAAAAAATACAGCCAGCTGACACTCAAGCCACTGAAGAGGGGAGTTACCCATGCTTAGGGCTCTATTCAATCTGTAACACTGCATTGTTGGTTAAGGGCTTGTAAAGTAAGCATTTCACAGGCAAGGTCTACACCTGTTGTATTTGGCACATGTGACAAATACATTTGATTTGATTTGATTCCGCAATAGAAACGTAAAGATAATTTCCGATTAAGCTGAAATGTGCAGCGTTTACCCATAAATGCGGTCTCCGATAAAAGCTGGAACATTGCCTTTGAATTTCAACCACCTTGTAAAGCTGAACCTCCACGATGCGGCTTGAATAGAGCCCTAAGTCTAGATCTACAGCAACTAGATCTACAGCAACTAGATCTACGGCAACTAGCTTTACTAGTTCTGTACCTGTAAGGTTCTTGTTGTTGGTTGCAAATAGAATCACACGTACGCGAGTGTGTCACTTTCTCAGTTACCCTCAAACTATTTTGCACCTACGCCAAGTTGAACGCAGTATTAGACTTTGGGTGGGTCTGCATCCATAAATGCATGTTTCCTGTACAACACCAAGGTTAGGTCCTGGATGCCCAATAATGACTGTAGTGTCATTGCAACACCTGACCTTGAGTCTGAGTACCAACACATCTCTCCTTACATTCATTTCAACCCAAAAGAGCTGTTTGTCAGCAACCATAGGTCTCTATGTCTCTTTCTGGATCCAACTGGCCAGACTCGGCTGCATTATTCATCAAACACAGACACACAGAGAATGGATTCCTGTGGACCGCTACTCACATAAGTAACAAGATTTATGAGTCCCTCTTTAGGTTATAATTCAAAGTTCATCCTCACATACATCATATTTTGAAGCACATAGATTATGAGAGAGAGCACATTTATCATATGACAGGGCGCACATACCCAGGCACACACAGACGTGCACACAGACGTGCGCACACACACTCGCCAACAAATGGACACACACAGACACACACCATCACACCAACAAATACACACACCAACAAACATTCACACACACACACACACACACACACACACACACACACACACACACACACACACACACACACACACACACACACACACACACACACACACACACACACACACACACACTTGGTTCCCCCATCCCCCACAATTCAAATTGTATTCTCCTCCTCTGAAGCATTAAAGTGCTTGAGCTTTTTGTTCACAATCAGATGAGAAACAAGAACGCTCTGAACAAGAATGCTTTACTATATACTGCCCATGAAGAAAAATAAGTGATCATAATCATTCATCATACTGTTTACGTAATACAAGATATTGAGTAAACAAACTATCAAATGAAGGGTTAAGCCATGCTTGTGCCATCTATTGACCATTGCTGTTCACTTACTGGAACATAACATTTTGTGTACAAAATACTGTATTTGATCAAAATGTTTCAAACAACTGGAAAGGACAGGGCGGTATAGAATATTGTGTAGTGAGACACACTGCATTAGCTTTCTAGAAATGACAATGAAAGATGAAAATGGTATGAGAGTCAAAGTCTAACCCTCAAGTAACATCCAACTAGCCGTTAACCCTGCCTCTCACCATGATAGATTGTATTATGGCCTAATCTTCTCTCAAACACTTGATGAGAAAGGGTCATTTGAAAGCTGATGGACTGAGGGATCGAGTTCAAATCTCTCAGGCCCAGTGAATAGATACAGATAATAACCGCAGACAAGAAGCCTCGATTCCACATTTGGCACCAAAACAAACTCGCTTCTTCAGAAGTCCCAAATCACAATTTTGGGGATGCCGACAGATTTGATTCTCTCTAAATAGGCGCGATAATGTTATTGACGCCACTTCAAATGAGGTTTCAATGACACACTCAAATTGGAGATCATTGGCTTAAGCTAATCCCCTCCATTTGAGAACTTGTCAGAGAGGAAACTGAAACTGCCATTTCGCAAGTGCCCTCGTGATCCGGTCCTTCAAATTGCCGCCTTTAAAACACTCACAAGAGATGTGTTTTCTGTCTTTCAAGAACGAGAACAACTTATGTTTTTTTTTTTTTTTTACTCTTCGGGCTAATCATGAGATAATGAATCATTTTGAGTGTGCGGGGGAAAAGGGGTGGTGTGGAGAAAATAAGTCTATTTAAGGCTAGGCAGGGAAATATTTAGTTGCGGGGTGATTGTAGTGGGGTTGGTGGGGGGGGGGGGGTGTATGGTGGTGCAGGACACATGTCGGGGAAGCTACATGAATTACCGAAGCTATTATTGTATTATTGTTATTGCTATTATCAGCCCTACCATTGTTGTGTCGTCAGCAAACTTAGAACAGGGAGTACAGGAGGGGACTAAGCATGCACCCCTGAGGGGGCCCCAGTGTTAAGGATCAGCATGGCAGATATGTTGTTGCCTGACCTTACCACCTGGTTGGCGGCCCGTCAGGAAATCCAGGATCCAGTTGCAGAGGGAGGTGTTTAGTCCCAGGGTTCTTAGCTTAGTGATGAGCTTTGTGGGCACTACGGTGTTGAACACTGAGCTGTAGTCAATAAAAAGCATTCTCAAATAGGTGTTCCTTTTGTCCAGGTGGGAAAGAGCAGTGTGGAGTGCGATTGATATTGTGTAATCTGTGGATGTGTTGGGGCAGTATGCAAATTGGAGTGGGTCTAGGGTTTCCGGCATGATGGTGTTGATGTGAGCCATGACCAGCCTTTCAAAGCACTTCATGGTTACTGACATGAGTGCTATGGGGCAGTAATCATTTAGGCAGGTTGCCTTTGCTTTCTTGGGCACAGGGATTATGGTGGTCTGTTTGAAACATGTATGTATTACAGACTCTGTCAGGGAGAGGTTGAAAATGTCAGTGAAGACACTTGCCAGTTGGTCCGCGCATGTTTTGAGGACACGTCTTAGTAATCCGGTTTTGTGAATGTTGACCTGTTTAAAGGTCTTGATCACATTGGCTACGGAGCGCGTGATCACACAGTCATCAGGAACAGCTGGTGCTCTCATGCATGCTTCGGGCATAGAAGGCATTTAGCTCGTCTGGTAGCTCATGGCTGTGTTTCACTTTGTAGTCTGTAATATTTTTCAAGCCCTGCCACATCCAACAAGTGTCAGTGTAGTAGGATTCATTCTTAGTCCTGTATTGACACTTTGCCTGTTTGATGGTTCGTCTCAGGGCATAGCGGATGAGAGTCCCACTCCTTGCAGGACACTCAGTGGCAGCTCTAGCCTTTAGCTCAGTGAGGATGTTGTCTGTATTCCATGGCTTCTGTTTGGGAAATGTACATATGGTCACTGTGTGGATGACATCGCCGATGCACTTATTGATGAAGCCGGTGACTGAGGTGGTATACTCCTCAATGCCATTGGATGAATCCCGGAACATATTCCAGTCGGTGCTAGCAAAACAGTCCTGTAGCGTAGCATCCACGTCATCTGAACACTTCCGTATTGAGCCAGTCACTGGTACTTCCTGCATTAGTTTTTGCTTGTAAGCAGGAATCGGGAGGATGCAATTATGGTCAGTAATTAATCTCGCACTTTGAAGTAAAGTTCGGCTTGCAAAAATGCAAGTAAATCATATTCCGAGATGTTCCCTGAGTTAACGGAGGAGCGATGGGAGAATCACAAGACAGGATTTCAACTCCCCGGCTGGAGAGGATGTTTCTGAACTGTGACACAGTGTAGCGAACATTAGTAGACGATGATCCCATTTTTTTCCATCTCACTCGTTTAGAAAACTTTAAAAAATTGCATAACCTGCAAATGGCGTAATGTTGGGGCTCAAACAACACTTGAGGTTCAATATTGGAGCCGACAGAGAGAGAGAGATCTTAATATATACTAATATATACTATACTTATTCTATGTTTGATTCTATTCTATTAATTATGATTAAGATACCCCCTCCCATTTTTTTTTGCTCACGTTTTCTCTTTTACCCTCTGCTTGTCTGAATTTGAAACGGGTTACTTGAGCTTTCTTTATCTTCAAAATATTACTATGAACAACTTACGAGACGGAGGCTTTGAAATGCATTAACAGTGAACTGTACTCACTCATTTCGATATATCTTTAAACGTACACCAAAGGACTCACATCAAATCAGATCTGAAACAGCTGGAGCATTGTTTGTGTTTTTGTGTGTCTGTGAGTGCGTGCGTGAGTGTGTGCATGTGTCTGCGTGTGTATTTGTGTGTGTCCGTCCGTGTGTCTGAGTCTGTTTGTGTCTGTGTCTATCTGTGTCTCTGTGTACTGTGTCTGTATGGGTCTGTGTGAATACACTTCAAAAGCTTAGGTCTACTTCAGAATAAATGTCAATATTTGCTTGTGACACACTGAATTAACTTTTGATTTACATTTACATTACATTTAAGTTATTTAGCAGACGCTCTTATCCAGAGCGACTTACAAATTGGTGCTTTCACCTTATGACATCCAGTAGAACAGCCACTTTACAATAGTGCATCTAGGTCTTTTAAGAGGGGGGGGGTGAGAAGGATTACTTTATCCTATCCTAGGTATTCCTTAAAGAGGTGGGGTTTCAGGTGTCTCCGGAAGGTGGTGATTGACTCCGCTGAGGGAGTGAGGGAGTTTGTTCCACCATTGGGGGGCCAGAGCAGCGAACAGTTTTGACTGGGCTGGCGGGAACTGTACTTCCTCAGTGGTAGGGAGGCGAGCAGGCCAGAGGTGGATGAACGCAGTGCCATTGTTTGGGTGTAGGGCCTGATCAGAGCCTGGAGGTACTGAGGTGCCGTTCCCCTCACAGCTCCGTAGGCAAGCACCATGGTCTTGTAGCGGATGCGAGCTTCAACTGGAAGCCAGTGGAGAGAGCGGAGGAGCGGGGTGACGTGAGAGAACTTGGGAAGGTTGAACACCAGACGGGCTGCGGCGTTCTGGATGAGTTGTAGGGGTTTAATGGCACAGGCAGGGAGCCCAGCCAACAGCGAGTTGCAGTAATCCAGACGGGAGATGACAAGTGCCTGGATTAGGACCTGCGCCGCTTCCTGTGTGAGGCAGGGTCGTACTCTGCGGATGTTGTAGAGCATGAACCTACAGGAACGGGCCACCGCCTTGATGTTATTTGAGAACGACAGGGTGTTGTCCAGGATCACGCCAAGGTTCTTAGCGCTCTGGGAGGAGGACACGATGGAGTTGTCAACCGTGATGGCGAGATCATGGAACGGGCAGTCCTTCCCCGGGAGGAAGAGCAGCTCCGTCTTGCCGAGGTTCAGCTTGAGGTGGTGATCCGTCATCCACACTGATATGTCTGCCAGACATGCAGAGATGCGATTCGCCACCTGGTCATCAGAGGGGGGAAAGGAGAAGATTAATTGTGTGTCGTCTGCATAGCAATGATAGGAGAGACCATGTGAGGTTATGACAGAGCCAAGTGACTTGGTGTATAGCGAGAATAGGAGAGGGCCTAGAACAGAGCCCTGGGGGACACCAGTTTCTATGTTCTGGGACATTAACATATTATTCTAAAAGTGATAGAAATGAATTGTTCCTGATGAATGATGGAACGAAACCTGATCATATTCGACAGAGCCATGATTGTGTATATTCTTTTTTATATTTCTTATATATTTCTTCTTATATTTCTTGCATACACTTTATAATGTTGTGTTTTCAATCATATTACTCAATGTTACAATTTTTTACCAGCTTTACCAGAATAATGTGTGGGTATTTTTTGTCCTAAACTCTGCCACTACCACTGGCACACAATCTATCTAGTGGGACGTGCATGTGCATGTGGGTGTACATGCGTGTATGTCATGCAAGAGTAAGGCTCATTTGTGCGTTTGTTGTTTCTCTTCAAGTTCTCTTTTTATATTTTCTTAGTATCATTGTTTTTGATATGAGGGCAAGGCTAGTGTTAGGACATAGAAAAACACACTGTCCGGAATACACCTCCACACTCCGTTCCCCCAGGGGGCAGCAGCAACCGTGTCCAGGTGCTGAGCCTGGTTGATAAGCACATCAGGTGCTGCCAATTAGGGTGGGGAACTGCATTGTGGGATAGAACACCGGTGCGGTGGCCATGAGATGGCAGACAGGATTAAAAGGAGAAAAGTAAAACATGTTTTGAGTGAATATGGAGTGGTGGATCACAGATCACTTTGGGAAGAGCTACAAAAGGAAATTGAACGGGACGAGAGTGAGGAGGAATTCATTGCAGAGGCAGGTGGGGTGAAGACCGCCGAGTTTAAACTTAACCTGATGATGAGAAAGATGATTCTGGCCCAGTGGGATTGAGATTTTAGAAGAGAATGGATTCTTGCCTTCTTTCATATCCATATATGGTGTCAGGTTGGGTGGATAAAAGGTTGGGGAATATTGGGTCGTGAAAGGGACTCGAAGTGGAGTCATGTTTATTTGTTGTGTTTCTGCCGTCCAGAGGGCGTGTGCGCTCTGCACCACACAACTGGGGACAAGAACTGTGACTTGCTTCCCTCTCTGGAGCAGGGCGCCATTGAAAGGAGTGATGACTGGAGTGGCGTTAAGTGTTGAGGAGGATCACCTGAAGTTGAGCACTTCTGGTGTCTGTGATGCCCAGTGGAGAGCATGGTGAAACTGAGAAGACATTGTCTGTTACTACTGAGTTTTGATGCAGAGTCTTTTAACAGATAAAGTCAATTTAGGATGTGTCAGTTATCCCATGAGATCCCTGTCCCGAATTCATTATGGTGTTTTAGTTGTCAAGCTTTATGGTCATGTGGCAGCAGGGTGTAGGAGGGGGAAAAAGGTTGTGTGTATAAAGGAATGTGTCTGTGGAAAAGGTTTTGTGTACGGGGTGCTTAGAGATCAGAGGTGTCCTGTGAGAGAAAGGCAGGTTGAGTTTGCCAGGATCATAGTGCAGAAGGTTCGTATGCAGAGACAGTGAAGCGAGTAGTAGAGGATGATGGGTCTAGGATGAGGGATCCTAAGAGGATCATTGTGAGTAGGCTGAGGCCAATAAAGCGTGATAGGAATAACATGTGCTTCAGTAAGGTTGTTGTTCTGGCGTTCATGGCTATGGTTGTCAACTGTACCGCAGGAATGGAAAGTAAATCACAGAGGATAGATGTTGTGGTGGCAGCTGCGGAGAAGTACTTGGGTGTACTAAATTTGACTGCAGAAGAGTTACAAGATGTTTTGAACGATAGTGTCCCGTCCTCCCAGGCTGCTGCCTTGGAGTAGAATCAGATAGGGCCAAAGTAGTGGAATAGTGGTGAGGTTTTAATGGGTGCAGGGTTAGTTAATAGGGTAATTATTTCACAAAGTTGAATTAATTCATACTATTAGAACAGTAAGCTGATACACAGCCAATACAGTATGTGGCGAGATGCACCTATAATATTTGTTTGCGGACTGCCATAATACCAAAGAAGAATAATATTAAGGCGATCACCGATGAGTGTCCCAGCTTGCAAGCCGTAGGTTTTCTTTGGTGGCCATGAGGCCTTTTGTTTGTTTTTGAGTCTTTAGTTTGGGCATGCCTTTAGTATTTTTTTTCTTTTTGTACTTATTTATGTTTTATTACCCTCTGAATAAATACTAATCCGCTTGGACTGACCGACCAAGAGGTCAAGAGAAACAGAGCTGGCCCTGGATCAAGGTAAGGTTGCTGTCTCCCTTTGTACATGTGCATCCAACAGACTTCAAGCGCTGATTTCTCACATATATGCACACATTCATTCAGGTTACAGACCAGTTAACCAGGCCTAAGACGTTTTTTATTTTTTATTATGATTATTTTTTATTTCACCGTTATTTAACCAGGTAGGCTAGTTGAGAACAAGTTCTCATTTACAACTGCGACCTGGCCAAGATAAAGCATAGCAGTGTGAGCAGACAACACAGAGTTACACATGGAGTAAACAATTAACAAGTCAATAACACAATAGGAAGAAAAAAAAGGGGAGTCTATATACATTGTGTGCAAAAGGCATGAGGTAGGCGAATAATTACAATTTTGCAGATTAACACTGGAGTGATAAATGATCAGAAGGTCATGTACAGGTAGAGATATTGGTGTGCAAAAGAGCAGAAAAGTAAATAAATAAAAACAGTATGGGGATGAGGTAGGTAAAAATGGGTGGGCTATTTGCCGATAGACTATGTACAGCTGCAGCGATCGGTTAGCTGCTCAGATAGCAGATGTTTGAAGTTGGTGAGGGAGATAAAAGTCTCCAACTTCAGCGATTTTTGCAATTCGTTCCAGTCACAGGCAGCAGAGAACTGGAACGAAAGGCGGCCAAATGAGGTGTTGGCTTTAGGGATGATCAGTGAGATACACCTGCTGGAGCGCGTGCTACGGATGGGTGTTGCCATCGTGACCAGTGAACTGAGATAAGGCGGAGCTTTACCTAGCATGGACTTGTAGATGACCTGGAGCCAGTGGGTCTGGTGACGAATATGTAGCGAGGGCCAGCCGACTAGAGCGTACAAGTCGCAGTGGTGGGTGGTATAAGGTGCTTTAGTGACAAAACGGATGGCACTGTGATAAACTGCATCCAGTTTGCTGAGTAGAGTGTTGGAAGCAATTTTGTAGATGACATCGCCGAAGTCGAGGATTGGTAGGATAGTCAGTTTTACTAGGGTAAGTTTGGCGGCGTGAGTGAAGGAGGCTATGTTGCGGAATAGAAAGCCGACTCTTGATTTGATTTTCGATTGGAGATGTTTGATATGAGTCTGGAAGGAGAGTTTACAGTCTAGCCAGACACCTAGGTACTTATAGATGTCCACATATTCAAGGTTGGAACCATCCAGGGTGGTGATGCTGGTCAGGAGTGCGGGTGCAGGCAGCGAACGGTTGAAAAGCATGCATTTGGTTTTACTAGCGTTTAAGAGCAGTTGGAGGCCACGGAAGGAGTGTTGTATGGCATTGAAGCTCGTTTGGAGGTTAGATAGCACAGTGTCCAAGGACGGGCTGGAAGTATATAGAATGGTGTCGTCTGCGTAGAGGTGGATCAGGGAATCGCCCGCAGCAAGAGCGACGTCTCGACTTAGTGAGTGCAACAATAGTAGCAGGCTAGTTTTGGGTTTTGTAAAATATGGGCGCTCGTCCTGCATTCATTTGAACAGAGGTGAACATTTGCAGATGTAGTGTGGGTGATTTTGAACCAGGATGGTTCGGTACTGCTTTTGTGCATTTGTTGAGAGAGTTTGTAGCAAGTGTTGTGTCGAGCTAGTATGCTAGGAGAGATTAGCAAGATAGCGGATGGTTTTGGTCAACAGAAATGTTTGGTGCGGTTCGTAAGCTACTGTAGGGCTGATAAGGTGTCTTCTTGGTTGTATTTGTGGGCTGAGAAATTAGTTGGCTCCCCCAAGTCTTTTGTTCCTTTAGCTGACACGTTTTTTTGCCAAAGCAGAGGAGATTGTGGTTACTCAGCAGGTTGACCGTGAGGTTGTTTGGATGTCAAGTTTGATTTAGCTGACACATTTCTCATAGAGATATGGAAGGGAGGATATTCTTCCCAATGATGTTGTGAGGATTCTCTGGCAGACCTGGTCTGGGTTTTGCAGGTGGACTTGGCGGTGTCTTGTGATGAGAATCAGGAGTTTGAAGAAGTGAGGTTGGTGGAGAATCTAGATCCATCGGTGTTGTCACTTCCTGTTGTTGAGGAGCATTTGATAGTTCCTACAGCATGTAGGCCTAGCGTGTCTCCTGCTAAGGTGGAGGAAATTGAGGAGGATATGGCTAGCATTTCCCCTCCAGTGAGTGTGCAGGGCTGGAGCAAAGAGGCATTAGGGAACGTAGATGGTGTTCTTAGTGAGTTGGCTGAAGCCCCTAGTGAAGGTTGCTCCAAGTCTCTAATCGTTGCCTCCATACCAGATGGAGCTTGGCGCTTGTGACCATGGGGTGTTATGATATGGGGGCACGGGTAGTGTAAGAACATAGACAAACACACTATCCGGGATACACTTCTACACTCCATTACCCCCAGGGAGCAGCAGCAACCTTGTCCAGATGCTGAGCCTGGTTAATAAGCACATCAGGTGCTGCCAATTAGGGTGATCGTCAGTCAGTGGCCCAGTTTGCAAGCCATGAAGCTGCAGGTTTTGCTTGGTGGCCATGAGGCCTTTTGTTTGTTTTTAGTCTTTAGTCATCCCTTTTGATATTTTTGCACATACACTGGATTTATGTTTCATGACCCTCTGAACAAAAATTAATCTGCTTGGACAACCAAGAGTTCAAGAGAGAGTTGGCCCTGGACCAAGGTAAGGTTGCTGTCTCCCTGGGCACATGTGCATCCAACACGGTCCTCACATAACTGCACACATTCATTCAGGTTACAGACCAGTTAACTAAGCCTAAACCCCCTAGACTTAACGCGTGCAAGAATATTAGCAGGCTAGTTATGGGTTTTTTGAGTGCATCTGATTGTCAATGCAAGGCTGAGATCACACACAAAGCTTTTGGCTCAATTATATAGTGGGATTTTAGATATCCAATCAACCAACCTAGTGTGAGTTCTAATCGGGATTTAATGACCATTCTGATGTGCTGTGAAAAGGATATTTTCGCCTCGTCTTTCCATCCGTTGCTCTCGTCCTTGTCTTATTGGACATCATCTTCCGCTACACTCTCTCGCTCTCTCCTGATTTCCATTTTGGGTGTGTGGTCAATGAATCCGATCTCTGCTCTTCCCCTAATTTTCTTTTTGATTAACAAATAGAAGCCCCAGTTTCCCTTTTGTACCATTCTTATAAAGCATGTTCATGCAATTAATGCATAAATTAATGGCAATCTGGGAATAAATGAAAAATGATGATGAGCAATGAAGATTCAAGACGGAGAAAGAAAGAGCGAGAGAATGGAGAGAGAAGAAAGAGAAAGCGTTTCAAGCTCCATCGCTTCCTTCCAGGTGTCTTTGCCCGCATCATTTCAGCTGTGAACCATAATCAACTTCCTTAATGAAATACGTAATTAACATATTATAATTGTACTACGGATGGTTTTGACAGAAATCATTTTCCATATCTAATACTATGCTAATTTAATCTGTTCCCCTTCTCGCCAACATGACCTTTTGTGATTAAGTTTCATGGCGGATTTCTTCAGTGTGTTTCTGTGCGAAGTGTGTGTGTGTGAATGCATTTGTGTGGTTGATGGATTGATTAAGCTACTGCGAATGCCAGTGCTAGGGCGTGGCTGTCACAGTTTTAACACCCGGAATGCAGACGCAGATGGCGAGAAAAGGTATATGAGAAGTGAGAGGAAACTTGGGGAGATATGTAGGGCGGGTCTACCTAGCTGAGGAAAGGTACTGTTTGATCTTTAGGAACCAACTGAGAGGCAGTTATGATTTGTCAAATAATACCAGAATAACTTTTGTACAGACCATGGGCAAACAGTCCACTACTTTCCCACCCTCATTTATGTCAAAAGCCAACATTTTACATTCATATAAGCCATATGCCCAATAGAGATACAGGAAATCAGCCAATGATTTTCTCCCCCTGTAGGACAACAGATGGCTAGAGTCGTGAAAGAAAGGTTTTCTGATGAACTGGATACCATAATGCTGCCTCTGCACAGTCTACTCACCCACTAATGATGAATACTTGGGAGACCTCTTTTTGGGAGACCTCTTTTTGGGAGACCTCTTTTTGGGAGACCTCTTGCATATAAAGCTGTTTTGTTTGTACCCTTAGTGAACATTTCTGTTCAATAACTGACTGTTATTGGTCAATAATAACCCTGAGGAGCCAACATGGATGGCTTTGAGTCACGTCACGTCATCCCACAGCCCAGTGTATATCACAATGCATTTCAGTTGAAATGGGGACGGCCTAGATATGACTCCGGGGTATATGTGATAGAGTTCCGGCCCTTCAATATTTCGCTCCTCTTCGTGTACACAAATAGGTCAAGTAGGAAGGAATGCAGGAGGTGGGGAAACACAGGAAGTGAATAGGAAGTCATCTGTGTCATGACCTATAGTGCGGGGGGACATTTGATGAGTGACAGATTGGATGCCAGCGAGTAATGAGAGAAAGTGTCCCAGACTGCCAGTGCCATTGTTTGTCTGTGTGACGGCTTCAGTGCCCCAAGGTGTGCCAACGACACTGCCACTTTTCACCTCCGATCAACAGTGTATCCCTCTGCCTTTCAGTGTGGCATAACCCATATGGGGTGATGGGACTTGACATGTTTGTGTTATGCTGGCATGTCACTTGTTGTTTAATGCGTGTAGTGCTGGAACGAGCTGCAAAAAAATACTCAAACTGGACAGTTTTATCTCCATCTCTTTATAGAAAGACTCAATCGTGGACACTTACTGACTGTTGAGGCTGCTTTGCATGACGTATTGTGGTCTCTACCTTCTTGCCCTTTGTGCTGTTGCTGTGTCCAATTATGTTTGTACCATGTTTTGTGCTGCTACCATGTTTTGCTGCTGCCATGTTGTGTTGCTACCATGTTGTCATGTGTTGCGGCCATGCTATGTGGTTGTCTTTAGGTCTCTCTTTATGTTATGGTGTCTTGCTTGTTGTGATGTGTGTTTTGTCCTATATTTTGTTTATTTACTTTTAATCCCAGCCCCCGTCACCACAGGAGGCCTTTTGTCTTTTGGTAGGCCGTCATTTTAAATCAGAATTTGTTCTTAACTGACTTGCCTAGTTAAATAAAGGTGAAATAAAATAGTGTGCGCGTTAGTTTACTTGAAGTCTGTTTGTATAATTGCGAGTGTTATAGAGCAGCGCACCGGACAGATGAAAATCAACCTTTTAAATGCATTTTCCTCGACGTTTGAGGAGGATTCACAGTAAATGCTGCCAGCTCAAGCCTGCACTATAATCTGACTTGGATTTAAATGTTCGAATGTTGTAGCACACTGGCTACCTCATTGGCTATTTAACTGGCTAATATTGTTTGTGGCATAGGTTTACGATAAATGTACACATTTTAACTTACTTTAATGGCTACATTTAGGATTGGGGTGACCATGTAATTGAAGGAAATAAAATTTAATGGAATATTTTTTTTGTTAATTTGACCTTTTTTTTTAACTAGGCAAGTCAGTTAAGAACAAATTCTTATTTACAATGACGCCCAACCAAAAGGCAAAAGGCCTCCTGCGGGGTTGGGGTCTGGGATATAAAATAAAAAATATAATATAGGACAAAACACACATCACGACAAGAGAGACAACACAACACTACATAAAGAGAGACCTAATACGACAACATACTGTAGCATGCAGCAACACATGACAACACAGCATGGTAGCAACACAACATGACAACAACATGGTAGCAACACAACATGACATCCACATGGTAGCAATACAACATGGCAGCAGCACAACACGGTAGCAGCACAACACGGTAGCAGCACAAAACAGGGGACAAACATTGTTGGGCACAGACAACAGTACAAAGGGCAAGAAGGTAGAGGCAACAATACATCACGCAAAGTAGCCACAACTGTCAGTAAGAGTGTCCATGATTGAAACTTTGAATGAAGAGATTGAGATAAGCCTGTCCAGTTTGAGTATTTGTTGCAACTCGTTCCAGTCGATAGCTGCAGCGAACTGAAAAGACGAGTGACCCAGGGATGTGTGTGCTTTGGGGACCTTTAACAGAATGTGGCTGGCAGAACGGGTGTTGTATGTGGAGGATGTGGGCTGCAGTAGACATCTCGGATAGGGGGAGTGAGGCCTAAGATGGTTTTGTAAATAAGCAACAAACAGTGGGTCTTGCGACGGGTATACAGAGATGACCGGTATAATACATTTTGGCAAGGAGAGACCTGAACTGAAATTAAATGTAAATGATCCTTCTGATTGTAACATAACATATTGGAAACTGTAAATATTGTAATGCATCACACACACATGAAATGACTGCTGATCCTGCCTTCCGTATGGCACATCCGTACCCATAGCAGTTTGATTGACAGGCGTAGTCATACGCCACATCAACTGCCAACATGGATTCGGAGCTATGATTAGGCTTTGCAGTTGGACACACTATCACAATACTGGAAACCACTGTCCTAGAAGTTTAGCTATCTAGTTTACATCCTCCTCTTCTGTCCCTTATCTAGAAGGTTTTAGTACCCATCATGACTTGTTACAACTCTTCAGTGCCTTCCAGTGATTCAATGCAAGCTAAATGAGGCATCGGTGCTTTTTTTCTACAGGGGTTGTTCTTTGTCCACTTTACTTGACCATACAATACATTCCAAAGAAAATGAAATAGATCCATTTAATTTGAGGTTTGGCCCTAACTGATATTCAAACCCAGGTAACACCTCTGCAGAGTCAAGCATCAATAGATCAACGGTTGAAATAAAGTGTTGCCATAATTCAGATAACCACTGTAGAGGCGACTTTAAGGACAAGATATCCACAAGCACCGCAGCTTTCCTCGCAAAACACAGACACAACCACGTTAGACACACAGGTACAGCGCAGATCACATTGATGTGATCATGCGAAATAACATCATGCTGTGTATAGTGAGGCTCTCAAATGTTTGGGTTACGGCAGACTAAGGCAAGAGAGGGTTGGGCATATCATCCATATGAAAGACAATATTCATCCACCTTCTCACAGAGGTTCTATAGGCCGAGATAGCAGTTACCCCTGATTACTAATACGAGGTCAGATACCCTTTCAATACCGTATTGGTGATGATTGGGGGTAATCTGATCCTAGATCTGTGGTTTTAGGGAAACTTCTATGTCTTGTTGTTCTATTAGAAACCACAGAAGCTAGTGCTTGATGTTTTTGCTATGGCTAGCGGCTAACGCTGCGGTACGAGGGTCATAGGTCATATCCATCTCCATCTGTCAATCACAGAGAGCCAAACCTCCAATCTGATAAAAGTATGCGGTCGCCATCCCTCATTACTGAGTCCACAACACAAAATGAGCCTGATGCACACTGATAAGTATCTAAAATGGTTTCTAGCCCTCAGGCTAACGAAATGATGAGCGCTATCAAATATCAGACACTTCTGCCTGGGTATTAGGGCCCATATCTGCCATGCAGCTTTGATCACTCAGCAACAAAGTGTGCGCTTCTTTCAATACCCCTTCATCCACCCACCCCTGACAGACATCTATGAACAGACAGTGACATGAGCGCTGACAGGGTCGATGGAGACATTTGACAAAAATGTGGTTGTTTTGAGGAAGAGACACTTTTGTTAGAGAGCCTGCTCTGTTTGTTGATTATAAGTAGTGCAGTACTTTAAATATGGGATATATATTGGCATTCAGGAGGAGACAAGGGTAATACTTGAATGACTGTGGTCATTTTTGAATAAGAGCCTTGTGACATTCCATGACAGATCATGCATTGGGGACCTTTTTTACTCTCCGAAAGGTTCTCAAACATTTTCTAAAAGAGCCGCAACATCCCTTTGCAACTTGACTGAGTAGTGAGCTCTCTGTTTAAATCTAGAACAGCTGAACACACTTCCAGACCCGCACGGCGAATTCCCTGGCAATCTTCCACACTGAAATTCTCATCTCTCCTCTCCCTCTTCTGTCCTCTCCTCCGCTCTATCCCTTTTCCCTCTCTCCCCTCTCCGTTACTCCTTTATCTGTCCTACCTTCCCTGCACCTTACTCCTTATTTTCTGTCCTACCTATTTTGTCAAAGGTCCTCCTCTCTGTCTTCTCTCTTCTCATGTGTTCTTTCATCTATTTTACATTTACATTTGAGTCATTTAGCAGACGCTCTTATCCAGAGCGACTTAGTAGTCGAGTGCATACATTTTCATACTTTTTTTATTTGTGTTAATTTTTCATCTTCAGTTTCTACCCTCTTACCTGTTCCTTTAGGTACTCCTCTTCTCTCCTTTCCTCCTCCAATTTCCCTTTTATCACATCAGTATTTCTCCCTTTCCTTTCTCTCAACGATACACCCCTCTCCCGTCTCTTTATCTCATTGCAGTCATTGAGGATGTGCTCGACAGTCACCACCTGGCTATTTCCTCGCTAGACTCTAGGAAGGTGAGTATGCCTATTGATTGAAAAAAAACTTTTAGCCCCCCACCCCTCCCAGAAGCAAAAACTTTTAGCCCCCCCAGAAGTATAAGCAAATGGATGATAGATGCTTAAAATCAGTCCCTATTGGCCATTTTCCCCCTGGTTGCGATGTCATGGCTGACAGACAGACAGGACGTTGATGGGGAGGGGTCTCTTACTCTACCACTTGGCGCCAACTGTGCTAGTTGGTGTTAGCTTTGGACTTACCTGTGAGCCTTGTATACTCAAATCAAAATCAAATCAAATGTATTTATATAGCCCTTCGTACATCAGCTGATATCTCAAAGTGCTGTACAGAAACCCAGCCTAAAACCCCAAACAGCAAGCAATGCAGGTGTAGAAGCACGGTGGCTGGGAAAAACTCCCTAGAAAGGCCAAAACCTAGGAAGAAACCTAGAGAGGAACCAGGCTATGTGGGGTGGCCAGTCCTCTTCTGGCTGTGCCGGGTGGAGATTATAACAGAACATGGCCAAGATGTTAAAATGTTCATAAATGACCAGCATGGTCGAATAATAATAAGGCAGAACAGTTGGAACTGGAGCAGCAGCACGGCCAGGTGGACTGGGGACAGCAAGGAGTCATCATGTCAGGTAGTCCTGGGGCATGGTCCTAGGGCTCAGGTCCTCCGAGAGAGAGGAAGAAAGAGAGAAGGAGAGAATTAGAGAACGCACACTTAGATTCACACAGGACACCGAATAGGACAGGAGAAGTACTCCAGATATAACAAACTGACCCTAGCCCCCCGACACATAAACTACTGCAGCATAAATACTGGAGGCTGAGACAGGAGGTATACTGCACCTCTAAGTCTGGTCAAGCGAGAACAAGGGGAACCATCATGGGGCGTCTAAGAAGAACACTGGTATATAAAGGAAGGGATAAAGAAATGAGAACGAGATGGTTGGAATGGAGGACAAAATAGGATGGAGGAAAAGAGGACCACAGAGAGAAGTATTACTGAAATAATTAGATTTAGAATTAGTTTAAGTGTATTGACATACTCAGGACAGTTCCACACTTAACGAATTAAACACAGGGGTCATTGTGTGTGTGTGTGTGTGTGTGTGTGTGTGTGTGTGTGTGTGTGTGTGTGTGTGTGTGTGTGTGTGTGTGTGTGTGTGGTGGTGGGGGGCTCTAGTGAATGGAAGGGTTTATTATTCTCCCTGGCACTCAATCAAACGTTGGCCCCATCACCGGGAACAGAGAGTCACGCTAGAGAATCATCCTGGGGCTTTTTTTTCTCTCTCTCCCCCTCCCATCCAGTGTGAGTGGTATCCATCTGTCAGCTGTCAGTGCCAGCGAGCGATATAGAGTGCTGTCACTTCTTGTCAGCCAGTGTTTGTGAGGCCTTTTTGCAGCTGCTGTGTTACACATCCTGACTGACGGCCAGCACAGGGCCCAGAGAAAAGGTTGGGAGGGAGGGAGGGAGGGGGGAAAGAGTGAGGATAGAGAAGGGAGGAGAAAAAAAAGAAAGAGATCAAGAAGGGGGGAGGGAGGAGAGAAAAAAAAGGGATAAAGGATAGAGAAAGAGAGGAATAAAGAACCGGGGAGAACAAACGTGGTGAGAATGGGCAGGCCATCTTGAGCAAGTGAGAGGGAGGGAGAAAGATGGAGGACAAAAAGAGGGAACGAGGAAGAGTAGTGAGACTGTGGAGGTAGATGAGTCAGAGGATTGCGGGCTCTTCACTTGCGTCGCTTCAGAGTGGGGTTTGGGCAGAGAAGGAGAGGGAGCCAGAGAGAGTGAGGGGGAAGAGAGCGAGATAAAGATTATTAGAGGGAAGGAGGACAGAGATGTGACTGCCAATGGCAAAGAGAGAAGGGCGAGCAGCAGCAGACGGCACACGGAGCCAATCAGAGAACAGGAAGGTGTGTGTGTGAGCTGTTTACCCCACACCCGTGCCCCGTTTCTCACAAGAGCTGCACTCAAGTACAACACAGCTGAGAGGCAAAGTGCCAAAACCAAACACAGCTCTTGGAAGCATCAGACCCTCCAAGATTTCAGATGCAAGCGTTTTGTTTTTCATCCAAAGCATCTACTGCATAGTACTGTTCAGTTAATTCGTCCTCTAAACACAAACAGTCTGAGGTGCTTTAACCTTCAGAGGGTGAGCCTTTGTATCCTCTGTCACTCTCAGCGAGGAATTCTTCCTCCTACTCTATGTCTGTTTTACACTACTGTTCTGGCCTGGTTACACATCCATAGGAAAATGGGTAACACTTTATTTGGATAGTCCATCGGTAGATGCTATACAGACTATCCGTCACATGTCAATCATCTATCTACTAACCCTAGCTCTAACCCTAACCGTGACCTTAGCAAGCAGTTTTTATTTTTTATTTTTTTATTTCACCTTTATTTAACCAGGTAAGCAAGTTGAGAACAAGTTCTCATTTACAATTGCGACCTGGCCAAGATAAAGCAAAGCAGTTCGACACATACAACGACACAGAGTTACACATGGAGTAAAACAAACATACAGTCAATAATACAGTAAAAAAAAAAAAAAAAAAAAAAACTATATACAATGTGAGCAAATTAGGTGAGAAGGGAGGTAAAGGCAAAAAAGGCCATGGTGGCAAAGTAAATACAATATAGCAAGTAAAACACTGGAATGGTAGTTTTGCAATGGAAGAATGTGCAAAGTAGAAATAAAAATAATGGGGTGCAAAGGAGCAAAATAAATAAATAAATTAAATACAGTTGGGAAAGAGGTAGTTGTTTGGGCTAAATTATAGGTGGGCTATGTACAGGTGCAGTAATCTGTAAGATGCTCTGACAGTTGGTGCTTAAAGCTAGTGAGGGAGATAAGTGTTTCCAGTTTCAGAGATTTTTGTAGTTCGTTCCAGTCATTGGAAGCAGAGAACTGGAAGGAGAGGCGGCCAAAGAAAGAATTGGTTTTGGGGGTGACTAGAGAGATATACCTGCTGGAGCGTGTGCTACAGGTGGGAGATGCTATGGTGACCAGCGAGCTGAGATAAGGGGGACTTTACCTAGCAGGGTCTTGTAGATGACATGGAGCCAGTGGGTTTGGCGACGAGTATGAAGCGAGGGCCAGCCAACGAGAGCGTACAGGTCGCAATGGTGGGTAGTATATGGGGCTTTGGTGACAAAACGGATAGCACTGTGATAGACTGCATCCAATTTGTTGAGTAGGGTATTGGAGGCTATTTTGTAAATGACATCGCCAAAGTCGAGGATTGGTAGGATGGTCAATTTTACAAGGGTATGTTTGGCAGCATGAGTGAAGGATGCTTTGTTGCGAAATAGGAAGCCAATTCTAGATTTAACTTTGGATTGGAGATGTTTGATATGGGTCTGGAAGGAGAGTTTACAGTCTAACCAGACACCTAAGTATTTGTAGTTGTCCACGTATTCTAAGTCAGAGCCGTCCAGAGTAGTGATGTTGGACAGGCGGGTAGGTGCAGGTAGCGATCGGTTGAAGAGCATGCATTTAGTTTTACTTGTATTTAAGAGCAATTGGAGGCCACGGAAGGAGAGTTGTATGGCATTGAAGCTTGCCTGGAAGGTTGTTAACACAGTGTCCAAAGAAGGGCCGGAAGTATACAGAATGGTGTCGTCTGCGTAGAGGTGGATCAGAGACTCACCAGCAGCAAGAGCGACCTCATTGATGTATACAGAGAAGAGAGTCGGTCCAAGAATTGAACCCTGTGGCACCCCCATAGAGACTGCCAGAGGTCCGGACAGCAGACCCTCCGATTTGACACACTGAACTCTATCAGAGAAGTAGTTGGTGAACCAGGCGAGGCAATCATTTGAGAAACCAAGGCTGTCGAGTCTGGTTTTAAGTCTGGTTGCTTATCAACAGATAGTTGTTGATAGAAAATCCAGACTATCCAAATAACGTGTGACCGGACGTTAAATGAAAAACTCTGTGCCAGAACGGGATGGTTCAGGTGGGCAAAATGGTGTGAAAAGGGTATCTGATAGACACACTCATAACCCAGCTAACAATTCTAGGGAGAGAGAACGTTTTTGTAATATTCCCCTGATAATGATCGTAATGTTCCCCTGGTGTTTGAGTGTCCGGTTCTCCATTCTATGATTGTTTGAAAAAACCTCCTAAGAACCTATTTGGCATGTTTTTGCATCAGTTAGGAGAACATTCCCTTAATGTCAAACAGAACATACTCAGAAAGTGGTTACCATGTTCTCATAATATACCATATTAATGTTCTAGACACGTTTCATGGAACGTTGCAAGAACATTCATGTGTCCAGTTTTCTGATGGTCAGGAGAATATTCCTTCAACGTCCCACCAAACATACACAGAACATTGTTTGCCATGTTCTCCGAACATATGAATGTTCTAGACACATTTCATGGGACCCTGCAAGAAAATGACCGTGCCAAAGAACTTTTCAAACAGCGGACATTCTGTCATTGTCCTCTAGAGGTTTTAGTCTAGTTCCCGGCTTGATCCAGGGACGTGCCTTAAGACGTTTTTAGGGTGTCATCTAAACAATCCCAAAGAAACATGTTTGATTACAAAATCCCTTGTTTACTGTGCTCTGATTGGCGAACCACTGATCCACTCACAGCTCTTTGTCTGTTGGCAATGTTTGAGGACCCCCACACAGTGCTTTTAAGACATAGCTTTTTCAACATCCATAAATGACATGCTTTAATAACCTACATGATCACGTTGTCCATGTTCATTTATACAGTAATCATTATTCAACATGTACTAGCCTGAGATCTGAACTCACAACCTCTTGGGTCACAGAATTCCAAGCATCCTGCTACACCACCGTGTCTGTGTCAATGAAGGATTTCAACTGCACTGCTACAATTATATCTCAGCTCTGTTAAAAGTACACTCGTTCTGTTTTGTTGTGTGTTGATCATATTGATTTAGTAGGCGTAACATTAAAACAGTAATGTGCCCCAACAACACAACACAATTATACAGAAAAACGTGAAATAAGTAAACAAGTAAATCAAATCAATGACGAGAGAAGTCAGATTGATAACACCAACATGTCGCAGACAATGCCAGTTGAAGCTACAAGCTGTAACCTGAATCAGATTGCCGGCATCGGTTATTAGTCAACCTACCAGGACATTTACAAACAGAACAGGAACTAAATCATCCATGTGTATACATCTTTATTAATCCAGCAGACATCTGATCTAAAGCAGTATCCACACCCTTCAGATGTGACCATAATATAATAGCCATGTCTAGAAGAAACTAAGTTCCAAAGAATGGACCTAAAATTTCAGATGTGTATTAAATGGGTGTCCTGCTTGTCTGTGGTCACTTAACATCCCATGGCACTAATCGTATGAGTAGGGGTGTTAATCCCGATGTCCTGGCTAAAATCCGAATCAGGCCCTCGTATCATCATGGACACTTAATCATTCCAAGCTTCCAAATGGCTCATTAAAAAAAAAGGTGTACCACAGCCGGCTTGGGCTGTTGTTTTCTGTTTTTACTAATGACCTTCCACTGACCTTGAATAAAGCCTACAGTGGGGTAAAAAAGTATTTAGTCAGCCACCAATTGTGCAAGTTCTCCCACTTAAAAAGATGAGAGAGGCCTGTAATTTTCATCATAGGTACACTTCAACTATGACAGAGAGAATGAGAGAAAAATAAATCCAGAAAATCACATTGTAGGATTTTTTATTTATTTATTTGCAAATTATGGTGGAAAATAAGTATTTGGTCAATAACAAAAGTTTATCTCAATACTTTGTTATATACCCTTTGTTGGCAATGACAGAGGTCAAACGTTTTCTGTAAGTCTTCACAAGGTTTTCACACACTGTTGCTGGTATTTTGGCCCATTCCTCCATGCAGATCTCCTCTAGAGCAGTGATGTTTTGGGGCTGATGCTGGGCAACATGGACTTTCAACTCCCTCCAAAGATTTTCTATGGGGTTGAGATCTGGAGACTGGCTAGGCCACTCCAGGACCTTGAAATGCTTCTTACGAAGCCACTCCTTCGTTGCCCGGGCGGTGTGTTTGGGATCATTGTCATGCTGAAAGACCCAGCCACGTTTCATCTTCAATGTCCTTGCTGATGGTAGGCTTTGTTACTTTGGTCCCAGCTCTCTGCAGGTCATTCACTAGGTCCCCTCGTGTGGTTCTGGGATTTTTGCTCACCGTTCTTGTGATCATTTTGACCCCACGGGGTGAGATCTTGCGTGGAGCCCCAGATCGAGGGAGATTATCAGTGGTCTTGTATGTCTTCCATTTCCTAATAATTGCTCCCACAGTTGATTTCATCAAACCAAGCTGCTTACCTATTGCATATTCAGTCTTCCCAGCCTGGTGCAGGTCTACAATTTTGTTTCTGGTGTCCTTTGACAGCTCTTTAGTTTTGGCCATAGTGGACTTTGGAGTGTGACTGTTTGAGGTTGTGGACAGGTGTCTTTTATACTGATAACAAGTTCAAACAGGTTCCATTAATACAGGTAACGAGTGGAGGACAGAGGAGCCTCTTAAAGAAGAAATTACAGGTCTGTGAGAGCCAGAAATCTTGCTTGTTTGTAGGTGACCAAATACTTATTTTCAATTTACAATGTGATTTTCTGGATTTTTTTTCTCTCATTTTGTCTGTCATAGTTGTAGTGTGCCTATGATGAAAATGACAGGCCTCTCTCATCTTTTTATGTGGGAGAACTTGCACAATTGGTGGCTGACTAAATACTTTTTTGCCCCACTGTACTGTATGGCAGCATCATATTGTGGGGGTGTTTTGCTGCAGGAGGGACTGGTGCACTTCACAAAATAGATGGCATCATGAGGGAGGGACATTATGTGGATATATTGAAGCAACATCTCAAGACATCAGTCAGGAAGTTAAAGCTTGGTCACAAGTGGGTCTTCCAAATGGACAATGACTCCAAGCATACTTCCAAAATTGTGGCAAAATGGCTTAAGGACAACAAAGTCAAGGTATTGGAGTGGCCATCACAAAGCCCTGACCTCAATCTTATAAAACATTTGTGGGCAGAACTGAAAAAGCGTGTGCGAGCAAGGAGGCCTACAAACCTGACTCAGTTACACCAGCTCTGCCAGGAGGAATGGGCCAAAATTCACCCAACTTATTGTGTGAAGCTTGTGGAAGGCTACCCAAAACGTTTGACTGAAGTTAAACATTTTAAAGGCAATGCTACCAAATACTAATTGAGTGTATGTAAACTTCTGACCCACTGGGAATGTGATGAAAGAAATAAAAGCTGAAATAAATCATTCTCTCTACTATTATTCTGACATTTCACATTCTTAAAATAAAGTGGTGATCCTAACTGACCTAAGACAGAGAATTTGTTACTAGGATTAAATGTCAGCAATTGTGAAAAACCGAGTTTAAATGTATTTGGCTAAGGTGTATGTAAACTTCTGACTTCAACTGTATATATACTTCTCCAATATTATGATTGTTTACCAATTCCTATGAGGTAGACAAAGCATATGCATATTATTTTTCTTCTTCTAGACGAAGCATATGCACCAAAACCTAAAGTGGTAGAGTCATAATAACAAATTGATGAATCGGATGACGTTCACAGAAAATGGCTGATGGGAAAAATCCTCATTAAGTCCCGTTGGAGACATCATTTCCTATCGGAATATCCGGTAGGATTTTCTTTGCGATTAAAGATCTATCAATATCCCCTCCTCGCCTCTGGTCTTTGACATGCTCGATACCCATTTACTTCAATGAAGAAACATTGTGTCTGGCAGTCGTAAAGGGCATAACGACTGGATTTTTGGGGTCTTAGTTTCTGATGCTACTTCTATGTTCGGATATGCGTGTCTTCAGTGCCCGCCGCGTTCAGCCCACATACTGTATATTTCATTGTTTTTGTGCTGCTCATTTCAACTTAAAAATATATAGACCGCCCTGATTGGTGCTTGTCTTATGTCTATTATTATGGGCACGGTAAACTTCCTGTGAAAATACCTGACGAAAATCATTGCAGGATCGAAACATCGTTTGTTTATAAGTAAAGGTACATGGTGGAGCTTATGAGTGTGTGGGCTCTATTTCTTTTATACCGACTTATCTGTCCAGTTGGCCCACAGTACAGACACTCATCGGTACAGCACAAGACATGCAATCAGAGGACTGTTTTTTTACAGTCCCCAGGTCCAGAACAGAGGCTAGGAAACACACAGTATTAAATGGAGCCATAACTACATGGAACTCTCTGCCACCCCAGGTAACTCAAGCTAGCAAGAAAAACAGATAACATTTTTTTTAAGAGATCAATGAACACCTTACGTCACAACGGTGACTGTGAAAGAAACAGGCATTTTGTTGATCTTTTGTATTCTATTTTGCATTGTATTGTATTATGTAGTCATCTTCTGTTTTCTGAAGTGTGAGGCAGGAGATTATGTGTATATTATATGTGTTTTATTTGTTGCTTTGTTTCCTGTTTGGACACTAGGAAAAGTAGCCGCTGCCTTATAAAAATCAATACCCAAGTCTAGTGTTGCTATTTCAGGCCCTGATAGTAAACAAGCATACAGGTGAAGAAACAAACAAGCAAAAGAGCACTTGGAAAGGTGAGTACATTCTGAGCATTGAGAGTATCTTCATATATTTGTAAAGAGGTCACCATGGAGATGAAGATGGATGAATTCTCGAGGCAATGTTTCAGAGATCTTGCCATCACATATCCTGAAAATGTTTACAAGTGAGTCAGGAAAAAATATATAAATAAATAATAAATAAGTTGCTAAGAGAATCCGCAGAGACTCCGAGGACTTAAGAGACTTAATCCTAAAAGCGAATGAGGAAATAAAAGGAGACCTTCTGTTCTACACGGTACACAGTTCTCCACAAGACCAGCAATCAACTTAATGGAAGAAAACATAAACATTGAGGCAAATGGTACATTGATTCCACCTCCAAATGTAACATTAATATTTATAATATCAGCAATGTGATGGTTCAAGGTTCGGAGGCCAGTCTGGATCAATTTGTCCACTACTTCGACCAAATAAAAGCTCTTGTTGCTGAACTTAACCTCTCCACTGTCCACTTAACCTCTCCCAGTATGTAGTCCCCAGTGTTTCTTGCCTGAGCAGACACAGCCCTGAGCATGCCTCTCTCACACGTGCACCTGCAGTACCACAGCATCTTTATAGAGGAGGAGATCAGCCTGGCGCGTCAGCATACAGATGAGATCCGGGAGCTGCAGTGTGCAATGAAACTGTTGAGGAGGACAACCCCATAATTACTCCCATCACTCCTGCCATCCTCCACAGACCTGACGAGAAACCAGACATTATATTAATGATGGACTCCAATGGAACGTTTATATTAGATAATAAACATTTCCCAAATAAAAAGATGGCAAAGTTATGGTGCTCCACAAGAGAGAGCTACGGAGCTCTTGACTGTGGCCCAGCTTTGCTCCCCCAGTCATCATCATTCACACATGGATCAATTTATCTGCTTGCCCAACAGGAGAGGGTGGCCACATCCCTAAGGGGAGTGATAGAGCAGGCCTCCACCATCTTTCCCCTTGCGAAGATTGTAATATCTACCCTGCTTCAGAGAAGACATGTCCACCCTGCCACCATCCAGAGGATAAATGCCAGCCTCTCTCAGGACTGTGTGCTACAGCACACCATCCCACCCTCAGTCTGGACTGTCTTTACAACAGTGTACACCTGTACGAAGAGACAGTCCCCACCTTCACCAGAACGTTAAAGGATGTTGCTCTGGGTGGCCACCTCACCTCACCCCTACAGGAGCCGCAGACCAGCCACCAACTCCCTGAGACACTCCTTTATACCTGCATCCAGTGGTGCTTCACAGAGACTGGAGAACAGCCATAAACACTTCCCCCCCACAGCACCCTCCACCACTTCTCTACCAGGAATTGCATGCGGATACACTGAGCTATGCCCAAGCCGTATGCATTAAAAGAGGCCCCACACAGAGTTTGGAGCATTGCCGGCCACTTTGCCCTGCACACCATCCTCTTCAATTCCCCCGAAAACCGCCCACTCTTGATGCCAGTCCAGGCCCGCCTCAGCACAGCTCAATCCGACCTGACCCATCACAGCACAGCTCAATCGGACCATATCTATCACAGCACGTCTCTACCAGACCAAGCCCATCACAACACAACTCAACCAGAACCGGCCGCCTCAGCACAGCTCTACCAAACCAGGCCCACCCCAACTCAGCCCAGCTCTACACAGCACCAACCCCTATCCTAGGGTCTGGCAAAACACTGTCAAGGGTAGTGCACCACATGATGCAGTCCACATCATTCACATCATCAGCCTACATATGCTGAGAGTTTGGTGCTTCACCAGCCACGCTGCCCTCCACACCACCCATCTCAATTCCACCCACAACCTCCCGGCCAAGGCAAGTTTTGGTTACCCTCCCTACTCCCATCCCCAGGTCAGGCCTGGGACACTCCTGCCCCCCAGCCCAACCCTGCAACAGGAGCCACAACCAATACCTCCTGTGCACACCCAGAATGGAACATTGGCAGCCACTCTGGTCCCCTGCAGCATCTCCACTCCTTTTGTGGGAACTCCATCGGGGTGGACTGAGCTCTGCCAAAACTGTTCTCCCAGTTCGTGCCCCTGCCCCTGCATCCAGCGACTTGAGGGAGGTCTGACGAGTACAAATTCATTTTCTTCCCTGCCTAAGCAAGTTCAGTCTAATTCTGGTATCATAACTGAGAAGAATGGGTTAAGTGATGCATTTAATAATAATTTGATCTTGGAAGGCTTTGAGAGAAGCTGTGGTGTAGATGATCCTGGTCAGTCAATCGACTGCTCTTCCCTCTGCCAGCCTCTAGCTGACTCGAAGGTTAACCCGTCAACTTCTAGTAAATTTTTGTTTTCATTTCAACAATGTACTATCTGTGGATGCTTTGCTTAAGATTGATGTTTTAAAAAAATCCACTGGGGCTGATATGCTTGATCCTTTTATTTGCTGCAGCTCTCTGCCCCACTGATTGCTGAATCATTCAACCATATTTTTAATCTGACAATTATATCTGGTACTGTCCCCAAGGTTTGGAAGGCGGCCCATGTACTCCCCCTTCACAAAGGTGGTGACCCTTTCGACCTTAAGAATTATCGGCCTACGTCTAAACTTTCTTGCCTAGCTAAAATATTAGAATCTTTGATTAATTCTCAGCGAAGATCTTTCTTATCTTTCAAATATTTTCTAAATGTACATCAGTCGGGTTTTAGAACAGATCATAGCACTATCTCTGCTGCATTCCTAGTTATAGATGTGGTTAACTGTATGGTCAAACAGCCACATTGTGCTGCCCTCGTCATTGACCTTTCAAAACTGTTGCTCACTCACTGCTAATTAAGAGGCTTTCCTCAATTTGCCATGTAACTGGTTTAAAAATTATTTGACAGATAGAACGTATATAAATCTACCAATTTGTGTTAAATCCGGTTTCCTGGATACTACAAAAAGTGTCCCGCAGGGGTCGATTCTGGGTCCTTTACTTTTGACTGTTTACATGAACAATATCGACATGTCTGTAAACATTTCTTACCTGCACTTGTATGTCGATGATACTGTTGTGAAGGCTGTGGGCCCCACGGTTGACCAGGCTCTATTTGAACTACTATTTTAGTACTCATCATTCATTTATCTACCAGAAAGTTGGTTGGTCCTCTTTGATGTCATGTAGGTTGATACAGTACATTGCTATGTCTTCATTTATAAAGCCCTTTTACAAAAAGTCCCACTGTACCTGTATCATTACTAAACTTTAGTAATAAGAGTTATCACACCCGGTCTCAGGGATGGCTAACTCTGGAGATTGCTTTGGTCTCTACTGAGTTAAATCAGCTTTTTGTTTTCTTGCACCTTATTTGTGAAACAATCTCAATGTTCTCCCAATTTGATGTTCTGGTGCCTCTGGGGCAATTCAGAAAGCTGATTGAGGACCTTATTACTGATGAATGTGTTTTTTTTTTATGACTGTTTTTCTTTCTGTTTGCATTTTGTATTTATATTTTCTGTGTTTTCTGTATACTTATGTATACTGAGCAAAATATAAACGCGACATGTAAAGTGTTGGTCGCATGTTTCATGAGCTGAAACAAAAGATCCCACAGAAAGTATATTTCTCTCAAAGTTTTTGCACAGATAATCCATCCACTTGACAGGTATGGCATATCAAGAAGCTGATTTAACAGCATGAGCATGTCCACCAGAGCTGTTGCCAGATAATTGAATGTGAATTTCTCTACCATAAACTGCCTCAAACATCATTTTTGAGAATTTGGAAGTACGTCCAAACGGCCTCACAACCACAGTCCACGTATAACTACGCCAGCCAAGGACCTCCTCATCCGGCTTCCTCACCTGCAGGAGGGGCTGCTAAGCAGTATTTCTGTTAGTAGTGAAGCCATTTTGTGGGGAAAACGAATTCTCATTGGCTGGGCCTGGCTCCCCAGTGGGTGGGCCTGCCCAGTCATGTGAAATCCATAGATTAGGACATAATGAATTTATTTGAATTGACAGATTTTTCTTATATGAATTGTAACTTGTTGAAATTGTTGCATGTTGGAGCGAGCGGTTGCATCTGCACTCGGTCCGCAGGTAGTATTACATTTCATTACATTTCATTATAGTACAACGGTTTGATTTGTCTAATCTTAGCAATTTCTTCTTAGCTAGCTACATAGCCGTCTTTGTATCATAGATAATTGCGTAATTATCGTATTTCGTCGTCCTAACGCAGTCTACACTGCCCTGCAGCTAGCCAGCTAGCTAACGTCCACCGTTAGCTAGTCCACCGTCTACCGATTAGCAGCACAACTATTACACTCAACTGAACGACTTGATTAGTGTAGTGTTAGCTAGCTACATAGTTGTCTTTGCTGTCTTCGTATCCAAGATAATTGTGTAGTTTAGAGTGTGTAGTTTTAGAGTGATTATCTTAATTTACCGAGGTTAGCTAGCCAGCTATTTGTCGTCCTTAACGTAGGAGACACTGCTAGCTAGCCAACAGCTAGCCAACGTCTACCGAACAGAACTTCCGCACTCAACAATCCGGTCGCATTTCGCTTCGCTCCACAGGTAGTATGACATTTTTCATTTCATTTCATTACAGTACAACGGCTTGATTTGTTTGATCGTAGCTAGCTACATAGCCGTCTTTGTATCAAAGATAATTGTGTAGTCTAGAGCGATTTCCTAGGTTAGCTAGCCAGCTATTGTCGTTCTTTTAACGCAACGTAACGTAATCAACACTGCTAGCTAGCCAGCTAGCCCCGAATAGCAGCACAGTAGAAACTATTACACTCAACGGAACGACTTGATTAGTGTAGTGTCAACAACGCAGCCACTGCCAGCTAGCCTACATAGTCAACAACGCAGCCTCTGCCAGCTAGCCTACTTCAGCAGTACTGTATCATTTGAATCATTTTAGTCAATAAGATTCTTGCTACGTAAGCTTAACTTTCTGAACACTCGAGAAGTGTAGTCCACTTGTCATTCCAATCTCCTTTGCATTAGCGTAGCCTCTTGTGTAGCCTGTCAACTATGTGTCTGTCTATCCCTGTTCTCTCCTCTCTGCACAGACCATACAAACGCTCCACACCGCGTGGCCGCGGCCACCCTAATCTGGTGGTCCCAGCGCGCACGACCCACGTGGAGTTCCAGGTCTCCGGTAGCCTCTGGAACTGCCGATCTGCGGCCAACAAGGCAGAGTTCATCTCAGCCTATGCCGCCCTCCAGTCCCTCGACTTCTTGGCACTGACGGAAACATGGATCACCATAGACAACACTGCTACTCCTACTGCTCTCTCTTCGTCTGCCCACGTGTTCTCGCACACCCCGAGAGCTTCTGGTCAGCGGGGTGGTGGCACCGGGATCCTCATCTCTCCCAAGTGGTCATTCTATCTTTCTCCCCTTACCCATCTGTCTATCGCCTCCTTTGAATTCCATGCTGTCACAGTTACCAGCCCTTTCAAGCTTAACATCCTTATCATTTATCGCCCTCCAGGTTCCCTCGGAGAGTTCATCAATGAGCTTGATGCCTTGATAAGCTCCTTTCCTGAGGACGGCTCACCTCTCACAGTTCTGGGCGACTTTAACCTCCCCACGTCTACCTTTGACTCATTCCTCTCTGCCTCCTTCTTTCCACTCCTCTCCTCTTTTGACCTCACCCTCTCACCTTCCCCCCCTACTCACAAGGCAGGAAATACGCTCGACCTCATCTTTACTAGATGCTGTTCTTCCACTAACCTCATTGCAACTCCCCTCCAAGTCTCCGACCACTAGGCTTGTCTCACAATTGTTTTTCCTTTTTAAGTTCTTTAACGTCCGTTTCAATCGTGTCGACTGTACCTTTTAGCTTCTTTCGTTCTTTCTTCCTCCATTGTCACAGCTTTTTCATCACTCATGTTCGAGGCTCCCCTTCAACTCCTTTATATCTCCACTGACTAGTTCAAGTATGCCCAGTTTATCATTAATCGATCTTAGCAACTCGGTTTCTACACTTGCTAAGGTGTTCCTGGTGGTGAAAAGCATAAATCGCCTGTGTCCGTCGGAGTCTCGTTCTCTTTCGGGGAATGACTCTCCATGCTTACTCTCCAACATGTTTGGGTGTCGATTGTGTTGGTGATATTGGTCGCTCAATTTCTCTAGCCTTATCATTTGTTTTGTGTTGTTATCCAGATTGAAGGTTATTGCCGAAGCCTTTATGGAGTGAAGTGCTAATATTTAGTCAAACGTACAGATATGGACTATTATCTTCTTGTCTTGAGGCATTTTGCACTGCTGTGTTGAGTCCGCCATGACGTCTCTCTAGCGTTCTCTTGCATAGTTCGTTTTGCATGCTAAGTCTTGCGTAAGTCGTTTTGTTTCGGTATGCTGCGTTGAAAGTGGCTAATATTGTGTTGTTTCGGTCAACAATTCCCACAGTAAAAAGAAACATTGATAGTGTTAATTAACTAAGGGGGGAAAACGCTAGAAAGTAAAGTTTTATCTCCTGCTTCTCTGTGTGGGCTGATATTTCTTCTGCACAGCATACCCGGGGGGCGCAGCTTAGAGGGAACATTGATGTGAGCAATACTAAAATGGCCTGGAGCATTTAATAGTCAATGCTTCTTTGTAGGACTTATTCAAAAATGTCCACGAATAGCTGTAAAAATACATAGCCTCATATAAATCATTTTCAAAGCCACAAGTAGGCATATCAGACACTGGCCAACTTGGGAAGAAGAGAAATAATAAAATACTGTAAGTGTGTGAGGAATAGATTTATTTTAGCCCTTTGTTAAGAATGAGAATTGTTCAACTGATCAGAATCAATAAAGTTAACTGATAATAAAAACACAAGATTACGTCAATCTGCCCCTACCCCCTAATCAATTATTATTATTTTATTCATTGTCCCCCCTCGAGTGTCAAACGTACACTTTTGGGTTCACAATCTGTTTGACGAAAATGCATTTTCATCTTTACAAATCAGGTCACCCTACCAAACTTTCATGCTAAAACCGACTGTAGGTCTGTCTGCTGCCTTTTCATTGTCACAGGCTAAATGCCAATCACCAGAGGGGACTAATTCAAGTGTGGATTAAATCGATTTTCGTACATGCTGTCAAAAGACTGCATTCTGCAATAGGGACCGAAGTAACAGCAACCTGTTTTTGTTGACAACATTCTACACAAAACAGTGCTACCATGCTGCTCTCTTTACGGTTTTATAAACTCTCTCTCTCTCTCTCTCTCTCTCTCTCTCTCTCTCTCTCTCTCTCTCTCCCTCCCCATTCATCTCCACTCTGATCTTGAGGGGCGTTTCTTTAAAATGTGCATCCAATCCCCTTGATCCCTTACATAACTAGCCCAATCATATGCTTCAGTGTGCAGCGGTTCATAGTGCTGTGGCAAGACAGGACAACAATAGAGGTTCTGCATGTGATGTTAAATTGCAGTCCCAGATGCTACAATTTCAAAACCATTTTGAGCACAGTTGAAAAGTTAACCACAATACAATGGACTTAAAAGCAGTACTTTTCAATGCGTGAGATATAAGAGGTGTGTGAGAGTTGGCAGCTCTGTAAACTTATATTTTGGTTGTGTGGTGCAATTTGTCTGCAAGCTAAAATAATTCATAATGGAAGGTTTTGAACGTAAGACTAGCTGTGTTACAAGTGTCACCAGTTTGAAGTTTGTACTAAGAGTTTTTGAAATTCACCACATACTTGTGAAAATAGCACCAACGCGATAAACTGTAAAAGAGCTGAGATATACAGTAGTTCAAAGTGTAGCATTGTAGGTGAAATCAGTCATTGACACAGACATGATGGTGTAACAGGAAGATCAGAATGAGGTGAACCAAGAGGTTGCGAGTTCAAATCCCAGATGAGGATATGTTGAATAATACAGTAATTACTGTACAATGTACTTATTTATGTCAAATGTGTTCACTGAAAACATTGTATGTTAATGGCACTCTGTGTGTGGGTGTACCTAACCTTGCAAACAAAGAGCTGTGAATGGATCAGTGGTTCACCAATCAGGGCCTCGATGGGCTTGGCAACAGCAACAAGGGGTGTGTAAAGAAACATCATTTTTAGGGTCTTTAGGGACATACCTGGAACAAGCTCGGAACTAGACCAAATCCTCAAGAGGACAATGACAGAATGTCCTATGTTTTAAACGCCATTGGACACATGAATGCTCTTGCAAACATTCCCATGAAACATGCCTTGAACATTCATATATTTTATTCTCAGAACATGGCTACCGTGTTCTGTGTTTGTTTGTTGTGATGTTGATGAAATATTATCCTAACTCTCAGAAAACTAGACTATTCTTGCAATGTTCCAATGAAAAGTGTCTAGAACATGAATATTGATTATTCGGAGAACATTGTAACCACGTTCTGGGTAAGTTCTGTTTGACATTAAGGGAATGAATGGTCTCTTGGAAACAGTCCTTGCACATCACTGGATTGCTCCTATGAATATGTTAGTTAAAGACCTAATGAGACTCCTAAGGGAACGTCTTCTAAAGTTGTGGGAATGGTTGTTAGCTGCGAAGGTTGTAGACTAATCCACCTAATTCGATCAAAGTTGCACTGTGGAGAAACATGTTTCAAATGCAATCAAATTGGATTTTCGCTTTATTCTAAAAAGAGATTTAGGTCTGGGTTGCTTTTAAGCACCTTGTGAGAAATGTATTCGTAGATTGACAGATTTGAATCTATCTCTAAATAATACAAAAAGCGAACGTTGGAGAAAACAATTATTGAAATGCTGACAGTTGTCTTTTTTCCTCATTGAAATAGCTTCTTAAAATGTTCATTTCTGTTTGCATTTTATTATTGCCTCTGTCAAAGTCCCTTCTGGCCACCCCTCAATCCAGATTTATGGTTTTTGGAAGTGGAGCGCCTCCTAGACAAGTGCCTGTCAATGTCGAGTCAACGTGCCTGCTAAGGATATCTCTCTCTCGCTCTCGCTCTCTTTCGTTCTCTCTCTCTCTCTACACATGCCCATGGGTTGTTGATGTATCTGTGCTTGGACAGTTGTCAATCTGCCAAATTTGCACATGCAGTCTCAGCAGCCCCTCACTGATCTAAGGTGTATTTGTGCATTGAGAAGGGAGGGGGTTATGAAGACAGAGATTTGCAACACTTTCCAAACTGCCTCTTTAAAAAAAATGACTCTCTTTCGCTCTCTCCCACTTTTCTTCAAAGCGTCAGACCAAAGTATGGAGGCGCCTTCCTGACGCACACATCAAAACAAAAACAACGAGCAGAACATTTAACGCACCTTTTAAAATCCTCAAATCGTATGTCTGTGTTCAAAAAGAGGCAACTGGGGGATAGGGAAACATCAGTAAAACGGTTTGAAAGCAACCCCCGCCCAGAATACCCAAACCACTACCACTCTTTGCCTTTCCTAATCTTTACTGCCTAATACAGAGCGGAACTTAAAAACAAACAAGCTTGAATTCAAAGAACTTTTTTTTTTTTTGCCTCAGCGTGCGTTCAACAGACTGACACAAGGGCTTATGGGTTGGTTATGGGAGTAGCAGTGCAGACTAAAGTATTTATGACAGACTCTCACAGTTTCCTCTCAAGGGAAAAGTAGGTTCGATTATTGTCGGGTAACTGACTTTTTATTTTTGTATTGATCCTTTATTTAGCCAATTGAGTCCCACTGAGATAGGAATCTATTTGGAATGTTATTTAAAATAAAAAAAAACATTTACCAGGTTCCCCACTGGGAGAACACATGCATTTCGTAATACACTTTTTCAGATAGATTTTTTCAAGCCATAGACATAATGGTCTAGCTCTATTACGAGTCATAGCTCATTACCAATACCTCAGGCCTCACTCCCCTGTCATTACATAAACAGTCACTGAGTCATACCTCTAACAAACTTTAGGCTACACAATATACACGTTCATAAACATCCACAGCACCAAACATTGTGTTTAGCTTAGACGCCTAATTGACTCGTTCAAGCAGGTTAAAGTTACTTGCAGAGGGAGAGGGGGAATACATAAAGGAGTTAAAAAGTGGGAGGAGGGAAGAGAAGGGCTAAATGAGGCAAGAAAACAGAATGAGAGAAACAAAGGTTTCAAGTAGTGGAGAAGGAAACGATCGAGGGAGAGAATGACAGTGAAAGAGAACCACATAAACAACAGGTGTAGGCTTAACAGTGAAATGCTTACTCACAGGCCTTTCCCAAGAGAAAGAAAATGGAGAAATAATAGAAAAGTAAAACACACAGTAATAAAAGTAACAATATATACACAATAAATAATGATAACTTAGCTATATACACGGGTACCAGTAACGAGTCGATATGCAGGGGTACGAGGTAATTGAGGTAGATATGTACATATTACAAGGAATAAAGTTACATATAATAACCAGTAGCAGGAGCATACGGTGGTTCCCCCTTTAAAAAATGCAGCGTACTGCGGTGCAGCTTGCATGGTGCCGCATAATTCTATGGCACCTTATTTAAGTGTGAACAACTGGTACCATTTAATGCTACTTAGTGCTAGTTTGACCGCCAGAGTGCATCTTTGAGAAGCATTTGACAGCCTTCAATAATGGCTGTAGTAGAGAATGCCAGGCACACGGGAGACCGGGATTCAATTCCCGACAGGGAGGAAGGAGTAGACGGTCCTTGTGAATAAGAATTTGTTCTTAACTGACTTGCCCAGTTGAATAAAGGTTACACTAAGAGCATAACATTTCTACACCCTCATTTTCTCATTCTACTCAAACTAATACCCAAATGGAGATTCTGTGAAAATAAAATCTCATGGATTTATCAAGATCAGTCCCCATGCTCGTCTCAGAGCAGCGCGAAAAGGTGCTAAAATAGTTGTAGGCTTTTGCTTCAAATCCTGTTGCTTCGAACTTCAATATGCTCTTTAAAAGAAACAAGACCTACACCCCTTTTAACAGCAAATAGCACAACACTAGTGAGACTCATGTCCCCCTACAGTATATCGAAAAATATGACATGGCTCTCCGCCAATAATTACATATATAGAATTGGAGAATATTTCTGTAATTCAGTGATATTTATTCCCATACGAATTCGTTATGGATCCATAACTAAATAAACGTCGGCATTTTGAAAGAGTATTTTTATCATTGTTTTATTAATGAAAGCATAAAGATGCCATTAATAAAACAATAGCTCGGTCTTCTGTGGGTGGCTTTATGGACCATCCCGTTCCTCGTGTATGTGGTGTAACAAAGTTAGTGCAAAAAGGGTCAATGTAGATAGTCCAGGTAGCTACTTGGTTAATTATTTAACTAATATTTAGAAAAATGATGTCTTGTTCAGGGTTGGTTCCAGACTTGGTGCATAGGTACCACTTGCCGTGTGTTAGCAGACAGAACAGTGACTTGGGTGGCTGGAGTCTTTGATCATTTTTAGGAAGTGACTAAGCATGCATCCCTGAGGGGCCCCATGTTGAGGGTCAACGAGGCTGTTGGGTTGCTGCCTACCCTCACCACTCAGGGGCGACCCGTCAGGAAGTTCAGGATCCAGTTGCAGAGAACCATCAGAGTCAGAGAGATCCGCTGCAGGAGTTTGTTCCTGGTGCCATTTCCTCTTTGTTTGTTTGCATCACAAGCTTAGTGATGAACTATTGATAGCTCCTTCCTAACTGTCTTTAAGTTGTCTCCCCTTCTCTTAGCTCTCCATCTATCTGTAGCACCTGGGGTAGACGTGGGGAAACGCACACGTCTGTCTGAAGAGATGAGGCACAGCCTTGTGAATCGGGCTGTCAAAGATGACAGACCACTTTTTCCTCCCTCCATCTCTCCCTCTATCCCCCCATCACAACCGGGGGAATACTGTTTGACTGGTTTCCCTTCACTCAAAAAAAACACATGCACTGGGTAATTTGATTGATGAAGACTGCGCAAAGTATGGATAGCGTGTTTGGTGGACAGGTGATGCTGTCGATTTGTTTGGTCATCTCTCACAATGCTACTATATGTACTATGTTGTGTGATGCTGTGTTTGCAATGTGTGTGTGTTTGTGCTTGCGTGTGTGTATGTGCATGTGTCTGTCTGTTTGACGTGTGTGTGAGTGAGTGAGTGAGTGAGTGAGTGAGTGAGTGAGTGAGTGAGTGAGTGAGTGAGTGAGTGAGTGAGTGAGTGAGTGAGTGAGTGAGTGAGTGAGTGAGTGAGTGAGTGAGTGAGTGAGTGAGTGAGTGAGTGAGTGAGTGAGTGGGGAGTGAGGGAAGGAAAGGGGGGGATTAAGTGCCGGCACACACGGAGTGATAGGTGGGAGATGGCATTCCAACAGTGACAGGTTCGGCAGGGCAGGCCCATGTTGGCATCTGCCACTCACTCACATGTTCGAGCATCATAACTCTCAGTGTGCATTGGAGGTCAAATTGTACAGCTTTAAATCCATTTTTTGTCTTAAACATAGGACATAATCTCACAACCATGGAAATTGTAGAAGCTTTTAGGCTTGGTTAGCCACCCTCAATCAGGCACGTGCACAGATAGGGCCCTAGGGGTACCCAGTTGCCCTCGTATGAGAAGTGCCCTTGCAGATTGGCAACATTTTTAATGAATACTTTGAATTATTGAGAATGTATTCTGTTTTCTTTCTTGTAAATGTAATGAATTGTCCATAACACTTGCTAGGCTAATCTCACAAACTCTTGAATTTTTGATAAATCCCCCTCCCTAGCACCTCTGCCACCAGGAGAGCACATCCTGGCTGTAGGACAGACCACAGGCACCATATGGTGAGTAGAGTATAATCCTACTTTTGAGTAGCTTGTTGTCATATCTCAGAGCAGGGGAGAATTTGACTGTTTTTTGTTGTTGTACAAGGCAGCAAGAAAACAAACTCAAGTCACGTAAAGACTAGTTGTATTCTTTCAATAGCATAGCTAAATGGCTACTGTAGATAACAATATACTGATATACATCATCTACGGTCGCTCTTTTCCTGACCTGATGTAGACTATCTGTGAGCAGTAGAAGCCTGGGTGAGAGTGTTTTAATTAAATAATTTGGCTACAGGAGCGGCAGAGAGGGACGGTGTCATATTTATCTCAATACATTGTCACTTCATCAGTATTATGCATTTTTCATCTCATAGGTGTATTATAGTTGGTAACACTTCCTTTTATGGGGTCGTTATTAGTGTGATTACATGTGTAATTACACACGTAAATACACTAACAAGTTAACTGTAAGGACTCATGGTTACAATGTAATAGCATGTACCTGGTAGTAATTGCGGTCTGTAATTACAGAAGTGTAGCAACGAAAACTTGTTACCATGCTTGTTACAAGTGGGCAGGTTTCCACTAAATTTAACCATTTTTAACCATGTATGTGAACTGTTAAAAATATATCTCCAGTCAACGTTGTTGCTAGCGTTAGTTGCGAACCCAAAAATAAAGCTTGCCATCTGGGTTAACTTTGTTGAGCTGACGAAAACAGATTTAGTGTGTCATCCCAGATGAGGAATAAGATACTTTCTAAGCACAAGTAAGATTTGCCTAAATACAATGTAATTACTAGTTGTTACACAGGGTTTAGCAAGTTAATATTAAGTGTATCTTGAGGGCTACTTACTTATAAATAATGTGTACTTACACAGTACATTACCAATCCTGACAACCTGGCCGCCATTTTAAAGCTTCTGGAAGCACCATCCAAGTGGGAGAATAAACACACTAGTACACTACAGAGTACATGTAAAACGTTTTGGGACACTGTAAAGTCCATGGAGAATAAGAGCACCTCCTCCCAGCTGCCCACAGCATTGAGACTAGGAAACACTGTCGCCACCGATAAATCCACGATAATCGATCATTTCAAGCATTTTGCTATGGCTGGCCATGCTTTCCACCTGGCTACCGCTACCCTGGCCAACAGCTATGCACCCCCCGCAGCAACTTCTGTATCACCATTCTGTATACTTCTGGCCCAACTTTGGACACTGTGTTAACAAACCTGCAGACGAGCTTCAATGCAATACAACACTCCTCCCGACTAGCATCACTACTCTGGACGGCTCTGACTTAGAATATGTTGACAACTGCAAATACCTAGGTGTCTGGTTAGACAGTAATCTCTCCTTCCAGACTCACATTAAGCATCTCCAATCCAAAATCAAATCTAGAATCTGCTTCCTATTCGCAACAAAGCCTCCTTCACTCATGCTGCTAAACATACCTCGTAAAACTGACTATCCTACCGATCCTTGACATCGGCGACGTCATTTACAAAATAGCCTTCAACACTCTACTCATTAAATTGGATGAAGTCTATCACAGTACCATCGGTTTTGTCACTAAAGCCCCATATACTACCCACCACTGCGATCTGTATGCTCTCGTTGGCTGGCCCTCGCTTCATATTTTTCGCCAAACCCACTGGCTCCAGGTAATCTATAAGCCTTTGCTAGGTAAAGCCCCGCCTTATTTTAGCTCACTGGTCACCATAGCAACACCCACCCATAGCACGCACTCCAGCAGGTATATTTCACTGGTCATCGTTGGAGACTTCTATCTCCCTCACTAACTTTAAGCATCAGCTGTCAGATCAGCTTACCGGTCACTGCACCTGTACACTGCCCATCTGTAAATAGCCCACCCAACTACCTCATCCCCATATAGTTATTTATGTTTGCTCTTTTGTCCCCAAGTATCTCTACTGCACATCATCATCTGCACCTCTATCACTCCAGTGTTAATGCTAAATTGTAATTATTTCACCACTATGGCCTATTTATTGCCTTACCTCCCTAATCTTACTACATTTTCACACACTGTTTATAGATTTTTCTGTTGTCTTATTGACTGTACGTTTGATTATCCCATGTGTTACTCTGTGTTGTTGTTTTTGTCGCACTGCTTTGCTTTATCTAGGCCAGGTCGCAGTTGTAAATGAGAACTACCTGGTTAAATAAAGGAGAAATAAAAAGATTTGCATAAGTACAATGTAATTACTAGTTGTTTAGCTAATTAAAATGTGGTGTATCTTTAGGAGTACTTACCCGTAATTAATGTGTAAATATACAGTATATTACCCATCCTGACAACCGGGCTATCAATTTACTGGGTGAATAAATACACTGTACACCACAGAGTAATATTTGCATAGGTACAGTGTAATTACTAGGTGTTACACAGGATTTGGTTTGTTATAATGAAGTTTATCTTGAGGGGTAGTTACAGTACTTGTAATTATAGTGTACCTACAAAGTAAGATACACATCGGGACAATCTCATCGTCAGCTTCTGTGGGAAATCAACACACTAGTACACCTCAGAGTAAATGTAATATCTCCATAAATACAAGGTAGTTACTAGGCGTTACGCAGGTTTTAGCAATTTCTATATAATTACTTAGGCCTAGTACTAATTACCAAGTGAAAATGCCTACAAACAGTAGTTGAGATTTTACTATAATAACGATTAATAATTCAATCTTGGTTTTATCAGACCAGGTAATCTTGTTTCTTGTGGTCTGAGACTCCTTTAGGTGCCTTTTGGCCAACTCCAAGCGGGCTGTCATGTACCTGTTACTGAGGAATGGCTTCTGTCAGGCCACTCCACCATAAAGGCCTGATTGGTGGAGTGCTGCAGAGATGGTTGTCCTCTGGAAGGTTCTCCCATCTCCACAGAGGAACTCTGGAGCTCTGTCTGAGTGACCATTGGGTTCTTGGTCACCTCCCTGACCAAGGCCCTTCTCCCCGATTGCTCAGTTTGGCTGGGTGGCCAGCTCTAGAAAGATCATGTCAAATCAATTGAATTTATCACAGGTGGACACCAATCAATTTGTAGAAACATCTCAAGGATGATCAATGGAAATAGGATGCAGCTGAGATCAGGTTTGTCACATGCATTTCACAACACACAGCATTAACATCTGCTAAACATGTGTATGTGACCAAATAACATTTGATTTGATCAATTTCGAGTCTCATAGCAAAGGGTCTGAATACTTATGTAAATGTGATACTTCCGTTGTTTTTTATTTAAATTTTTATTTTTTTATTTTACCTTTATTTTACTAGGCAAGTCAGTTAAGAACAAATTCTTATTTTCAATGACGGCCTAGGAACAGTGGGTTAACTGCCTGTTCAGGGGCAGAACAACAGATTTGTACCTTGTCAGCTCGGGGATTTGAACTTGCAACCTTTCGGTTGTAATACATTTGCAAAAATGTCTAAAAACCTGTTTTTGATTTGTCATTATGGGGTATTTTGTGTAGATTGATGAGGAAGAAAAAATCATTTCATACATTTTAGAATAGGGCTGTAAACATAATAAAATGTGGAAAAGGTGAAGGGGTCTGAATACTTTCTGAATGCACTGTATCTCAATAGAAAATGACTAAAGTGAAAGCCTCCCAGTAAAATACTCCTTGAGTAAAAGTCTAAAAGTACTTGGTCTTAAATATACTTAAGTGTCAAAAGTAAAAGTAGAAATAATTATTGCACATTCCTTATATTAAGCAAACCAGACAACTCGAATAACAAAACAATATGGACGGCCAGGGGCACACTCCAACACTCAGACATAATAATAATAGTCCACCAGGTCAGAGGCAGTATGGATGACCAGGGAAGTTATCTTGATAAGTGTGTGTATTAGAACATTTTCCTGTCCTGCTAAGCATTCAAAATGTAATGAGTAATTTTGGGTGTGTCAACAAAAATGCATTGAGTAAAAGGTACATTATTTTCTTTAGCACTGTAGTGGAGTAAAAGTAGTAAATTACAGATACTTTTTGACTAAAAGATGCACTCTCAAACATTTGTATAATTTCAGCCTGACAGTGGTGCTCAAAAGTGTTCCCTGTTTGTGTACTATGTCATCAAATTGTGTATTATGTCATATGACATGATACTGTATGTCCTGCAAAAACATTTTTTGGGGCTATTCGTTCTATATCGTGTTACACATTTGTTGCGATTAAAGATCCTGGAGTGCATCTTTAAGTATCAGAACTAGCATCCCAACACACCATGTTTCAGCCTGGACAAACCCTGTGATATGTGTAGGCCAACTGAGGACCGATCTCCTCATTGACTCTGCTTTGATCACCAGGTAGAAAGTTAACTTTGGTTGTTTTGTTTACTAGATTAGCGAACTGGCTAATGTTGTCGCTGCTGGCAAGTACTGACCTAGCCTAGCTAGTTTGCTAGTTGGCTAATAATGTTAAGTATACATACCTTTTGAAATGAGTTAAAGCGGATGACACATAGAATTTAAAGCCCTTCTCCAATTGGATTTTTGGCACTGACGTTGTGGCCCAGGCATTTCTGTGGACATTGTTTATGGTCAACTTCGGCAACTGCTGAAGGCACCAAGAGAACCTCCCGTGCAGTACTGTTTACTATATGACTACGGAATTAACGTTCTGCAAAGTACCTATAAAGGGCTCTGGAGTCTGATTCAAAGGCCCAGTTCAAGCTTTTGTTTCAAATTCATGGAAGCTTATGAGCACAATGGCAAAAACAGGTTGACAAATGGTTCACATAAAAAAACAATTCAATTGTTAAATAATTTTATGTGTATTTGACAATGGGTCAATTTCTTTAACCATCAATGACATTTTTTTTAGACACATTAAGCAACAGTTATGGTTAAAATTGTAAGTTTGCTTGAATAGTGGTTTATACATGCATTTAAAATAGTCATAAAACAAACTCTTATTCCATCATGTAACCTTGCACTGTTGAAGAACATTCTGACTTTCGAATGTGATGTGTTGATGCAAAAAGGTTTTACTACGTGTCTTCAGGACTTGCCTCAAATTAATATTAATGATGTAGATCGAATTGTTAAATCAGCCTCCGAGACTCCAGCTAGCAAGAATGAAAAGGGGTTCAATATGTATAACGTAAACTCACCCCATTCCGTACAAATGTGCGCAACCGCAACATTCAAACGAGGCTACAAAGAAAACTAATGGGCCTGTAGCGACTGTGTTGACGTCAAAATCGGGGGGGGGGGGGGGGGGGGGGTGAACTAGGTTTCTATTCAAGCATTGATCGACTTGGTAATGGTTCTATAGTATTGGAGAAAAGTTGAAAAAACTGACCCTCTGTTACATCTTGACATGTCATGTCATATCGTACAGCACGCATAAAGCAACTATTTCTGTCTTACAATCTCTCTCCACTAGGTGTAGCACTTCTATCATCCTTTAAAAACAAGAAATGGACAGTGATGGGGGTAAGGGGGGGATACCTAGTCGTTTTATTCGTCATCATAGCATGCGATCATCATTCTCAAGGCCGCTGTTTACTTCTAAGATCACTTTAGCACCGCCCTAAAAACCCGATTCAAATTCGACACAAACGTTCAAATAGGTATGTAATGACACATTATATAAACTCTTTATAGTGTTTTATTTACATTTTAGATGTGATAAGGTGATAAGTTGGACAGATCGAGTGAAAAAAATTCCCACACAACATCTCTCCTTCTCACTATCACGCATTAGTTCAGCTTACCCACCCGCCATTTTTAAAAAGACCCGACGGGGCTCATTGCCTGCTTGAATTATGCAGAAACGGGCAGCGTTTAGGTCATGTAATTGATTCTGTTGGAAAGGGGAGAAATTATGCTTTACAATGGTATTGACATTACAGTTGATCTGGAAGTATTATGTTTTGGGGGGCGCTAAAATATGGGCAATTTTCGTTAGCTTGGTTAAGTTATGCTTGCTAGCTATATTTGCTAGCTAAAAATACTTGTTATTCATGTCTTCTTCACAGTATCTAACAAAGATACATTGACAGGGGAGATCACCGTGACGGCTGCCTGTCACAGGTCCATGAGGAAGAGTGAAAAGCCGCACAGCATGAGAGTAGGGAAAGGTTATAGATGGCTACTAGGGACCTTGTTAAACATCTCCTGTGAGGCACTGTCATCATGGTCAAAATGTGTTGGAGACAGTGTCAACGTTTAATCTTCTCAGTAGAGAGATATTAATGATGGGTCCCAATCCCAATTTAGAATTGCCCACTTAACAGGTTATTTGGTAAAAATCTGTTGATGCAGTGTTTGGTAATTGTGTTACTGAGACACAATCTATTCCTGTATAGTAAAATGAGCCCTTAGTTAAGAAGACTAGACACTACTATGTTTATTGTTATTTATGGGCCACATCATTCTTGTTTCTCACTTCAGTCTTTCATCACACTTATCCTCACAGATGGTGTTAAAGCACTCCGTACCAGTGACAGTGGTCCAAAGCCACTGCTCCTGTGTTGCAGGAAGTGCTCTGTGCAATCTTCTGGTGGCCCTTCTTTACCAGACAGCGCACTACTCTCAACTAAACATTCCTGCTGCACCACCAGTTCACAGCTGCACAGACACAGAACAGCGTTGGCACAAGCCAAGAACACTTGTGAGTCTATCAATATCCATAAAAAAATACACCTGAAAAGTATTCAGCCTATGTTACAGTAAATCCTTGTTAATTAGGGTGTGAAGCCAGGTCCGGTTGATGGGATAGAGTTCTGTAAACCTACTAACTCGTGTGCTGATGGAATAAGGTAAGTTGGAGGTTCCTAGAACGGAAACATGTTAGAAAACATTTTCTTGTGATTGTATCCACATGATAAGCCTAAACAGTGGCGTCTTTACGATGTAATGACAAATGTTTGGGACAAAGACTGGGGGGGAAATATATAATCTGTATATTTGAATTCATTTTATTTGAACTTTCGGGCTTGTACTGTTTCTGGAAAAGTTACATGAGTCTTCGTCATTGTAATCTCTCCAACCTTATGTTAGGGTTCTAAAATGTTTTGTAGAAATTCTCTCTACAAAGCACTCGATGGATACATGCCTGACATGGACCTTCTCCGCGTCTCAGAAACGTATGCCAACTTTTCTCCACTTACTGCCCCTCTTGTGACAACAATGGAAATGTCAGCTGACGTGCCCCTGGTAGAGTCCGCCTTTGGGCCAGGGCAAGCCGGCAGTGTTCTGTCCTTTCAGCTTCCACAAAGACCTGTGAAATTTGTGAAGATTGCCGATGCCCCTTCTCCACCAATACTTCCATTAGTTGACTACAGGCTTCAGGCTTCCCAGTGTGCTTACGTCCTTAGCCATCAGGAGCAGTTCCACCTCAAGGCATTAGAGACAACCTACGAGATGTCACACAAAGTCGAGGTTGCTACAAGGGAATGGCAGCAGCAGCTCGGAATGGCATCAGCTCAGGAAAATGAGAATAACATCCTCTCGTTTCTGAGAGGTTTGCCATGTCCGGGGAGAGACCTCAGCTGACCACCTAGCTGAGCGGAATGCAGACCATGGAGATGAAGAGGGGGCTAGCCATGGAGCCAGTGGCTGTACAGGGATCTGGTATGCAGACCATGGAGATGAAGAGGGGGCTAGCCATGGAGCCAGTAGCTGTACAGGAGTACTGCACACTGAAGAATGTTAACTTCTTTCCGTGTGGCTTTGTAGTGCACCCAGATGCTCCGTGGTTAGGATCCTCTCCAGACGGAATCATATTTGATCCCAGTGTAAGACCACACTTTGGACTCTTAGAGGTCAAGTGCCCAAATGTACCAAGATATGTTGACTGCCCTTACCTGAAGATACAGAATGGAGAGCTGATGTCCTTACCTGAAGATACAGAATGGAGAGCTGATGTCCTTACCTGAGGATACAGAATGGAGAGCTGATGTCCTTACCTGAAGATACAGAATGGAGAGCTGATGTCCTTACCTGAGGATACAGAATGGAGAGCTGATGTCCTTACCTGAAGATACAGAATGGAGAGCTGATGTCCTTACCTGAAGATACAGAATGGAGAGCTGATGTCCTTACCTGAAGATACAGAATGGTGAGCTGATGTCCTTACCTGTAGATACAGAATGGAGAGCTGATGTCCTTACCTGAAGATACAGAATGGAGAGCTGATGTCCTTACCTGAAGATACAGAATGGAGAGCTGATGTCCTTACCTGAAGATACAGAATGGAGAGCTGATGTCCTTACCTGAAGATACAGAATGGAGAGCTGATGTCCTTACCTGACAATACAGAATGGAGAGCTGATGTCCTTACCTGAAGATACAGAATGGAGAGCTGAGTTGCAGAGATCTCATGCTTACTACTGGTGGGTGAAAGGTCAAATCCTTCTCACAGGTTGTAGCTGGTGTGACTTTGTCATCTGTGCACAGGAGGATATCCTAGTTGAAAGGATATATAAAGATCTACAGGTTTCAAAAACTATAAGAGAGAAGGTTCACCACTTTTATCTCACAGCAGAATGGATCCCCTGTCCTGTCTCGTCCAGCGACGGTGGGTTTGTGCCCATAGGCGACGTTGTTGCCAGTGATGTCTGGTGAGGACCTGCCTTACAACAGGCCTACAAGACCTCAGTCCAGCCTCTCTCAGCCTATTACATTCTGAGCACCGATGGAGGGATTGTGCGTTCCTGGTGTAACTTGAGCAGTTGTTGTTGCCATCATGTACCTGTCCCGCAGGTGTGATGTTCGGATATACCGATCCTGTGCAGGTGTTGTTACACGTGGTCTGCCACTGCAAGGACCATCAGCTGTCTGCCCTGTCTCCCTGTAGCGCTGTCTTAGGCGTCTCACAGTACGGACATGATCACATCTGCAGTCCATATGCCTCCTTGCAGCATGCCTAAGGTATGCAGATGAGCAGGGAGCATCTTTCTTTTGGTGTTTTTCAGAGTCAGTAGAAAGCCCTCTTTAGTGTCCTAAGTTTTCATAACTGTGACCTTAATTGCCTACCGTTTGTAAGTTGTTAGTGTCTTAACGACCGTTCCACAGGTGCATGTTCATTAATTGTTTGTTTCATTGAACAAGCATGGGAAACAGTGTTTAAACCCTTTACAATGAAGATCTGTGAAGTTATTTGGATTTTTACAAATGATCTTTGAAAGACATGGTCCTGAAAAGGGGCATTTCTTTTTTTGAGTTTAGTAACTAAATTGTATTTATACATGTACTCTGTTACTGTACGTAATATTGTTTTCATTTCCCACTTCGATGGCGCTTTCAGAAGCTGAAGATTAGATTGTCAAGATGTGTAATGTACTTTGTAGATACACTATAATTAAAAGTAAGTACCCATCAAAATCAGTGGCGGTCAGTGCCATTTAAGATGAGGGAGGATGATTATTTTTTTCATGAGCATGGCCTTATTTCTATTACAGCATATTGGATGACTGTCATTCATATTCCATTCACCCAGTTCAATGTAACAGCGATAGGTTTAGGCTACTGCATGATACCCACATTTTCTCTATACGCATCATGAGGTTGGTACAACCTAGCCTATGAATGAAAGTTTGCAACATAGGGAAAGAGGTGGAAATTAGGTGACAGACAGTGACATATTCAATACCGCCTTGCACACTCTTGCCTGCATCTAGCTGATATGGGGTGTAATCATTCGTCTAACAGTTGCAAACCAGTTTCAATTGGACAAAATCAGATATGTTTATCCCCGTTTTCCTCCGTTTGCAACGTTGGTAATAAATGAGTAAAACCTACAGCTTTACCTTGGCTTAGCCAGGATAGCCAGCTAGCTCACAGCCGAGAAGAGATCAACATCTGACGAGCTTCTCCTTCACGTCTCTATGGATTAAAATGACTGTTTGAGCAGGGTGTTTCAGTAGGCTAAACTATCTAGCTGCATTTGCTTGCTAAGTAAGTGAAACTGAAAAAAAAATGTAAATCTCACTCTCTCTCTTGCTTCTACTTCATTTTGGGATTAATGAATTTGTTAAACTGTTCAACCATTTGTTCATCCATTGTCTTTCTCTCTCTTTGAGTCAACTACTCACCACATTTTATGCACTGCAGTGCTAGCCAGCTTATGCTTTCAGTAGTAGATTAATTCCCTGATCATTTGATTAGCTTGATTAGCTTGATCCTGTATAACAATTAGTAATTACATTGTATTCATGTGAATATTACCTGTACTCAATGGTGTACCTGTGTGTTTATTCTCCTAATTTTGTTTGGATGGTGCTTCCAGAAGCTTTAAATTGAGGGCCAGGTTGTCAGGGTGGGTAATGTACTGTATAAGTACACATTAATTACAATTATTACCAGTTACATGTTATTACACTAACTATGAGTTATAGTTAACTGCAGTACTTGCTGATGTGTAATTACACTGTAATAAGAACCCATAAAAGGTAGTGTTACTTTGTATTTGTTGGAGCATTTGTGAGTATGGGTCCTAATCCAATCATGACAATAGCATGGAGTTTACCCATAACACACCTGCATCTTCCTAATTTTGAGTTGCACCCCCTTTTACCTTAAAAACATCCTCAATTCATCGTGGCATGGACTCTACAAGGTGTCGAATGCATTCCACAGGGACGTTAGCCCATGTTGACTCCATTGTACCAAAGTTGTGTCAAATTAGCTGGATGTCCTTTGCGTGGTGGACCATTCTTGATACACACGGGAAACTGTTGAGTGTGAAAAATCCCAGCAGCATTGCAGTTCTTGACACACTCAAACTGGTGTGCCTGGCTACTACTACCATACCCCGTTCAAAGGCACTTAAATCTTTTGACTTGCCCATTCAACCCTATGAATGGCACACACACACAATCCATGTCTCAGTTGTCTCAAGGCTTAATTTTTTCATTTTTTTTACCTGTCTTCTCCCCTTCATCTACACTGATTTGAAGTGGATTTAACAAGAGACATCAATAAGGGATCATAGCTTTCACCTGGTCAGTCTGTCATAATGTTTTGTAACACTCAGTGTATGGTGGGCTGGACCACCCCTTACACTCTGCAATGGAAAAGACCTCCACAATTTAAAATGAGCAGGTGGGATGTACCATTTTGGAGTTACTACCCATTGGGCACAGACGGTAATTCAACCTTTATTCAAAGTTGGTTCAACATAATTTAAATGAAATAACGTGGCAACAACGTTGATTCAACCAGTGTGTGTCCAGTGGGTAGGGAGCCGGGCACCTGCTTATCCAAAAAGGCCAAAAGGTTTTAATTTGTCAATCTTTGTTAGGCTCTGTGAATTAAATCTAACGTCCTAATCTCTGACACCAACATCCTTGCACTAAGCCTTTTAACCCAAGGCCAGAGGAAAGCAAAAACGGAGAGGTGTTGGGGGAGTGTGCCATACTGTCAGCCAACTCTATTCTGGGAATGGACATAGTGGAGAGCACGGTACAAGACGGCCTGGTAAACAAGCATAACAAGGGGAGGTGTGTGTGTGTGTGTTCCTCTCATCTCTCTCTTTCTCTCTTGTCCTTCACCCATCCCTCCCTCTCGGTTTCTGTCTCTCTGTCTTTAAGCCCACCTCTTCCCTGATGAATGGCGGCGGGGGGCCGTCCATAAAATGACGGCCCAGAAATCCTATTCATTTGCATACTGTGATTATTCTTTGAATCAGCCTCCCTTTATTGCTGCCAGTGAAAATTTACTGTCAGCACGGCCCAATCGATCACTGTTGAAAAGCCAGTCCACTGAAGGAAAGAGGGTCTGTGAGGAGATATAGGCTGGGCTCCACCCCACCAACTAGCAGGCCAGCACACACACACACACCATGCGCACGCTCATAAACACACACTCAGATAAACATACTTCTTCGCAGACACACACACAGCTATGAACTGAACTGATCCTAGATCAGTGTAATAGGGTATTAGGACACGGACCATGCTACTGTACATGGTGTACTGAGCCTAGATCAGTGCTCCTTGGGTTGGGAATAGCTTGATTACCACTTTGAAGAGCATGCTGCTATTGTGTTTCTCACTATGGCTGCACTTTTGGTCTAAAATCTGACAGAGAGAAAAAGGGCATTATAATCTGTCAATTCAGCTAAAGACGATGTTTGATTTTTCACAACCAAACGCATGTCTTCTGGCGTTGTGCACACTGTACACATGCATGTATACACACACACACACACACACACACACACACACACACACACACACACACACACACACACACACACACACACACACACACACACACACACACACACACACACACACACACACACACACACACACACACACACACACACACCCTGTCTTGTTCCACTTGGCTGGGTTCATTATGGAATGGAGTCCTCCAGAATCTCCACTCTGATAATAATACACCGATCTAGGCTCAATTCAGTTCATAGCTATGTTCGACTCTAAAAAGCCCAATTCTGATTTTAGTTCAGGTCAGTTAACAGAAGTTGAGTAACACTAGCTAAGTGCAGTATGGGCTGTGTTTTAATACCCAATTTTGAATGTACAGCATCCATATCAGGACATTGTCAGTTGTCAGATTAGCAATATTGTGTCTGATTGGCTGTGTCCCATTAATCTTATTAGGTAGCTTCCTTTCCTCATCTCCTTCTTCTTTATTCAGGAGCTCTAACAGGTCAAATAACATTGGCCCTAAGATTTTTGAAGGCGGTTCTTTTTAATAAACTGCCTCCAGGTCAGGGAAGGTCTGCTCAGCCGTCTCTCTTCAGTGCCAAAATCTGATGTCGTCTCAGTTGTGTTCAGCAAGGCCATCTGTTCCCTTAGCTCACCTTTCCCAGCTAGCACATAATGTTCTGAGAACCATATGTTTCTTCGAGCTTGGTGAGAGCATTGTCGTCCCATGTTTAATTTTGCATGCAACCGTCCCATAATGTTTCCTCATGGTTATATTTAAAGTTATGTTCTCAGAACATTCAGAAAACTTTACATGAAAACATTTACGTTGAAAGAAATATACATTCCATTCTCAGCATCAACAAAACTGTCTTCCATCTTGTTAAGTGTGTTTGTGTGTGTCGGCCACACCCACTAATTGGCCACACCTGAACACACTTAACTTGAAAAAGGATGTGTTTGAATAGACTAAGATGAACAGCTTGGTATAAGTAAAAACAAACATGGCATGCTAGCTCCATCCTGGTAGCGCGGTGGACTAATTCCATGGATGGACAGCAGAAGGTCATAGGTTTGAATCTCACTGATGCCATGCCACAATAAATAATAAATAAATATTTGCATAATTAATGCCTCAGCAAATGTATTTCCATGTGTCCTGTCTGTGCTTGGAGTTCTGAACAGTTCAACTAAACTTAGCAGTATGATTGAAACATGTTCTCAGAATGTTATTTAATCACCTTCAAATATCTGATAATTTAAATTCTTACAAAGTTAATGAAACCTCCCAGGAAAACTTTCAGGGAACCATAGAAACATTTTCTCAAGAACAGGTCCATAAACGGCATCTTGTCTGCTTTGATCGGACTGCTAATGTTAATGAGTCTAATTCACATTTGTGCATATGGGATTGCAGATGCTTGTTTATTTTACCCGCACACTTCTCTCTCCCAGGCTTCCAGTGTTGTCATCTCTACAGCGGATAAGATTGCCTAGCTTTGCCCTGCCTCTCAATCTCCTCTATGTGTGCTAGAATGTCCTCTTTCCTTGCCAACACACACACACACACACACACACACACACACACACACACACACACACACACACACACACACACACACACACACACACACACACACACACACACACACACACAAAGAGAAGAGGGGAGCAGCTCTTGGCCTACATAGAAATCCCTGTGGGAAAAGGGGGAGAATCTCTGAGCCTCTTTGAGTAGTTGTTTTGTCATGCTTTATATCATTCAACTAATAAAACACAAGTCCTTTACTAAAGACTCCGGCTCCCAGAAGACCCCTGTTATAAATGTACTGTAAACACAAATGTTTGTCTTCAAAACATGTTCCTCCTTTTTATCCCCCTCCTCCTCGCCAATCTAGTCCCATATATGTCCTGCTGTTGTTTTCTTGGTAAACACACTAGTGAAATGTATTTGTTGATGGCTCTGGGAAGAAAAAATTATGAAACTGCTAGTGAGTCCATTTTTGTTTCTTGTCATCAGTTTCCAAGTGAGCCTCGTCTTTGGTGGAGATATTGTGAAGAGGATTTCACTTTCATACGAATGTGTGGACAGCTTATTTGTTATCTTCGGTTATCTTCTGAATTTCGATGTTTGAAATATTTTAAATATAGAACACAGGGTGAACCAGATACTGTACATCTCAAAACGTGATCTGCAGAGAGAGAGAGAGAGAGAGAGAGAACCTGTTTTGACACTGCGGACCCTCAACTGTGACGAAGCACCAGTGCTGTTCCCTCTCCTCACACATGACTGTAATCACTCTCCGAACCCTAGAAATGACCCACTACGTTGGTGGCAGCTGTGTTTTTTGAGCATTTTTAAAGACGGGAAAAGTCTTCTGAAGTCATGACGGGACGTGACTGTGCTTGGCTTACATGCTCGACCTACTACCAGCCCCGTGGAGCCAGCATACGAGAGGAGCATGCACCATGTTCTCTGAGCTATCATCTCTCTCACTGCTAGCTGTCGGACAGGCAAACCGTGAGTATTGGCCACAATCATCCCTGGATCTATACTGACCCCAAAAAATGTAGACGCAACAATTTGAAATATTTTACAGAGTTACAGTTCATGGAAGGAAATCAGTCAATTGAAATCAATTCATTAGGCCCTAATATATGGATTTTCACAGGTACCTTTAAAAAACAATGGCCCTCGGGATCTCGTCACATTATCTCCGTGCATTCAAAATTGCCATCAATGAAATGCAATTGTGTTCGTTGTCCATAGCTTATGGCTTCCCATATCATAACCCCACCACCAACTTGTGGCACTCTGTTCACAATGTTGACGTAAGCAAACCACTCACCCACACGATGCCATACACGTGGTCTGCAGTTGTGAGGCCAGTTGGATATACTGCCAAACTCTCTAAAATGACGTTGGAGGTGGCTTTTGGAAGAGAAATTAACATTAAATTATCTGGCAACCACTCTTTTGGACAATTCCTCAGTCAGCATGCCAATTGCACTCTCCCTTTGAGACATACATTGACTTCAGAAAGTATTCAGACCCCTTGACCCCCCCCCCCCCCCACACATTTGTGTTAGGTTACAAAATGTATTAATTTACACACAATACCCCATAATGACAAGAGCAAAAACAGGTTTTTAGACATTTTTGCTAATTTATTAAATAAAAAAAACAGAAATATCACATTTTCGTAAGAACTCAGAACCTTTACTCAGTACTTTGTTGAAGCACCTTTGGCAGCGATTTCAGCCTCTAGTCAAATCAAATCAAATGTAATTGGTCACATACAGTACACGTGATTAGCAGATGTTATTGCTAAATGCTTGTGCTTCTAGCTCCGACAGTGCAGTAATATCTAACAAGTAATATCTAACAAATTACACAACACACACAAATCTAAGAAGGAATGAATTAAGACTATATGGACGAGCGATGTCAGAGCGGAACGGACTAAGAAACAGTAGAATAGTATTGAACACAGTACATAAACTCAGCAAAAAAAGAAACACCCCTTTTTCAGGACCCTGTCTTTCAAAGATCATTTGTAAAAATCCAAATAATTTCACAGATCTTCATTGTGAAAGGTTTAAACACTGTTTCCCATGCTTGTTCAATGAACCATAAACAATTAATGAACATGCACCTGTGGAACAGTCGTTAAGACACAGTTATGAAAATTAAGGACACTAAAGAGGCCTTTCTACTGACTCTAAAAACACCAAAAGAAAGATGCCCAGGGTCCCTGCTCATCTGCGTGAACATGCCTTAGGCATGCTGCAAAGAGGCATGAGGACTGCAGGTGTGGCCAGGGCAATAAATTGCAATGTCCGTACTGTGAGACGCCTAAGACAGTGTCAAAGGGACACAGGACGAACAGCTGATGGTCCTCGCAGTGGCAGACCACGTGTAACAACACCTGCACAGGATCGGTACATCCAAACATCATACCTACGGGACAGGTACATGATGGCAACAACAACTACCCGAGTTACACCAGTAATGCACAATCCCTCCATCAGTGCTCAGACTGTCCGCAATAGGCTGAGAGAGCCTGGACTGATGGTGGAAAATAAGTAATTGTTCAATAACAAAAGTGTATCTCAATACTTTGTTATATACCCTTTGTTTGCAATGACAGAGGTCAAAGGTTTTCTGTAAGTCAACACAAGGTTTTCACACACTGTTGCTGGTATTTTGGCCCCTTCCTCCATACAGATCTCCTCTAGAGCAGTGATGTTTTGGGGCTGAGATCTGGAGACTGGCTAGGCCACTCCAGGACCTTGAAATGCTTCTTACGAAGCCACTCCTTCGTTGCCTTCGTTGCTCCTTCTCCTTTGGTGTGTTTGGGATCATTGTCATGCTGAAATACCCAGCCACGTTTCATCTTCAATGCCCTTGCTGATGGAAGGAGGTTTCCACTCAAAATCTCATGATACATGTCCCCATTCATTCTTTCCTTTACACGGATCAGTCGTCCTGGTCCCTTTGCAGAAAAACAGCCCCAAAGCATGATGTTTCCACCCCCATGCTTCACAGTAGGCATGGTGTTCTTTGGATGAAACTCAGCATTCTTTGTCCTCCAAACATGACGTTGAGTTTTTACCAAAAAGTTATATTTTGGTTTCATCTGACCATATGACATTCTCCCAATCTTCTTCTGGATCATCCAAATGCTCTCTAGCAAACTTCAGACGGGCCTGGACATGGCTTAATCAGGGGGACACGTCTGGCACTGCAGGATTTGAGTCCCTGGCGGCGTAGTGTGTTAGTGATGGTAGGCTTTGTTACTTTGGTCCCAGCTCTCTGCAGGTCATTAACTAAGTCCCCCCGTGTGGTTCTGGGATTTTTTCTCACCGTTCTTGTGATAATTTTGACCCCACAGGGTGAGATCTTGCGTGGAGCCCCAGATCGAGGGAGATTATCAGTGGTCTTGTATGTTTTCCATTTCCTAATAATTGCTCCCACAGTTGATTTCTTCAAACCAAGCTGCTTACCTATTGCAGATTCAGTCTTCCCAGCCTGGTGCAGGTCTACAATTTTGTTTCTGGTGTCCTTTGACAGCTCTTTGGTCTTGGCCATTGTGGAGTTTGGAGTGTGACTGTTTGAGGTTGTGGACAGGTGTATTTTATACTGATAACAAGTTCAAACAGGTGCCATTAATACAGGTAACAAGTGGAGGACAGAGGAGCCTCTAAAATAATAAGTTACATGTCTGTGAGAGTCAGAAATCTTGCTTGTTTGTCGGTGACCAAATACTTATTTTCCACCATAATTTGCAAAGAAATTAATTAAAAATCCTACAATGTGATTTTCTGGATTTTTAAAATAATTTTGTCTGTCATAGTTGAAGTGTACCCATGATGAAAATTACAGGCCTCTCTCATCTTTTTAAGTGGGAGAACTTGCACAATTGGTGGCTGACTAAATACTTTTTTGCCCCACTGTATGCTACCTCTTGGTGATTCGGAAACACAATGTCAACCTTCACTGCTATGCAGATGACACGCAGCTGTACATTTCAATGAAAACATGCTGAAGCCCAAAAAATGTTTAGATGATGGGGCCGGAGAGGATGGCTGCCGTTTTATTGGCTCTGAACCGACCATGCTATTTTTATTTGTTTCACATTGCTTGTAACTTATTTTGTACATAATGTTGCTGCTGCGTCTCTTATAACCGAAAAGAGCTTCTGGACATCAGAACAGCGATTACACACCTCGAATTGGACAAATAATTTGTCTTTAATAAGTTGGGTGGGAAGGATATACTCCAAAAACCCAAACAGGTCCTCATCCCTTTCATTTGCAGGAAAAAGAAACAGAGATTTCGTGGAAGGAGATCGGAGATCCTTGTGAGGATCAGGCGACGAGTGGCTAATCTGCCTTTGCCATCCATACTGTTAGCCAACGTTCAATCGCTGGAAAATAAATGGGGCGATCTAAGAGCACATATATATCCTACCAACGGGACATAAAAAATTGTAATATCTTATTTTTCACAGAGTCGTGGCTGAATGACGACATTAATAACATACAGCTGGCAGTTTATACAGTCTATCGGCAGGATAGAACAGCAGCCTTTGATAAGACACGGGGTGGCGGCCTATGTATATTTCTAAACAACAGCTGGTGCACAATATCTAAGGAAGTCTCAAGGTTTTGTTCGCCTGAGGTAGAGTATCTCATGACTTTGTCAATAAAAAAGTGGTCAGATGAAGCAGATGCTACGCTACAGGACTGTTTTGCTAGCACAGACTGGAAGATGCTCTGGGATTATTTCGATGGCATTGAGGAGTACACCACATCAGTCACTGGCTTCATCAATAAGTGCATCGATGACGTAATCACCACAGTGACTGTACGTACATACCAGAAGCCATGGATTACAGGCAACATTCACACTGAGCTAAAGGGTAGAGCTGCTTCTTTCAAGGAGTGGAAATCCCGCTATTCCCTCCGACGAACCATCAAACAACGAACCTCCAATGCTAGTCGGATGTGGCAGGGCTTGCAAACTATTACAGACTACAAAGGGAAGCACAGCCAAGAGCTGCCCAGTGACACAACCCTACCAGACGAGCTAAATAACTTCAATGCTTGCTTTGAGGCAATTAACACTGAAACATGCATGAGAGCATCAGCTTTTCCGGGCGAGTGTGTGATCACGCTCTCCGCAGCCTATGTGAGCAAGACCTTTAAGGTAGGTAAACATTCATAAGGCCGCAGGGACGACAGATTACCAGGACGTTTACTCCGAGTATGCGCTGAACAACTGGCAAGCGTCTTCACTGACATTTTCGACCTCTCCCTTTCTGAGTCTGTAATACCAACATGTTTCAAGCAGACCACCATAACCCCTATGCTCAAGAACAATAAGGTAACCTGTCTAAATGATTACCAACCTATAGCACTCACGTCTGTAGCCATGAAGTCCTTTGAAAGGCTGGTCATGGCTCACATCAACATCATTATCTCAGAAATCCTAGACCCACTCCAATTTGCATACCGCCCTAACAGATCCACAGATAATGCAATCTCTATTGCACTCCACACTTCCCTTTCACACCTGGACAAAAGGAACACCTATGTGAGAATTCTATTCATTGACTACAGTTCAGCGTTTTCAACAACATAGTGCCCATAGGACCATGGGAATAAACATCTCCCTCTGCAACTGTACCCTGGACTTCCTGACGGGCCACCCCCAGCTGGTAAGGGTAGGTAACAACACATCTGCCACGCTGATCCTCAACATGGGGGGCCCTCAGGGGTGCGTGCTCAGTCCTCTCCTGTACCCCCTGTTCACACATGACTGCACGGCCAGACACGACTCCAACACCATCATTCAATTTGCCAATGACATAACAGTGGTAGGCCTGATCACCACAACGATGAGAGAGCCTATAGGGAAGAGGTCAGAGACCTGACCATGTGGTGCAAGGACAACAACCTATCCCTCAACGTGATCAAGACAAAAGAGTTTATTGTGGACTACAGGAAAAGGAGGACCGAGCATGCCCCCATTCTCATCAACGGTGCTGTAGTGGAGCAGGTTGAGAGCTTCAATATCCTTGGCGTTCTCATCACCAACAAACTAAAATGGTCCAAGCACACCAAGACAGCACGACAAAACCTCAGGAGACTGAAAAGATTTGGCATTGGTCCTCAGATCCACAAAAGGTTTTACAGTTGCAATAATGAGAGCATCCTGATGGGTTGCACTGCCTGGTATGGCAACTGCTCGGCCTCCGACCACAAGGCACTACAGAAGGCTGTGCGTACGGCCCAGTACATCGCCGGGGCCAAGCTTCCTGTCATCCAGGACCTCTGTACCATGCGGTGGCAGAGGAAGGCCCTAAAAATTGTCAAAGACTCCAGCCACCCTAGTCATAGACTGTTTTTTCTGCTACTGCATGGCAAACGGTAACGGAGCGCCAAGTCTAGGTCCAAGAGGTTTACAAACAGCTTCTACCCCCAAGCCATAAGATTCCTGAACATTTAATCAAATGGCTACCCAGAATATTTGCATTACCCCCCCCCCCCCCCACACTCTACATTGCTGCTACTCTCTGTTATTATCTATGCATATTCACCTTAATAACTCTATCTACATGTACATATTACCTCAATTAACTCAACACCGTTGACCCCGCGCATTGACGCTGTACTGGTATCCCCTGTATATAGCCTCGCTATTGTTATTTTACTGTTGCTCTAATTATTTGTTACTATTATCTCTTACTTTTTTTTAGGTATATTATTAAAACGGAATTGTTGGTTAAGGGCTTGTAAGTAAGCATTTCACTGTAAGGTCTACACCTGTTGTATTCGGCACAGATGAAAAATAACATTTGATTTAATTTGAAATTGCCTACCCTGGTAGCCTGCTTCGTGGAAGTCGGGGAATTTTGCATCTCCCGCCAGTCACTGTTTTCGTTGCTTGATGAGCTTACATGTGGAAGGACTGGGCTCTCCTTGGTTTACCACGTTGGGATCGGGATGGAGCTGCCTACTCTAAGAGGGAGAACTTGCCCAGCTAATGTTTGTGTAGACTTTGACCACATGAAAGTGGAACTGAAAGAGGCCTTGGGGATACAGCTATTGCACGACCATGGGACTGCTTTATGCATGTACTGAGAGACCATCCTAGTGGTCTTCATGGTTTGAAGAAAAAGAAAATACTAAGTGTGAAGGTGGACTGAATGTTGCGTTTGCAATTTTGTGCGAATGAAATGTCAATTGCATTTTGTTTGCATTTATGACAGTCACAGGTAGCCATGACAGGAATATTTTGTTTTGTTATATAATATTTATCTCAGCAATATGCATAGACTATTCAATTATTTTGCTTCTAAAACAAGTAGGCCACTACCTGTGTTTTATGTTAGAAAAACAAGGACGTTTCTTAGTGAGATTGGGATGTATGTAAGGATGAGAATTCATCATTGATTAACAACGCCTGACCTGTGTCTATAAATTCATGTCAGTCACGTGAAGTAATTAAGATGGTTGCTTCTAGAGAATAAATACACTTTTTACATAGCTCCTCTATGCGTCGTCTGTCTAGTCTTAACTTTCCTATAGTGGAAGTTCCACTCTCCGAACTTTATAAATGGCACGTTACAGTAGAAAGCGTTCGAATGAAATCCAAAAGCAAGCATTTTCTTATTAGATAGGTTCAGGTACTACCTTTACCCGTTTCCTTCTGTTTCATCCCTGTTGAACACGCCTCTGGGTTGAAGTCATTGAAATACTTTGAGCATTTGCACGAGTCTACCTGGAGTGTTAGATGGAAGAATGCATGCAGAATTTATCTCGAAACCAGTGCTAAGATACAGTCTGCAAAAAATACATTCACAGACTTGACTTCCTTAGCAAATCATCCCTCTCTCTGCCAACGAGCCAAGTCAGCACTCAGCAAGATACTGCAGACATCTCCCAAAACATGTCATATGACCTTGTTGTCCAGCCTGCAGGTGAATTATCTCACTCCCTTCCTTCCTTCCCTCCCCTCCTTCCTCCACTCCACCCCCTCTCCGGCCTTTAAAATGGGGCTGGAGAGGAGTTTTATTGCTAAGTGGGCCTGGGCACGGTAAAGTGCCAGATGACGGTGTTTAATGGGACCATTAACAATGGGATAGAAAATCAATACAGAGAGGTAGAGAGGAGGTGCATCTCTGTCACGGTGATGTGTAGTTAGTGCCTGATTGTTCTCAGGCTGAGATCTGGCCTCACTCCCAAAGCCTGGCCGTTGTAATGTTGTAATGTACTCTGCTCCGACACAATTAAATTGAGCCCCCCCCCCCCTTTAGGCATGGTGGTGGTGGAGAGAGTGGAGGCCAGTAAACATGTATAACAATATAGAAAGGGCATTTTCTTTTGGATTAGATCCACCATTTTTTATTAAAACTTTGTTTTGGGATGTCTGTGTGAGCTGAATATTTGACAAGGTAGATCTTTGTGATGGTTCGATTTTTCTTTTCTTTTTTCTTCTTCTTTGGTTTACACACTCATTCATAGTTCAATGTCAAAACTCGGTAAAGACGTGGTACACAGAAAAGCATGAACAAGTCCATTTCTTTGCAAAGCTTTTGCTATCGAGATATTAACCTGTGCCTCAACTTCTGTCCCTATCAAGCGTGTTTTACAAATACATTTCTACCTAACTGTAAATGGAGGCAGATACCGAACTAAGTCGATGCAGAAAATGCACCGAACAAAAGGAAGAAACACTCAAAACGTTGATCGTCAGAATACATTTTCAGGTAAACACACCACAAAAATATCATGGACTCTTCGCCATTACAAAAATGTCAGTTCCAGCTGACCTTCCCTTCTGCTGCATCTAATAGACAGAGAAGTGTGTGTAAGAAGTGTGTTTCAGCCTCCTTACCCCCCCTTGTGTGTGTGCTGATTGACAGGCCTTACCTTCCTAATGGAACGGTGAAGGAAGCCGGATGGCACCACTGGGTTTGCCGGGGGGGTTCCCCCTCAGGCTAGCACAACGATGATGACTACAGAAGGCAAACAGAGACAGGCACCATCCAAATGAAGAGGGGTAGTTGGCAGATACACTCAGTGAATAGTGTTTGTTGATGAGGCTACTGAGCCTTCTCTCTCTCGCTCTGTGTGTGTTTGCAATGCAGCATAGCCCTTCGGGACTCTCTTCCCCTGCTGCCACATCTTATTTGGGGCTTGGGTTTTTGTAAATGAGAATAACAACTCAAGGAAACAAGACTATTGCTCTTGCTCTGTCTCTCCATCTTTCTCTCACAATACAACTCTCACCCCACCCTCTCACTGATTCCCTCACTCACCCCCTACCACCTCTCTCCTTGTCCTCCCCCCAATAGTAAAGGATTTAAATAAAAAAAATGTATCTCTATCTGTGGCTGTATAGTTTTGCTGGTGTGAAGGATAAACAGCATCAGCTAACTATTTCCTGGGCAGTTGCCAGTGTCTTGCTCACTCATCCGCTGTGTAGGAGACTGTGGGAAACTCGGATCCGCATGGGGAGGTCGGATGGTTCTCTGCAATGCATGCTGGGAGTGAGGGGGTGTTCTTGCACCTTTGTTTTGAATCACTGGAATGACCCAGGGAAAGTGTTCAGTGGAGATTTGTAAACAGAAGTCTGCATTGGACAGTAACTAACTATATCTAGCACGTTGGTTTGTAGCCTATCCAGCACTGTTTCAAAGCTGGCTAGCGAGTCATTCCCTCCTGCCAATTGATCAACGCACAGCAACAATATAACACATCTATAGTAATAATAGGTCACCACATGAAGTATTCACTTCCAAAGCCACATACCAATTTTTTTTTTGTGCCATTCTCTTTCTAAAAAGTCACTTCCTCTCTTCCTGATCCCTCTCGCACCAAAGAACTCAAATGGCTTATCAGAATCTTTTCACTCTCTCTCTTTCCTTTCCCTTTTCTCACTCCAAGCCCCACTTATAGAAACTCATCTGGCCTCTCTCCCATCTCCTACTGTTCACAGTAGGGTGTGTTTTTCATCAGCATGTCAGTCATGTGTATGGTCTGATTGATGGAACAGATTCGGTTTAGTTTCCAGAAAGCTTTGTAGCTATCATGGTCCTTTATTTCTCTCAATGACCCCAACTGACACACTCAAACAACAACAAATTGTTTAATTTAATGAAATGCATATGCCCATGTCCGGTATTGGAGAGTAGTGAACGACATGTAGTTCAATTAGTAATTCAACTACATTTTGCGGTAGCTTGGTGATAGTTGAACTAAATTCAAATCTTAGTAGTGTGTTACTTTTTTAACATGAAGCGGTATCGCTATTTCCTGGAACACCACACCCCTTTTTGTGCTCAAATATAATATGTGTGAAGCAGTGGTGGTCGGTGCCGTTTAAGAGGAGGGAGGAAGATTCTTTTTCATGAGCATGGCCTTATTTCTATGACAGCATATTGGATGACAGTCATTCATATTCCATTTGTTCAATGTAACATCGATAGGTTTAGGTTACTACATCTATAAGTCTATGCTAGGTAAAGCTCCGCCTTATCTCAGTTCACTGGTCACGATAACAACACCCACCTGTAGCACACGTTCCAGCAGGTATATCTCACTGGTCATTCCCAAAGCCAACACCTCATTTGGCCGCCTTTCCTTCCAGTTCTCTGCTGTCAGTGACTGGAACAAATTGCAAAAATAGCTGAAGTTGGAGACTTTTATTTCCCTCACCAACTTTAAACATCAGCTATCTGAGCAGCTAACAGATCGCTGCAGCTGTACATAGTCCATCTGTAAATAGCCCACCCAATCTACCTACCTCATCCCCATACTGTTTTTATTTACTTTTCTGCTCTTTAGCACACCAATATCTCTATTTGCACATCATCATCTGCTCATTTATCACTCCAGTGTTAATCTGCTAAATTGTAATTGTTCGCTCCTATGGCCTATTTATTGCCTACCTCCTCATGCCTTTTGCACACACTGTATATAGACTTTCTTTTTTTCTACTGTGTTATTGACTTGTTTATTGTTTACTCCATGTGTAACTCTGTGTTGTTGTCTGTGTCACACTGCTTTGCTTTATCTTGGCCAGGTTGCAGTTGTAAATGAGAACTTGTTCTCATCTATCCTACCTGTTTTAATTTTTTTTTTTTATTAAATAAAAAAATACATGATACTCAAATTTTCCATATAGCCATCATGAGGTTACTACAACCTAGCCTATGAATGTGCGTAGCCTAAGATGCACAGGTCAAGAGAAAAATGTGAGTAATCAAGGTGACAGACAGTGACACATTTAATACCACATTGCACACTCTTGCCTGCATCTAGCTGATCTTGGGTGTAATTATTAGTCCAACATGTGCAAACGAGAGTTTCTACTAGACAAATTCAGGTATGTTTGGTTTGGGATGATTTGGACCGCAGAGTGAAGGGAAAGCAGCCAATAAGTGCTCAGCATATGTGGGAACTCCTTCAAAACAGTTGGTAAAACATTCCAGGTGAAGCTGGTTGAGAGAATGCCAAGAGTGTGCAAAGCTGTCAAGGCAGAGGGTGGCTACTTTGAAGAATCTCAAATATAGAATATATTTTGATTTGTTAAACACTTTTTTGGTTACTACATGATTCCATTTGTGCTATTTCATAGTTTGATGTCTTCACTATTATTCTACAATGTAGAAAATAGTAAAAATAAAGAAAAACCTGAGTAGGAGTGTCCAAACCTTTGACTGGTACTGTATATAATTTTTATAGCTAGCTCTCTTGCTCACTTCTCCTTCATTTTTGAAGAAATTCATTTGTTCAAACTGTAATTTGCTCAAACTCTCTGAGTCAACAACTTATTTTTTAAGTACTTGATTAATTCTCTGGTCCTTGGGTGGACAACATGTCAGTTCATGCTGCAAGAGCTCTGAGAGGTTTGAGGAAGTCCTCCGGAAGTTGACATAATCTAAAAATCTAAAAACGATGACTTTTATTCATGTTTCACTTTTTATTTTTCTGAAACTCACTGATGATGGTCCTCCCCTTCCTCTGAGGAGGAGCCTCCACTAGTTGTGGAGTAGGCAATCATTTCCTTTCTTTTTTGGCATCAGACCTGCCTTATTCTCACTTTAAACATTGGTTTTGTGTTTAATAGGATAAATTACACATTCTGTTAACAGGAGTGATCTGACCTTGCAATTTGTATTCTATGATGTTTTAGATTTAAATATGATACATTTTCATGTAGTTTGGATGTAGTGAACAACTTATTTAAAGTAAGTTAGTGAAGTATACTATGTTTCTCTTAAGGGTAGCTTTAGTGTAGAATAACTTCTTCCAGTGTGAAGTCATTTGTAGCTTTGGTAAACTATCTTTTCAGAGTAGCTTCCTCAACACTGCCCATGTCCATGGAGAAAAAAGCATCCCAACAACAGATCTTTTATTGTAAAGAATGTCCATTTCGCTGCATTCAATCCAAATAATGAGCTATTCTGTATTCGTTACGCTAGCATCCAATCAACGCAGCATCCAATCAACGCAGCATCCAATCAATGTGATTCCCAATTGACACAGGCTCTACATTTCCAGGGAAAAGGTCGTTTTAAATGTAGTTCTAATCTCTGCTCTCCCATGTGCTAATCTGTCAAACCCTCTTTTCATCATTTCACCAAATTCCATCTGCCTCGCTCCAATACAACACCCGGAGTCTGTTGCATTGAAAACTGCAAATTCTAAAAATGTGACAGAAAATTTGGAGGGAGAAAAAGTCTTAGTTTGATATTGCCTTGCCAACTGATGCCAAATTCTTCAGTCGGCCTCTTGGGTTTTTGAAGGGGGGAATTATATGAAACTTCATTGAATTGTGTCCCGGGTCCAGTATTGACAAATTCTGTTTTATAGTACAATGAAACACAAAATAGGAATCCATCGTTTTTTTAAATGACTCGATTAGGTTTTGCAAATAAACACCATTTGTAATCTGCAAACCTTTTCTCTTTTCTCTCTTTCCTATCTTTTCATGTTTTACTTTTATTTCCTCTCATCTTAGCTTTACCTCTAATTCTTTGTTTGTTCCCTCCCTGTCACAATCTCTCCTCATCACCCTCACCTGTTATTATACTCCTCATTTTCTCTCTCTATCTTTTAGCTTCTTCTACACGCAACATATTTATACAATATATTTTCTACCCAACGAAATGGTCCCGCAATGTAGCATTGTTGGATTATATCCAATAGCGTCTCATCAAATAAGGAACCACATCATTTTCTAGTGCTATAGTGGATCCCTGCTGGCCTTACATCATTAAGAAAGCCCAGCACCTGTCATGTCCTTCAAACAATAATAATATGAGGTTAATTTGGTTATTGAGAGTATGAAGAACCATTTCCTAATGACCCGCAGGCTATGATAATAGGAGCATCAGCAACGTCACCCAGTTGATTGTCGTGGTAACTGGGCCAACCGTCCAAGCATGCTGCCCCCGATTGCCATCTGATGGCTTGGCCCAAATATCGCAAACCCACACACACACGCACATGCCTCAACAGATACACAAATGCCTCAACAGATAAACACAAGCATAATAACAAAAATAGAAACACTACTTAGAGCAGGGATAGACACCTTTGATGGCAGTTGGGGCACAAAAAAAAATCTGAACTCATCATTGGGGGCAGCAGTGGCTCACGGGTGTGCGTACCCACATCCATACTCACACATTTAGCCCTGGCCTTTTGGTGGCCCTAACCAACATTTTATTTTCCCCCACCTTAAAACCTCTCTAGGGTACGTGGGACTGTAGCGTCCCAACTGACCAACATCCAGTGAAATTGCAGAGCGCCAAATTCAAAAACAGAAATACTTGTAAAAATTCTGAAAACATACAAGTGTTACACATAGGTTTAAAGATTAACTTCTTGTGAATCCAACCACAGAATCAGATTTCAAAAAGGCTTTACGGCGAAAGCATACCATGCGATTATTTGAGAACATCGCCCAGCAGACAAATCATTACAAACAGTAACCAGCCAAGTAGAAGAGTTACACAAGTCAGAAATAGAGATCAAATTAATCACTTACCTTTGATGATCTTCATATGGTTGCACTCAGAAGACATTCATTTACTCAATAAATGTTTGTTTTGTTGGATCTATTTATATCCAAAAACCTCAGTTTTGTTTGCGCGTTTTCTTCAGTAATCCACAGGCTCAAACACAGTCACAACAGGCAGACAAAAAATCCAAATTGTATCCGTAAAGTTCATAGAAACATGGAAAACATTTATATTCAATCCTCAGGTTGTTTTTAGCCTAAATAATCGATAATATTTCAACCGGACAATAACGTCGTCAATATAAAAGGTAAACAAGGAAGGCGTGCTCTTGGGATCGCGCATGAAAAAGTTCTGTGACACTTTAGGGTCCAGTCATTCAGATTGGTCTTACTCCCTCATTTTTCTGAATATAGGCCTGAAACAATTTCTAAGGACTGTTGACATCTAGTATAGGAACTGCATAGGAACTGCAATTTGAGTCCTAAGTCAATGGATACTATAATGGCATTGAATAGAAAACTACAAAATAAAAAAATCCTACTTCCTGGATGGATTTTTCTAAGGTTTTCGCCTTCCAAATCATTTCTGTTATACTCACAGACATTATTTTTTGGAAAGTTTTGGAAACTGTATAGAGTGTTTTCTATCCAAATCTACCAATTATATGCATATCCTAGCTTCTGGGCCTGAGTAGCAGGCAGTTTACTTTGGGCACGCTTTTCATCCGGAGGTGAAAATTGGGCCCCCTACCATAGAGAAGTTTTAAGAGCAAAATATTTTAGCTGCCACCCTACAATTTTAGAGTTAATTGTCTGCAATTCTACACATTTTGCCATGCGGTGTAGAGAAAATGTTGCAGTTTTAAAGAAAGTTCTCTGCAAATCTAGACTTCTTTCCATGGGAGAAAAGATTTAGCAATTGTATTTCTCATTTCATGCAATTCTTCCAATTTTGCCATGGGGTTGAGAGGCAAATGTGTTTTAAAGCATATTTCCTGAATCCCTACCTGTTTATTCCCTCATGAAAACCTGGACATTTTTGGAAAGGATTCTGCAAATTTGCAAAATCACCCATGTCCTTATAGTGGGTGTGGCTACGGTGGAGGCTCCTCGTTCCTCCCCACCCCTAATGTCCCTTCATACTGTGTCAACGTTAGGGAGAGTATAATTTTGGACATAAAAATAATCAATCAGGTGATCATACATTGTTTACCAGGGGCAGGGCCATCAAACTAAAGGCTTATCTGAAGAGGATGCTGGCTGAGGCTAAAACTGGTGAGTGTAAATGGTACAGTGCATTCAGAATGTATTCAGACCCCTTGACTTTTTCAACATTTTCTTCCATTACAGCCTTATTCTAAAATTGATTAAATTGATTAGTTCCCTCATCAATCCACACACAATAGCATAATCACAAAGCAAAAGCAGGTTTTTAGAAATGTTTGCAAATGTGTATATAATTTTTTTTTAAATTAAATATTACATTTACATAAGTATTCAGACCCTTTACTCTGTACTTTGTTGAAGCACCTTTGGCAGGGATTACAGTCGGAGGTCCTGAGATCTCTGGAGCAGGTTTTCATCAAGGATCTCTCTGTACATTGCTCCATTCATCTTCCCCTTGATCCTGACTAGTCTCCCAGTTCCTGCCACTGAAAAACACATCCACAGCATGATGTTGCCACCATAATGCTTCACCTTAGGAATGGTGCCAGGTTTCCTCTAGACGTTACGCTTGGCATTCAGGCCAAAGAGTTCAAACTGGTTTCATCAGACCAGAGAAATCTTGTTTCTCATGGTCTGAGAGTACTTTAGGTGACATTTGGCAAATTCCAAGCAATCTGTCATGTGCCTTTTTACTGAGGAGTGGCTTCTGTCTGTCCGCTCTACCAAAAATAAGTGATTGGTGGAGTGCTGCAGAGATGGTTGTCCTTCAAGACGGTTCTACCATTGGGTTCTTGGTCACCTCTCTGACCAAGGCCCTTCTCCCCGATTGCCCAGTCTGGCCGGGCGGCCAGCTCTAGGAAGAGTCTTGGTGGTTTCAAACTTCTTCCATTTAAGAATGGTGGCTACTGTGTTCTTGGGGACTTTCAATGCTGTCTAAATGTTTTCGTACACTTCCCCAGGTCTGTGCCTCAACACATTCCTGTCTCGGAGCTCTACGAGCAATTACTTTGACCACATGGCTTGGTTTTGCCCTGACATAGACTGTAAACTGTGGGACCCTATATAGACAGGTGTGTGCCTTTCCAAATCATGTCCAATCAATTGCATTTAACACAGGTGGAATCCAATCAAGTTGTAGAAACATCTCAAGGATGATCAATGGATACAGGATGCACCTGAGCTCGATTTTGAGTCTCAAGGCAAAGGATCTGAATACTTACAGTTGAAGTCGGAAGTTTACATACACCTTAGCCAAATAGTTTTTCACAAATCCTAGTAAAAATTCCCTGTCTTAGGTCAGTTAGGATCACCACTTTATTTTAAGAATGTGAAATGTAAGAATAAAGTATAGAAAATGATTTATTTCAGCTTTTATTTCTTTCATCACATTCCCAATGGTTCAGAAGTTAATGTACACTCAATTAGTATTTGGCAGCATTGCCTTTAAATGGTTTAACTTGGGTCAAACATTTTTGCACCAGTCCCTCATGCAGCAGAACACTGCCACAACATGATAATGCCACCCCCGTGCTTAACGGTTGGGATGGTGTTCTTCGGCTTGCAAGCGTCCCCCTTTTTCCTCCAAACATAACGATGGTCATTATGGCCAAACAGTTATATTTTTGTTTAATCAGACCAGAGGACATTTCTCCAAAAAGTACAAACTTTGTCCCCATGTGCAGATGCAAACCATATCTGTCTTTTTTAATGGCGGTTTTGGAGCAGTGGCTTCTTCCTTGCTGAACGGCCTTTCAGGTTATGACGACATAGGACTCAATTTACTGTGGATATAGATACTTTTGTACCTGTTTCCGCCAGCATCTTCACAGGGTTATTTGCTGTTGTTCTGGGATTGATTTGCACTTTTCACACCAAAGTACGTTCATCTCTAGGAGACTGAATGCGTCTCCTTCCTGAGCGGTATGACGGCTACTGCTTTAAACTTGCATACTATTGTTTGTAGGATGAACTTGGTACTTTCAGACATTTGGAAATTGCTCCCAAGGATGAACCAGACTTGTGGAGGTCTACAATTTTTTTTCTGAGGTCTTGGCTGATTTTCGCATGATGTCAAGCAAAGAGGCACTGAGTTTGAAGGTAGGCCTTGAAATACATCCACAGGTACACCTCCAATTGACTCAAAATATGTCAATTTGCCTATCAGAAGCTTCTAAAGCCATGACATAATTTTGTGGAATTTTCCAAGCTGTTTAAAGGCACAGTAAATTTAGTGTATGTAAACTTCTGACCCACTGGAATTGTGATACAGTGAATTATTTTGAAAAATCTGTCTGTAAACAATTGTTGGAAAAATTACTTGTGTCATGCACGAAGTAACCGACTTGCCAAAACTCCAACCTAAGTGTATGTAAACTTCAGACTTCAACTGTATGTAAATAGGGTATTTCTTTTTTTAATACATTTCCAAAAATGCCCAAAAACCGGTTTTCACTTCATCATTAAGGGGTATTGTGTGTAGATTGACGAGGAATAACATTATTTAATCAACTTTAGAATAAGGCTGTAACGTAACAAAATGTGGAAAAAGTCTAGAGGTCTGAATACTTTCCGAATGCACTGTATAGGAATATTGTTATCCACATTGGCACCAACAATGTTATGATGAAACAGTCAGAGGTCACCAAGTGAAATATAACTTCAGCATGTAACTTAGCTAGAAAGAAAATTGTCTATGGCCCTCTCCCATTTAGTGGGAGTGGTGAGCTCTACAGCAGACTCGTACAGCTGAATTGCTGGTTGAAAACTGTTTTCTGCCACTCCCAAAAGGTAGAATTTGTAGATAACTGGCCCTCTTTCCGGGAATCCTCCACAAACCGGACCAAGCCTGGTCTGCTGAGGAGTGACAGACTCCATCCTAGCTGGAGGGATGCTCTCATCACATCTATCAACATAGTGTAACGTCCGTCGTTAAATGAAGACCAAGGTGCAGCGTGATAGTCATACATTTTCTTTAATTTGAAATGTTCCACCAAAAAAACAATAACCAACTCAACAAACGTAAAGCTAGGAGTGCAACACTTGCAACACACAAAGACAAGATCCCACAACTGAAGGTGGGAAAAAGGGCTGCCTAAGTATGATCCCCAATCAGAGACAACGATAGACAGCTGCCTCTGATTGGGAACCATACTCGGCCAACAAAGAAATATAAACATAGATTTCCCACCCTAGTCACACCCTGACCTACCAAATACAGAAAATAAAGGATCTCTAAGGTCAGGGCGTGACACATAGACAGAGCTCTAACTCTTCTAGCTTTACAATGAGATAGGGAACAGGCCAGGCAGCACGGTGCAGGCCAAGCAGCCAGCTTAGTGGAGTCTGCTCCTAGCACGGTCAGTGTACTCAGCTCAGTTTACACCATTGAGACGTGTCTGTGCCTCAATATAGGTAGGGGGAAACTAAACATGGCTGTGTTCGCTTTTGCAATCCCACTGGAATAAGAGCTCCTTTCCTATTGAAAGGGATTGTGATAATACCTCACATCTCAAAAAAGGACTATTTCATATTAGATCCCTCACTTCCAAGGCAGTCATAGTCAATGAACTATGATCATAAACTTGATGTGATGGCCTGACTGAAACATGGCACATGGGCTATTGTCAATGAACAGCATTCTTACATAGGTATTCCTCTTGTCCAGATGGGATAGGGCAGTGTGCAGTGTGATGGCGATTGCATCGTCTGTGGATCTATTGGGAAGGTATGCAAATTGAAGTGGGTCCAGGGTGTCAGGTAGGGTAGAGGTAGCGGTTCTCCTACCTTCTATTTTTCCTAGTCTCTGTTTTTTCCTGGCCCTCCTGGTTTTGACCCTTGCCTGTCCTGACGCCGTATCTGCCTGCCTGACCACTCTGCCTGTTCTGACCTCGAGTCTGCCTTTCCCCCTGTACTGTTTGGACTCAGACCTGATCACTGAACCCTTACCTGTTCTGACCTCGAGCCTGCCTATCGTCTGGTACTGGTTGGACTTGGTTTACGAACTGTTGCCTGTCCCCCACCTGCCTTTTGCCCACCCCTTATGGTATAATAAATATCGGAGCTCAAACATCCGCCTCCTGTGTCTGCATTTGGGTCTCGCCTTGAAAGAGATACTTCCTGTGCTTGACCTTCCTATGAACATAACAGCTAACTATCCTCCAGATGTGTACAAAAGTAAATAAAAGCCAAACCTTAAAAAAAAAAACTATTGAACTATATCGAATCTCTCATTCCTCTCAACATTTATAAAAAGGACTGCCTTCCTAAGGACAAATAATGTATACAAAACTCTTCAGGCCTCCTTTGTTTCCCTAGAATTTCTAAGCAAACAGCTGGGGATATGGCTTTCTACTATAGAGCTCCATTTTTATGGAATGGTCTGCCTATCCATGGAAAAGACACAGACTCAGTCTCAACCTTTAAGGCTTCACTGAAGACTAATCTCTTCAGTAGGTCCTATGATAGCGTGTAGTCTGGACCAGGGGTGCGAAGGTGAACGGCAAGGCACTGGAGGGACGAACCACCCTCACTGTCTCTGCTTGGCCAGCTCCCTTCTCTCCACTGGGATTCTCTGCCTCTGACCCTATTACAGGGGTTGAGTTACTGGTTTACTAGTGCTCTCCCATGCCGTCCCTAGCAGGGGCGTGTCAGGTCATGCCAGGCTTTTTTTTGCTATAATCAACTTGAGTGGGTTGAGGCACTAAGGTGATCTTACTGTCCGGTTTAGCGCTCCCTCGGGCTTGTGCGATAGGGGAGATCTTTGTGGGCTATTCTCAGCCTTGTCTCAGGGTAGTAAGTTGGTGGTCTCTTGATATCCCTCTAGTGGTATGGGGTCTGAGCCCCCCCCCCCATCTTATTCTCCAGTATCTATGCTACAATAGTCTGTGTGTAGGGGTTCTAGGGTCAAGCTGTCCTATCTGGTGTAATTATCCTGTCTTGTCTTGTGTCCTGTGTGAGCTTAAGTATGCTCCCTCTAATTCTCCCACGTCGCTCGTGTGCTCTCTCTCTCTCTCTCTCTCTCTCTCTCTCTAGTCGCTGTGTTTTGATGGAAAGAGAGGTGACAGGTCCCATGGAATACTCAATGGCTATGTCTAGACTTGACAGTTAATGCAGCTTTTGTATTCTGAACGTGAAGTTCTGATGATGGAATTCCGGACACATCATGTGTCTACACCTACATTTAAATATATACCGTGTCCACATTGTGTCCGGATTCCCTTTTCCAGCACTATATTCAAATGCCAGTATTCATTCTGCAAACGGTGAAAGAGGCTAAATCTGATAATAACAGAACAACATGGCAGTAGCCAACAACTACTGCCGGGGCGGCACGGTAGCCTAGTGGTTAGAGAGTTAGACTAGTAACCGAAAGGTTGCAAGTTCAAATCCCCGAGCTGACAAGGTACAAATCGGTAGTTCTGCCCCTACACAGGCAGTTAACTCACTGTTCCTAGGCCGTCATTGAAAATAAGAATTTGTTCTTAATTGACTTGCCTAGTTAAATAAAGGTAAAAAAACAACAACAAAAACTATTGAGGGCAGTAGCTAACTACTGGAGAAAACTAGCTAGCAAAACTAAGGGGATTGCCAACAGTTTGCCTAACTCTTTCTTTCTAAATAAGCTCAAAACCATTTATGAAGACAGAAAAAAATGTTACTCACAGGCAAGGAACATATTTCCTCCAATGTTTAGTTAAAAAAAGGTGCCCCTCGCTCCCAAGACACAAGTTTTATGGAGACTTGTGGTCAGAGTGCTGATAACGTCGCCCACTGTATGCTCTTTCAGTAGCCTGATTGCATCCAGATCGAGGAGAAATCCAAACACAATACGTCCCTGACCACCACCTGAAGTGGTCAGTCAGATCTGAACACAATCCGACCTGTCTTTTCAATGTGATCTTCATATTCGGATAGCAGAAGTCGCATGTAAGTGTCAAGTGTCGACAGAGTAGGCGTGGGTTTCAACTTCTGATGAGGATCATTTCAAGAAAAAGTCCATATATAAGTCTGAGGTTGATGATCAAGAGGATGGCACAAGGGTGAGGAACTTTGTTTCATGCCTTTTCAATATACAGTATTTGATGTATACATACATATATCTAGAAACATACAGTATGTGTTCAGCATGTATATGTATAACAGTATAGTATTTTTAAGACATCGGACAGTAGATATACAGTTCCGATTCAACGGTTATCCTCCTTTCGTCTGTCCCCATCATGCTACATTTGCTTACCCTCTATCTCTCTCCCCCATTCTTACAGTCGGACTCCTCCTTTTCATGTCTCTTCTTCTATCGCCTTCTGCTCTCCCCGAGTTACGGGCAACAATACTAAAAGATGCTGTGCATTACGGAGCATCAGGGTAGAAGCGCATGATGACTCTATTCAATAACTGTCATGTCCATTTAGTCCCCTCAGTGATGCTGCTCCAGATTGCAACATGTGCTCGCGGATGGCCCCCATCAGTAGCATTGTCTCTGCCTTAAGCTCCCCTCTCCTAACAGAGCAAATTCAACCTCCAGGGTCATGTTCATTACAGCACTCAATGGAAAACATTTAAAAATCAATCATTTCTGTGAGAATATCAAGTTAATTTGTCCCAAAAAACAAAATGTTGTTTGTCAATCGCTACACATAACAGAAGTTAAGGATATGTCAGTAGTTTGCGGCCTTAGATACAAATCCTTTCTCCGATATGAGATATATTTTTATTGAAGGCAAACTTCTTACTCAACACAATAGAAATATTAGGAAACCGAGAGAACTCCAAACGGAACCCACAAGACAATCAGTTGAGAGAGCATTCACTTGCTTTGCCACTTGCAAATACCCTGTTTTGTTCACATGTTTACCTTGTGTGCATCGTGTAGGGTTGTCATGACACTGACATGTCACCCTGGCAAGGAGTTAAAACAGATAAATAAGACAACGCCGTCAGAGCACGGATAATCCCTTTTGTTTCACCGGATTTGCTCTTCTCGTGCGGTAAGGCAAAACAATCTTATGTGAAACTGAAAGACAGGGAGAGAGAGAAAAAAAATGAGCAGCTTTGATATGTAAACCTACCAAATCTTTACCTGAGGCTATACAATCATGGTTTTCCTCCTCGATCCCGAGGAATCAAAAGGGGGGTAGAGAACAAAAGAGATGGGATAGGAAGACAAAAGGCCCTGACAAATCTCTCTTCGGAGGAAAACAACAAAAGAAGGGAAGGATGCAACGGATGCAAAGCAAGTTCTTCCTGGGTAGGAAAGCCAAGTTGGTTGTGCAAAGGACATGAGATCTGGCTACGCATTCCCATAGCTACACACACCCACACCCCACATCACTTTGCTGTAATCACACATGTTAAAGGGTTCAAAGGTTACACAAGCATAGTGATAGAGTGCAATACAGTTCATTCCTTTTGGCTGTGTTTCATGGTAACATAAGAGAGCACTCGTTTTTTTAGACACCTCCAAGGTCAAACTATCGTTGTGTTCCTTTTCCAAATGCAGAATGTTCCAGAGTGAAACCGACAATCGAATTGAACGCCGCCACATCCACATTAGTGACACGCATTAGTGACTTGAACTTGGTGCTACGTACATGAACCGCAGAGGCCTAAGCTTAGAGGTCATTGCCATGTTTTTCTGCCTTTCCCTCTTTTGACTTAATCTAAAATAGTGGGGGCCGGAATGAATTTAACCCCAACGCAATGACACGTTTATTTCCATAAACTGTATGGACACAGAGCGTCCAGCAACAGGAAATTCAAATCAACACATTGTTTCGGCAACGTCGGGAGCAGCTAACCGAGTAGCCATCACCGGGTGGCTCGGGGATATGCATTGTCAAAACAGTGGCCTTGCGAAGCGCTTCAACTAATCTAATCTTGCTGATCTCCCCCTGTATGTCTCCTAATGCACGTCTGACCTCATTCTGTTCGGAGGGATACATCGGAGGGAGGACAGAAGGAATCCGGGTAAACAAGTTTAATTCACCGAGTCAATCCGAGAAGATGTGTGAGAAGCTGCCTTAACGGGTGGCGACGTGGTGGCAGTGTTTGCCACTTGCATGCCAGCCTTGTCCTGAGGGGGGAACAGTAGCTGTTACACTTACAGAGAGGGCAAGGAAATATTGGCCTCAACATTGAATGTGGGGGTTAAGTAAATCACATTTTGGGTGATATTTGCTTACAAAGTTCTATTAAATCTGGACCCACTAAAGCAGGGTTATAGTAAGACTATTTCAACAAAAAATGACCTAGGTAGGATGATTTTGTAAGTGTAATGTTTTTTCAGGTATTCATGCCTGAGATGGTACTGAATATCATCAGAGTCAGACCAAAAGAGGCAAGACATTCATCCATTATACCGATGTGTTATTTGCCTCCGCTATATCTGTACTGTGTTTTTAACTGTTTTCTTTCCCACCTTTTCAACTCGAGCCAAGTCTACCTCGAACCAAAATGTCAGTTACCGTATGTGGTAGTTGTTACCATTGTTGCCTTTTTCAAAGTTTTGCCAGAGCAGTAGAGGCGGCTGTCGCTCATACCTGCTTAACAGACCCTACTGTGCCAGTAATGGTTGGACAGCGGGCCAAAGACAGACTGCTGAGCCAGACAGGTGGACACTGGCGATAAGGAGATTTCAGAGCCACATATGACTGAGTGGCAAAGCAGTTTGGAGGATATCCAGCTGAGGACAGTTAATAACTGATGGAGAGAATTGATAGAGATTGTCATCTTCTATCTCTCCTCTGGACTTACCTTCGGTCCCTCCCACCCTGAATTTCTTCTCAAATCTATGTGAATTACAAAATGTTTTGTGGCTCATGAGCTTTATACGCTGGTCATTTAGAGCATGCCAATTTTACGCTTATACTGTTTTTACACTAAATTCATTGTATTTCTATGACTGACAGGTGAATAACTAGCTGTTGTTAAACTGCAAGTATCTCAGGTTTTAGATAATAACGATGCCCATAACACAGTAACCATTCATTTTTTAACTGCACACAGCTTTGTCTTCTCTCAATAGATCTCTACTCATAACAATCCATTGTAGAGAGATGACAGAGAGTCAATGAGCTACGTGGGAGGCCCCTTGTCAAAAACTCAGAGCCATCTGCTAAACATTTGTTCAAACAAAGATTGATTGTGTTTGGAAACACTGATCCAATATGTAGCTCTCACCTCCTCTCCTCTCCTCTCACCACAGAAGAGTGGAGGACGTGCTATCCATCTCTCCATCCTCGTGAGAGGAGTGATGTGAGAGTTGGCAGTGGAGGTGAAAAACACGCATTATGTCCTCTTACTTGTACGCTTTTCTGAGAAGTCATTTTTGTTGAACGCTATTGTGTGCCATCTATGTGGTTACCTCCTACACTCTTGGTGCTATAACCTGGAAGGGCTCTTAGGCTTGTCCCTGTTGGAAAACACTTTTTTATTCTACAAAGGTTCTACATAGAACCCGACCCCAAACCTCTACCTGTCCTCAAAGAACCCTTTTTGTCTAAGAGTGTATTAATGCATGGAACCAAATCATAATTGATCGGGACGACATGTGCACATGTAGAACCATCCACTGAATGTCGAGCAGACTCTCTACCGTTACAACAACGTTGAAATAGAATAACAAATGTCAACCGTTTCAAATAGGTTTCGCAAGAGGACATCAACATCGATACAAATCATCTCTCGGGGGTGTCTGTTTGTGTGTGTTGGGTCGTATGGGTTTAAGAGTTTGAAAGTTAGATGTAGATGTAGCACGTTTCCATATAGCAGGCCCCTGGCCAGCCAGTGTGCTTATCCTGCTGGTCATTTGCTCCTAACCTCTGTTCCACACATCAAAAACAGAAATGAAAAAACATAGGTGGTGAGGTGAGAGAGTGCATATCCTTTCGCTATAGGGATGAAGGGGTAACCCTGAGGGGATAGTGTGTGTATCGCCATTGAAACGGTCACCCCTTGGTCAAGGCCCCGCCCCCACTAGGCCAGGTTCACAGCCCCTCTTGACAGCAGTGACACACAAGCAGGTGGGCCACAAGCAGGTGGGCCAGTGTGCACGATTTACCAAGTGAATGTAACACAATAGGGTGAGGACTTGTTCTCTTGGGATGCCCGGGAAGGGTAACTAACGACAGGGGTGGTGACACAGAGTCAGTCAAAGATTCTACTCAAACTCCTTGCCCTGACCCAAATGATAAGTTTGGCTTGATAGGATGATGCTCGGAGAATAAAGAAATCGCTATGAAAACATTTCAATTCATGATCAATTACAGAGCATAGTGCAGTGGCGGTCAGTGCCGTTTAAGATGAGGGAGGACGATTATTTTTTCCTGACCATGTCCTTATTACTATTACAGCATATTGGATGAATCTCATTCATATTCCATTCACCCAGTTCAATGTAATATCGATAGGTTTAAGCTACTATATGATACAAACATTTTCCCTATACCCATCATGAGGTTGCTACAACCTAGCCTATGAGTGAACGTCTGCAACGTAGGTGCACACAGGTCGAGAGACAGATTTGAGGTGACAGACAGTAGTGACATTAAATTCTGCCTTGCACACTCTTGCCTACATCTAGCTGATATAGGGTGTAATCATTAGTCCAACAGTTGCAAACAAGTGTTTCTTTTCGACAAATTCAGCTATGTTTATCCCCGTTTTTGATCCGTTTGCTCTGTTTGCTTAAGAAATGTTTTTTCAACAGAATCAGGGGAATGAATGCACCATGGATGTTACCTGGGTATTGGCAACAAGAACAGACACTTAAATATGGAAAGTGATGGTCATAGAAGGAACTGAATAGGCATAGTAAACCAAACAACCTTTTTGTGGAACAAACCCAATCGTTTGTTTTCTTGGCAACGATATGTCAATTTAATCTGGCCATCTTTTTGGAGACACCAAATGTGTGTAAAGTGAAAGACAGATCAACAGCCACATACCCAGCAATCTGCCCTGTCTCCCATAGTGACTTATTTTACTCTCTACGGGGCTAGTAACAAACGTGTCTTGTATTGTACTAAAACAGCCTCAGTGCCAGCTATTCCAACACCTGAGTAGTCAGAACAGGCTTTTCCTCCAGGGGGTAAAATGCCCAAGCCTCACATACCGTCCTCCTGAATGCAAACATCTGCCAGGATACTCAAGGGACCTCCCTCCACACTGTTCCTTCTTAACAGATCCTCACCACTATAATCACATGCACAGCAAGCGTGACAGTCAAGGGACGTTGAGGGGAAAAAAGCTGCAAATTGGATCGAAATAGCGTCAATGTAGTTTTCTGAAACACGCCATTGTTAAATTTATCTTTGTTTTGCATGTGTGTCTCAATCTCCATTTTGGCTATTCCTTAAACTAATCTTCTTGTCATTATGAACAATGATATTAAGGGACTACATGCAGGTGAAAACAAAATGGATGATGGCCAAGGAAACTATTGCATTACCTCATGATTGTTTTTTATATCATTGCTCACGAATGAAAGTTAAACGAGGGATGGTACGCGATTGCTGAAAAACATTGGAACACTGCTGTTCTCTCTTGGTTCTCTCTCTTGGCTTTGTTCACAGAGCTGTTCCCCACAAATCCACTGTTCCTTCAGTCTCAGAGAGCTTAAACACCTGTTTCTCCTCTCCTTTGACAATTACAAATGGAGCACTTCTAATTCCCGCTCTAATAGTGTTCAAGCTGAGTTGGATCGGAGCTACTGAATTATACTCACCAGCATAGGTGGTTTTGGTCGTCTCTGGGTAGAACGAGTTCGATTCGATACCTTCTGGAATAACCACAATCCCTGAGATGCGGAAGAAGAGTTGGGCTCTTTCTTTCATGTTTCCTCAAGTCCTCTCTCTTCACCTCCTTCTTCAAACACATTGGAGGAGAAGGTGCAAGGGGACGGACGGACCTTAGGTGTTCTCCTCCAGTACAGTTTGAGAAAGCGGGAAGGAGAGGAGAACCGAGGGAATTGAAGAAAGACATCTTGAGAAAAAGCCCATTTCTGTAGATGGTTTAGGGTCCAGATTCCATTCCAGAATCAGCTATGTTGTCAAATATGACACGTAACATATAGAAGTCGAAGGTTTACATACACTTAGGTTGGAGTCATTAAAACTTGTTTTTCAACCACTCCATAAAATTTCTTGTTAACAAACTATAGTTTTGGCAAGTTGGTGAGGACATCTACTTTGTGCATGACACAAGTAATTTTTCCAACAATTGTTTACAGACAGATTATTTAACTTATAATCCATTGTATCACAAATCCAGTGGGTCAGAAGTTTACATACACTAAGTTGACTGTGCCTTTAAACAGTACAAAAAAATAGTACGCAAGTATAAACACCAAGGGACCACGCAGCCGTCATACCGCTCAGGAAGGAGACGAGTTCTGTCGCCTAGAGATGAACGTACTTTGGTGCGAAAAGTGCAAATCAATCCCAGAACAACAGCAAAGGACCTTGTGAAGATGCTGGAGGAAACAGGTTCAAAAATATCTATATCTACAGTAAAATGAGTCCTATTTCGACCTAACCTGAAATGCCATAGAGCAAAAATGAAGCCACTGCTCCAAAAAAGCCAGACTATGGTTTGCAACTGCACATGGGGACAAAGATCGTATGTTTTGGAGAAATGTCCTTTGGTTTGATGAAACAAAAATAGAACCGTTTGGTCATAATGACCATCGTTATGTTTGGAGGAAAAAGTGGGAGGCTTGCATGCCGAAGAACACCAACCATACCGTGAAGCATGGGCGTGGCATTATCATGTTGTGGGGGTGTTTTGCTGTAGGAGGGACTGGTGCAGTTCACAAAATAAATGGCATCATGAGACAGGAACATTATGTGGATATATTGAAGCAATATCTCAAGACATACGTTAGGAAGTTAAAGCTTGGTCACAAATGGGTCTTCCAAGTGGACAATGACCCCAAGCATACTTCCAAAGTTGTGGCAAAATGGCTTAAGGACAAAAATAGTCAAGGTATTGGAGTGACCATCACAAAGTCCTGACCTCACTCCTATAGAAAATCTGTGGGCAGAACTGAAAAAGCATGTGCGAGCAAGGAGGCCTATAAACCTGACTCAGTTACACCAGCTCTGCCAGGAGGAATGGGCCAAAATTCACCCAACTTATTGTGGGAAGCTTGTGGAAGGCTACACAAAATGTTTGACCCAAGTTAAATAATGTAATGGCAATGCTACCAAATACTAATTGAGTGTTTGTAAACTTTTGACCCACTGGGAATGTGATGAAATAAAATATGACATAAATCATTCTTTCTACTCTCATTCTGACATTTCACATTCTTAAAATAAACTGGTGATCCTAACTGACCTAAGACAGGGATGTTTTACTAGGATTAAATGTCAGGAATTGTGTAAAACTGAGTTTAAATATATTTGGCTAAGGTGTATGTAAACTTCCGACTTCAACTGTAGATGCTGTGTAATGTCCTGTGTGTCATAACTAGCTTAACATAAAAGGAAATACAAATTAAGATGGTTGTGATGGAAATGTTTGCTTTTTCAAACTAACCTTAAAATGCCTTGTTTTTAGGGAATGTGATTCTAATACACCTGGTAATTTCCACTGAACACAAACCTGAAAGTATTTTGTAATGAAAGATGAAGTGCATCTATTTTCCTGTGGAAACCGTAGTGAACATGTGTGCCATGCAATGTTCATGTCAGATATCTTGACGGCCTTATGTGCACCCAATTACCGTCCAACCAAAGGAAGAAATTACCTCAGACTCTGAAGGATGCACACTGGCAAGCCACTCCCAGAGACCACCTTAGGGACTCATAATCTATTGCTTTCTTCCTGAAGTCAGTCAGCGCAATCATATCATCATATACCACTGGAGCTGCTTCTCTTAGATCAAATGATGTTTCCCGACATCTCGTTTTAGGGTAACTCCGGAGCTTTTGCCCGGGGCTTTATAAACAAAGGGGGGACTTCGATCTGTGCTCATCAAAAGCTCACTTACAAGGGAAGTAAAATAAAACGGCATTTCAATTGTGAGTAATGTAAATGTTTTGCCTTTGGTTTGAAGACCAAAGACGTACCGTCGTGCATACTGGATGAAGGTGATTCAGACGTAGTTGTTTGTTTAAATTGCACTCAAAATCGACACAGGGAGTAAAAAGAGAAAAGCCTGGAAAGAGGAAGATGAGAGGGTGACGGAGAGAGCGAAAGCTAGGAACAGGTGGGAATCACTGGAGGCTGCTGAGGGGAGGACGGCTCGTAATAATGGCTGGAACGGAGCGAATGGAATGTCATCAAACACATGGAAACCATGTGCATGGTGTATCTGATACCATTCCACTAATTCCACTCCAGCCATTACCACAAGGCAGTCTTCCCCAATTTAGGTGCCATCAACCTCTGGTTGGGATGGAGGCCAAAAAAAAGGTGGAAGGTGTTTGAGCCATTCGGAACTGGAGGGGGTCTATGGTGAAAGGAGAGGAGCAAAGAGCAGATGGGGATCAGAGCAATGCAAAGAAAGATGTATTATGGAGATGAGAATGCAGAATGTGTGTTCTGTCTAAGAGAAACCAAAAGAGTGAATGCTTAAATAGAGTGGGAGACAACAGAATGTTCAGGCCACTGTGGTATGGAAGGTACTCGGCCTGTACCTTACAGTTCGACTGAAATAGAGCACATGGGGGAATATTCAGTGTTCTTCAGGACCTACCTGTGTGCTGTTATCGGTTCAGTCACCACAAACCTACGTTAGGACATACAGTACAAGCTATGTCAGACATCTGACACAATACTACAAGCTAGGCTACATCAGATGAAAATGGTCTGTGTGTTGCGTTTAGTTGTACCAGAAAGGAAGTGTTTTGGTTCAGGCCACTGTAGGCCGAGCTTCATGTCCTCACAGTGTCCTTCCCCACGACCCTGAAGTCGCCCATCACTCATGCTTTCTCCGTGAACTCCAGATGCTCCCACCCGGGAGAACGGAGTCGGCTCCCGCTCATCCCTCTTCATTCCCGCTAACAATTTGGTAATGAAATATAGATTTTTAGTTAGATTCATATTGATGCTATTAGCTTTGCATTGATAAATCACCCTGGCCTGGGGCTCGGCCATGACCGCGGCTGGCTACAATAGAGTTGGGGGGAGATAACAATCAAGTCGCCCATGTGTTAATTTGATTGATATGTCTTATTTCTCTTCTGTGTCTCTTAGCTGGCTCGCTCTGTCTCTCTCTCCATCTCTCTTAGTCTCGGGAACACAGTTTCATAACAATGGCTCAGTACAAATCGCATTTGTGCAGTATTTATGGCTGTCCATTACCTAACTCAGCCCTCAGTCTCTTTCTCTCTCTAACACACACGCACGCACGCACGCACGCACACGCACACGCACACACACACACGCCAATATTGGTACTCTAATACCTCCAACAAATTCAACACAATTGGTTACTGGTACAAACTGTTTTGCTCAAATGTAATTAGCCTTTTCAAAGTCCAATTACCATTATCAATAACCAATAATGGATATGCTTTTCACAGTGCCCTGCCGTGCTGTTGTTTATAATCTCAAGTTAAGAATTTCAGCAGTGCCGCAGTCCCAAATCCATTATTTCTTCCCTGCTCCGTATCTGCATGATTTAGTCAGTCCCAAGCCATTGCATGTATCCAGGTTGTGTTCATTAGGGCACACAAGGGAAAACATTTTACAGCTTTCTGCAATGGAACATGTTTCTAATTGAAACAAGTACAAGTAGTAACTCTGTTTGACCCAGTTTGCTTCTGTTTGGTGCCTAAATCAACACGGCCCAGAGGTTGACGATAGGCACTCAAATGTTGAGAGAGAGAGAGAGGAGTTTGGATTGTAGTCAGTGGCTACATTTGATTTGATAGGAGTCTGATGAGATGAAACACTAACATTGAATATATTATATTTGCATATGGGTCCCCTCGTTTGGCCAACAATAGCCACGTGGTTGAACCAGCTGACAACATGCCACCTGTCATATAATCACAATTCTGTGACTTTAGCAGAATTCTTCATACATATTTCATGCCACTGGGCAGACTTCAGTTCAACGTCTAGTTTGGTTGAGTTGTCAACTAACGTGAATTCAATGTGAAATAAACAACAAGCTTCATGGCACTGGATTTAGGCTAAAAGTTTGGTGAAACAAAGACCAAATTCCCTTTATGTTCATTACATTTTTCAAATCCCATCAGTTTTCCACGTTGATTAAACGTCATCACATTGAATTTGTATGTTGAAATGACATGGGAACAACATTGATTCAAGCAGTTTTTGCCAAGTGGGATACTTCTTCCTGCTTTTTTATATGTTACAAACCCATAATCGTACAATACATGGAACAAAAATGTACGGTACATTTAAACACACAAACCAAACCACACCTCTTGGGTTTGAAGTGAGTACTTTCAAAGAGTTAAGTGGGGCTGCTGTTAATGGTTCAATAAGAGCGTCTGCTAAATGACTTAAATGTAAATGTAAATAAGGATTGGAACCTTTTTTTTTCAATTTTCGCCTAAAATGACATACCCAAGTCTAACTACCTGTAGCTCAGGACATGAAGCAAGGACATTGATACTATTTGAAAGGAAACACTGAAGTTTGTGAAAATGTGAAATTAATGTTTTTGTTTTTTTTCACCTTTATTTAACCAGGTAGGCTAGTTGAGAACAAGTTCTCATTTACAACTGCGACCTGGTCAAGATAAAGCAAAGCAGTGCGACACAAACAACAACACAGAGTTACACATGGAATAAACAAACGTACAGTCAATAACACAATAGAAGAAGTCTATATACAATGGCATAAGGAGGTAAGGCAATAAATAGGCCACAGTAGCAAAGTAATTGCAATTTAGCAAATTCACACTGGAGTGATAGATGTGCAGATGATGACGTGCAAGAGAAAGGTCACAATGTATTATTCCCGTTTGTGCACAATTTCGATTTTGGCCACTAGATTATTTCACTGTAATAGCTACTGTAAATTGAACAGTGAAGTTAGAATTACAACAAATTAAGCTTTCTGCCTATATCAGATACATCTATGTCCTGGGAAATGTTCTTGTTACTTACAACCTCATGCTAATCACATTAGCCTGCGTTAGCTCAACTGTCCCGCGGGGGTCGGGGGGGACACCGATCCTGTAGCGACAGCACTGATATGAGTATGGCTTCAGTCATATGTTTAAGAATGTAATGTAGGTTGGATGTTTAGCAACAAAACCTGAAGAGTGCGCAACTATGGGGCAAAACAGACAGGGTTGGCTTAGATTATTGATAAAATGTCAACTATATTTGTCTCCAAAGTTCATTGAAAACATAAATAAAGTTGCACATGCAGTTGTCTCTCAAATACATTGTTACAGTTGTTTCAGCAAATTGTTTGCCATATTAGCATAGATGTGACATCAGTCAAAACACCTCAAAACAAGACATGGTATCGAGAACAAGATCAAATGAGCTGAAATGAGCCACTTACGATTCACCACATGGCAGCTTCTTGTCAATGCTGCTAGCTATCTGGCCATCCAGAACCGTAACGACATACATCCTTCACCCCCTTTAACGTGCGTGCATTTTTTTTCGACGTTGTCAGCTGACCAGTCTGTGTCATAGTATATGGCAGGGTTCCCAAACTGGCGGCCCGCGGGGGGTTTTGGGTGCCCCCTCCAAATTATAATAAATAAATAATCATTTAAAAAACACGTTTTTTTTTTATTTTTGAACATAAAAGAATGTAAAAACACTAGGAAATCAGCCCCAAGTGATTTTAATTTAAGAAATCTGTTCCCAAGTATTCCCACGCACAATAGAGAGACCATGTACAAATGTACGCAAGGTTTGAAATGATTATGTTTTAGTCAAACATTATGTCCGTTTGGGCTTCTTGCGGTCCCTGGACTTCAGTAGAATAACAGATACAGTAAGCAGGCTGAAAAAGCAGCCTTTTCCCCTCTATAAAGATGGAGTGTTCTCCCCGCCTGGTGTGGTGATGGCTCTTTATCAGGAGAGTAATAGTGCTCCACTGCTAACCAGGAGACCCAAGGCTGTTTGTTTTTCTCTAACAAGATGAGTTTTTACATTTCCTTTCCCTTCTCTCTCCTTCGCTCTCTTTATTTCCTTCCCCTGGAAACGTTGGCAAAGCGGACCAATTATAGTGGCTCAAAATGGATGCCACTTTGCTCTGGGGTGACGCATCACAGCGTAGAACAGGGTCGGGCACACAAAGAAAAATGTGTGTTTCTGGGGGTTTTTTGTCACCCGTTTTGAGCCTAATGAACACAGCCCATTTCTTGGGAAATGGCAACTATTTCGATGGGATTGATGGTTTGACATCACACAAGTTGTAGTAACTGAAATGTCTTGCCATAAAAATATTAGATCACAATGCTGCCAAACAATCCGTGCACTAAGGAACATGGCCCAGGTGTACAGGTGATTCTACCTAGAATCATCGTTCTCTGTCCCGTCCCCAAACCCACTTCAATTTCCTATCGTGGGATGTCAAACAGCGGTCAGTGACAGTGAGTGAGGGGGCGGGAGAGTGCTCTAAAGAGGGGTCATGGGGTAAGGGGGCTTTCAGGGGTCCTCTAATCACCCTGTCCCCGTCAATCGTTTTCCAATACCAACAGCCGCCGATGGCCATCCTTCACCCCAGTTGGGGCTAAAGTGATGGCGCCCTCATTAGCAAGGCGATCACTGAGTGCTTGAGCCGGAGAGACGGCGTCAGTCGCCGTGAGATCCATCACTCGGCCCAGCGAGAGCGCTGCAACTGCCGCTGCTGTGCCCCGTAATGGCTGCCACTGATTGTCGTCCATACCTCAAGAGGTGTGACAAAGTCCCCTGACAGAGAATAGGGGAGTAGAGGGGATGGAAAGGGAGGAAGAAAGGGAGGAAGGGAGAGAATGGAGGGAAGGGTGAGGTCTGTGTAAGAGAAAATACTGAACACAGATGGTGAAAAGAAGAGTGGAGAGGAGAATAGGAGAGATCTCTATGAGAAAGAGAGGACAATAAGGAGTGGTGATGATAGAGGGAGGATGAGGGAGGGAGGAGGGGTGAAGGTGTTGAGGAAGCGACGGGAGCAGCTCAAACATTTCAGGCACGACGCCCCAGTGGCACTGGGTAATGAGGCATCACAGCAGAATATACCCAGGCCGCTGTTTGATAAAGGCGAGCTGACACCGGAACGTGGATAGGTGCTTTTGTGATGCAGACACATGTCCATCCATCACTTCTCTGCACTCCTGAGGGGGAGAGGTGTGTGTGTGTGTGTGTGTGTGTGAGAGAGAGGGGGAGGGAGGGAGAAAAATAATGAGAAAGCGAGAGAGAGTGTCTAGGTACTGAAATGGTCCAGGAACGGCCACAAATAGAGAAAACAAATGTGATCCATATTTTGAAAGGGGTTTCAAATGAGGCATTACACTTCAGTTAAATGGTAAGTCATAAGGCCTTCACAACTGTAACATGAACCATTCATGACTGGTCTTCTCCATGAATGTAAAACAAGCCAAGATACAAAGTACTCCTTTACACTGTCTAACTAAATTGCAGTGGTTAGATAGCAACATCTATTTTACATTTATGACATTTGCCAGAAGGATTCATACTCTTTGTATGATGCAGCTTTGGAATCTCAATTGAGTTAGCTACATTTACTAAGTTTCTACAACGAACCACACAGCATAATGATGGGACCCTTAAAGGGAGCAACAAATATATAAAGAAACAGTGCAGTGCTCTTCAATCCTGGTCCTCAAGACCAAGACCTGGGTCATGTTCAGTAGAGCACACAGTAGCAAAAAAGTATTATAACAAGTTTTACAGCTCAATTAAATGGCTGGAAGGTGAGGCCAAAATGGATCCATTCCGGAATTCACTTTGTTAATTCAACACATTTGATTTGTTCCATAAATTAACAGCCCTGATGGAAACCAGTGGATCATTCTTAAATGTTTTGTCAATCCACTGAAATGTCTTGAGTTGAGGTCGAACTGATCCTTGACTGACCTCACGTTCAAGTTCAGGGTGTATCTAAACGCTCTCTAAAGCATGAATGGACCGACTGGTTCTCTTCTGGATAGAGGTATGCTACGTCCGTTGAGGTAACTGGGGGTTCTTATAGTGTGTCTGCACATTGTGGGTGGAATAGGAAAGAATTTGTTGTGAGTTCTCAAGACTCTAAAATAAACTAGTCGCACACGCGCACATGCACGCACGCACACACACACACAATGAAGCTAAGCTTTCCAGAACGAGGAGACTTTTACACCCTAAATTGGATGCTACACTAACTGTACACAGCCATAATGCCAGAACACAATTCTACCCCTCAGCAAAAACAAACAAAGGCCCACTTTGTTCCATTGTTCTCCGCATATTGTTCCTCGACTTCCATAGTTGTTTGTTGAACAATGAGTACGCAGTACTGTTCACACGAAGAAGCCACGTTATTCTGTCAATTATCTGTGGACTTTAGGCTGGATTTATGACCCATCGTCACCTGTTTCTATTTCAAAAGGCGACCGATTCATAAGACGACACGGATGCTGTTGTTTGGTTCTTTGTCACGGGGGAATAAACTGCTTACACGCTTAATAAAATGGAGGACCCTGCCTTGAGGAGGAGCACCCCCCCACGCCAAAAGAAAAAAAAAGTGCTGACTTGATTTTCACACCCCTTGTCTTACTTTCCACACAATTTCATCAACGTGTTGTTGGTTCAGCATCTGTTATTGTCAAGATGGCCACCTGTCCCCATTGCTCTCCTGAGATGAGACAAAGGACAGACAATTTACACATGCTGCACGTGCCAGAGCATAACAATCACATAATGTACAGTAAAGCTACACAACTTCTATGTCCATATTGGGACAGCCTCAGACTGTGAGGCAGCCTGACACTTTCTCTGAGTCTGTCCCAATACGGACTCTGTAACTGATCCTGTTGCTCATCACAAAACATGATATCCTTCAATTCAAAGGCCCTGGTTGAAAATAAAATGGCACTTGAATTGCAAAAAATATATAAAATTCCCCAACTGTGTGTGGGCAGATGGTATTTGGTGTTTCCCCAGTCAGACCCTTCAAATCCATAGTAGAATAGACTATGGGCTGTTCATGACACACACAACGGTGCTCTAGCTCTGCAGGTAATGTAGCAGTACGAGCATCATTAACCTTGTGTGTTAAGTGGTTTTAACTAATGATTCATAAACAGGGTCTGAGAGAAACGTTGTTTCCTGAAATGAATACAGCTCCCGTTAATGACTGTGTCTACCAGTCACCATGCCGTGTCAATCACATGGGAGATGGTTATGTCGTTGTATTGAAGAAGTTGTGCATTTATCAGGTGTGTGTGTGTGTGTGTGTGTGTGTGTGTGTGTGTGTGTGTGTGTGTGTGTGTGTGTGTGTGTGTGTGTGTGTGTGTGTGTGTGTGTGTGTGTTCAGCAAGTCCCAGCTGCACCATTAAAGTCTACTGGCGACGAGGTGCTTGGTAACGGGGGCAGGGCTGAAAGCTCCTAGCCAGGTCCCTGCACGGTAGAAGTACAGGGCTATTGGTCGTCAGCAGCTGCAATTTGAGTGGGAGCTGCTCCCGGCAGAACCCTATACATCTGAGCAGCCCTATTTAGGAACCACACTGTTCACCCCGGCTGGGGAAAGGCCTAGAAAAGGTGACCTAAACATTACTCACTCTAACTCTCCTGGATAGGCTACTGCACCTACCAGGACTTTCCGTTTCAGCGATAGAAAACAAAATAATAAGAAATATGTCCTCTTTTGACTTGCAACATGGAACATAAGGAGTCTCACCAACAGGCCCGAACAAAGGACTGCACTCATCGCAGCAGCTAAAGCGATATAACTTTGACATCGCTGCTCTCAGTGAGCCCAGACGCCTGGGTGAAGGGTCGCTCAGGGAGGCTGGAGAGGGCTACACATTCTTCTGGAAGGGATACCTCTCAGAAAAGCAGCATCTGCATGGTATGGGCATTGTCGTGAAGAACTGCCTCCTCCCAAATCTCACAGAAACACCAACTGGCATAAGCAAAAGGCTAATGTCACTCCGCATGCTCCTCGTTGAAAACCAGCGTGCTTATGCACCAACTCTACCATCAGAAGATGATGCAAAAGACCGCTTTTTTAAGAGATGCTGGATGAGGCCCTCCACAGAGAGTTATTGGGTGACTTTAACGCAAGACAGCATTGGCTGTCATGCCAATGCAAATGTACTGAGATTGCTAAGCCTTTGTGCTGAACATGAACTCACCATTAACAGCACCATGTTCCAAATGAAAAACAAATACAAAACCTGGATGCACCCACGATCAAAGCACTGGCACATTATAGACTACATGATTGTCAGGGGCTCTTGATATCAGGGGTGTCCTCATTACGCGAGCATTGAGAGGAGCGGAATGCTGGACAGATCGTTGAATGAGCTTAACCAAGGTCAGAATTTATGTTCGCCCAGACATCCGCCTCGAGAGGTCAACCAAAAAAGGCTGTACTCTGCTCGACTTCAGGAAACGGAGGCATGTAACAACCTACGTCGCTCTCTAGCAGAAAAACGAAAGAACAAGAAGGACTCTCCTGAATGCGGAGGCTGCGATTGAAGGCAAGTGGGCCTCCCTAAGCACATCACTGAGTCAGCAGCCCACTCCATCAGCTACAGCAGCAAGAAACAACAGGCATGTTAGACGAAAAATCAACAAGCTTTCTGAGGCCCTTAAAAAAGCAATGGCAAGAGCAGCGGAAGGAGGCACAGAGTAGTCTACGACAACTACAAAATGAGTGGTGGATCTCCAAAGCATAAGAAATCCAATCTTGTGCGGACATATATGACATGCACAACTTTTATGATCCACTGAAGACCACCCCACGGCCAAAGAAGTTGTTCTCTCAGAAATACTGATGGGTCCACTCTCATAAAAGACCAAACTAAGGTAGGTCAGAGGTGGTGTGAACACTTTGAAGCGCCCTTAACCAGACAAACCCAGTTGACGACTCAGTCCTGGATGAGCTCCCAACCCTGACCACGTCTTGACCTCCCACCAACCTTTTCTGAGGTCTGCGCCACCATCAGGTCACTGAAGAACAACAAAACTTCTGGACCTGACCCCATCCCTGCTGAGATCCTAAAACAGAGGGTATATCTCTGTACCAGAGGAGTTCACCTGTTCATCTCTGAGATATGGAGACAAGAGAGCATCCCCCATCAATGGAGGGATGCAAACATTGTCACCATATGCAAAAGCAAGGGGGACAAATCCATCTGCGGCAACAGCAGGGGCATATCCCTCCTTGCAGTTGCTGGCAAAGTCTTGGCAAAGGTCATGCTCCGCAGACTCATCGGCACCGTCACTGAGGACCTGATAACTGAGTCCCAGTGTGGGCTTCAGAAAGAACAGAAGCCCAGTGGACATAATCTTCAGTGCACACGAACTGCAGGAACAGTGCCTTGAACAGAAACAAGACCTATTCATGGCCTTTGTGGACCTCTCCAAAGCCTTCGACACAGTACACCGTGAACTCCTTTGGAAGGTCCTCCTGCAGCATGGCTGCCCTGGGAAATGTGTGAACATCTTGCATCAGTTCCATGAGGGGATGGTGGCCTGAGTTACAGTTGGCAGTCAGCAGTCTGAACCCTTTGGAGTTGGCACTGGTGTGAGGCAAGGGTGTGTGCTAGCGCCGGTCCAATTCAATTTCTTCCTCCTGAGTGTCACAACATTCCTGCACAAGGACATGAAAACAGAGAGTGGGGTGACACTGGACTTCAGATTGACCGGCAACCTCTTCAACATTAGGAGTCTCCAAGCTGCCGCAAAGATCAAATCTGAACGCGCACCAGTACGCAGATGATTGTACTCTTGTGGCCCATACCCCAGAAGCTCTGCAAGCCAACTTTACAGCAGCTGTGAGGGCACAGAGCAGAATGGGGCTGTCTGTTAACATCCCAAAAACAGAGGTCCTATATCAGTGGTCATCTGATCCTCCACTTGAAACACCTGCACTCTCCATCTCTCCTCACTTGCCACACTTTAAATATCTTGGAAGTATCCTCTTGGGAGACTGCATCATTGACCAGGATATCCAGATATCCAGGCCCATCCTCCTTTGTATGGCTATTGAAGATAGTTTCATATGTATATACTGTATTCTACTGCAGTACACACCTTTTCTATTCATATACTGTCCATAATGTCTATATACACACCATGGACTACCTTAAGGGTGTGTGTGTGCGCGCACATGTGATATTACCTCCCACAATAGACCGCTTCTCTCTGCAGTAATCGAGCTGTGTGCATATGACCCCAACACACACAGAGAGAGAGAGAGAGAGAGAGAGAGAGAGAGAGAGAGAGAGAGAGAGATCCTCCTCACAAGGACCGAAAGGACAGGAGACGCCTGTCACTCCAATCAGCCACCAGTCCGTCTCTCCTCTTGCCTGTAAGAGGGCTGAACTAAAGCGAGGCAGTTTCCAATCAAAGAACATATGCCAACCCATCTCCTTCTCCCTCTCCCAGACCGACTGGTGACATGATCTACTCTCTGGGCCCTATGGCCAACACAAAACTCACTGGTCCTCTGCTCGTGGCTCTAGCCATGATCTGTGTATTTTAGGCGGATGACTGACACTGTCACTACGCCTAGAGATGATGTGGTCCCATTGACAAACAGGATGTGATAGGTGCATGCTGCTGTGTGTGTGTTCAAAAAGCATCGCAAGGAGTTAACCGAGGTGTTGCCAGCGGATGCGACGGAACAGAAAGGATGTAAGGATTTGAGGCAGGGACGGAAACTGTTGATTTAGATTTAAAATGTTTTGTGCTTGGTAAACAAACATTTTTCACCTGAATTTTCAAACCTGAGTGGGGCCAGTTTACCTCAGCTTAAATCCAATCCCAATCGTTTTGATCTGGATAAGAGCGTCTGCTAAATGACTTAAATGTAAATGTAAATGATTAAAAGAGCAAAACTGATAATGGATCTGTGCTTAGCTGCCCAATCTATGCCCATTGTTCAAGCGGATGGCTATACCGAGGATTGTTACTGATGTCTTTTGACAATCCACACGTAACTATATATTTAATAATGTTGCTATGGCGTTTTTATTCCTTGTATTATGTGATGTGGGTGACGTTTTCTAACTTTTGTCTATAAATGAGCCATAGTTTATCCTGAATGGACAGTAATATTATTTCATGCCTTTCATCCTTTGCAGCTGAACTCTTCTCCACCCAATCCTTGGTATTGTGCGCCATCTCCTGATAGAAATTGTACTTACACCATGCCTACATTTAGGGGTTTAGGGTTGATCTGGGATGTGGATGTGTATATGAAGTTAGGGTTGAGGCTAGGGTTAGGGTTGAACTGGGATGTGAAAATGGATATGAAGTTAGGGTTGAGGCTAGGGTTAGAATTGAACTGGGATGTGTATATGAAGTTAGGTTTGAGGCTAGGGTTAGGGTTGAAATGGGATGTGTATATGAAGTTAGGGTTGAGGCTAGGGTTAGGGTTGAACTGGGATGTGGATATGAAGTTAAGGTTGAGGCTAGGATTAGAGTTGAACTGGGATGTGAAGTTAGGGTTGAGCCTAGGGTTAGGGTTGAACTGGGATGTGAACATGGATATGAAGTTAGGGTTGAGGCTAGGGTTAGGGTTGAACTGGGATGTGAAGTTAGGGTTGAGGCTAGGGTTAGGGTTGAACTGGGATGTGTATATGAAGTTAGGATTGAGGCTAGGGTTAGAGTTGAACTGGGATGTGGATGTGAAGTTAGGGTTGAGGCTAGGGTTAGAGTTGAACTGGGATGTGAAGTTAGGGTTGAGGCTAGGGTTAGGGTTGAACTGGGATGTGGATGTGAAGTTAGGGTTGAGGCTAGGGTTAGGGTTGAACTGGGATGTGAAGTTAGGGTTGAGGCTAGGGTTAGGGTTGAACTGGGATGTGAAGTTAGGGTTGAGGCTAGGGTTAGAGTTGAACTGGGATGTGAAGTTAGGGTTGAGGCTAGGGTTAGGGTTGAACTGGGATGTGGATGTGAAGTTAGGGTTGAGGCTAGGGTTAGAGTTGAACTGGGATGTGAAGTTAGGATTGAGGCTAGGGTTAGGGTTGAACTGGGATGTGGATGTGAAGTTAGGGTTGAGACTAGGGTTAGGGTTGAACTGGGATGTGAAGTTAGGGTTGAGGCTAGGGTTAGGGTTGAACTGGGATGTGAAGTTAGTTTTGAGGCTAGGGTTAAGAATGAACTGGGATGTGAAGTTAGGGTTGAGGCTAGGGTTAGAGTTGAACTGGGATGTGAAAATGGATATTAAGTTAGGGTTGAGGCTAGGCTTAGGGTTGAACTGGGATGTAGATGTGGATATGAAGTTAGGGTTGAGGCTATGATTAGGGCTGAACTGGGACGTGGATATGAAGTTAGGGTTGAGGCTAGGGTTAGGATTGAACTGGGATGTGGAGATGAAGTTAAGGTTGAGGCTAGGGTTAGAGTTGAACTGGGATGTGGATGTGAAGTTAGGGTTGAGGCTAGGGTTAGAGTTGAACTGGGATGTGGATGTGAAGTTAGGGTTGAGGCTAGGGTTAGATTGAACTGGGATGTGAAGTTAGGGTTGAGGCTAGGGTTAGGGTTGAACTGGGATGTGAAAATGGATATGAAGTTAGGGTTGAAGCTAGGGTTAGAGTTGAATTGAGATGTGGATATGAAGTTAGATTGAGGCAAGGCTTAGGGTTGAACTGGGATGTGAAGTTAGGGTTGAGGCTAGGGTTAAGAATAAAATGGGATGTGAAGTTAGGGTTGAGGCTAGGGTTAGGGTTGAACTGGGATGTGAAGTTAGATTGAGGCTAGGCTTAGGGTTGAACTGGGATGTAGATGTGGATATGAAGTTAGGGTTGAGGCTATGATTAGGGCTGAACTGGGCTGTGGATATGAAGTTAGGGTTGAGGCTAGGGTTAGGGTTGAACTGGGATGTGGATATGAAGTTAGGGTTGAGGCTAGGGTTAGGGTTGAACTGGGATGTGGAGATGAAGTTAAGGTTGAGGCTAGGGCTAGAGTTGAACTGAGATGTGAAGTTAGGGTTGAGGCTAGGGTTAGAGTTGAACTGGGATGTGAAAATGGATATGAAGTTAGGGTTGAAGCTAGGGTTAGAGTTGAACTGAGATGTGGATATGAAGTTAGATTGAGGCTAGGCTTATGGTTGAACTGGGATGTAGATGTGGATATGAAGTTAGGGTTGAGGCTAGGATTAGGGCTGAACTGGGATGTGGAGATGAAGTTAAGGTTGAGGCTAGGGTTAGAGTTGAACTGGCATGTGGATATGAAGTTAAGGTTGAGGCTAGGGTTAGAGTTGAACTGGGATGTGGATGTCAAGTTAGGGTTGAGGCTAGGGTTAGAGTTGAACTGGGATGTGAAGTTAGGGTTGAGGCTAGGGTTAGAGTTGAACTGGGATGTGAAGTTAGGGTTGAGGCTAGGGTTAGAGTTGAACTGGGATGTGGATGTGAAGTTAGGGTGGAGGCTAGGGTTAGGGTTGAACTGGGATGTGAATATGGATATGAAGTTAGTGTTGAGGCTAGGGTTAGGCTTAGGGTTGAGTTGAGATGTGGACATAAAGTTAAGGTTAGGGTAGGGTCCAACCGCCCTCTGTTTCGGTGAAAGCTGAAGGATGGGCCTGGAGGATTGTAAGAAATCTCAAATTCATAGACAAAGCAATGGATGCAAGGACTGAACATCCATGATATCAACATTATAGTTTTAACCATGTTTTGAGGCTCTAAGGTGTTTATTTACATTCATTTGAGTAAAACAAGTTTATATTTTGGGTTCTGCTGTGGCACGAAAGTTGGGTTAATTAATTAAGCTCATGAGGCATTTATAAGTTAAGTTCTTCAAGAATCAATGAGAAAAGGGGGGTCTGAAATGATTGATACCCTTGATAAAGATGAGCAAAAATGTATGTATACAAAAAAAAAAAGTTGTCAATACCTTTCAATACCACACCTTGCGAGGATAACAGCACTGAGCCTTTTTCACAAATGTTCTAAGAGGAGTTGGAAAACACATTGTGAGGGATCTTAGAAAGTTATTCCATACATATTCCTTCCAGATCCTCCGTCTGTGTTTATGGACTGCCCTCTTCCATTCAGACCACAGGTTTTCAATGTGTGTTTCAATAGTGAAGACATAAAAACCATGAAATAACACACATGGAATCATGTCGTTACCAAAAAACTGTTAAACAAATCAAAATACTTGTTATATTTGAAATTCATCAAAGTAGCCACCATTTTCCTTGATGACAGCTTTGAAAAATCTAAAATATATTTTCATTTGTTTAACACTTTTTTGGTAACTACATGATTCCATGTGTGTTATTACATAGATCTTCACTATTATTCTAGCAAAAAATAAAGAAAACTCCTTGAATGTTTCCATTTATCATTCTTGAGATATTTCTACAACTTGGAGTCCACCTGTGGTAAATTCAATGTATTGGACATGATTTGGAATGGTACACACCTCTCTATGTAAGGTCCCACAGTTGACAGTGCATGTAAGAGAAGAAACCACGCCATGAGGTTGAAGGATTTGTCCATAGCGCTCCGAGACAGGATTGTGTCAAGGCACAGATCTGCCCGAAGGGTACCAAAACATTTCTGCAGCATTGATGGTCCTCAAGAGCACAGTGGTCTCCATCATTCTTAAATGGAGGAGTTTGGTACCACAGAGACTCTTCCTAGGCCAAACTGAGCAATCAGGGGAGACGGGCCTTGGTCAGGGAGGTGACCAAGAACCCAATGGTCACTCTGATAAAGTTCCAGAATTCCTCTGTGGAGATGGGAGAACTTTCCAGAAGGACAACCAAAAGGACAACCTCGTCAGCACTCCACCAATCAGGCCTTTATGGTAGAGTGGCTAGACAGAAGCCAGTGAAGCATGGTGGTGGCAGCAACATGCTTTGGGGATGTTTTTCAGCGGCAGGGACTGGGAGACTAGAATCAAGGGGAAGATGAACAGAGCAAAGTACAGAGAGATCATGTACCTCAGACTGGGGGCGAAGGTTCACCTTCCAACAGGACAACGACCCTAAGCACACAGCCAAGACAATGCAGGAGTGGCTTTGGGACAAGTTTCATAATGTCCTTGAGTGGCCCAGCCAGAGCCCAGACTTGAACCCGATCGAACATCACTGGAGAGATCTGAAAATAGCTGTAGAGCGACGCTCCCCATCCAACCTGACAGAGCTTGAGATGATCTGCAGAGAAGAATGGGAGAAACTCCCCAAATACATGTGTGCTAAGCTTGTAACTTTATCCCAAGAATACTTTTTTTTCTTATACATCCTGAGTGGCGCAGCGGTCTAAGGCACTGCATCTTAGTGCTAGAGGCATCACTACGGACCATGGTTAGATTCCAGGTTGTATCACAGCTGGCCGTGATTGGGAGTCCCATAGGGCAGTGCACAATTGGCCCAGCGTCGTTAGGGTTTAGCAGGGGTAGGCAGTCATTGTAAATAAGAATTTATTCTTTAACTGACTTGCCTAGTTAAATAAAGGTAAAATAAATCAATGTTTTGCTCCAGCTTTAAGCCAGGGACCTTGTCAGTTGGCATAACCTCCAGGGCACAATGGCAGGGAATGTGGTGTGACCTGTGGAAAAGGTCAGATCCTTGCTGGTCACGCCCTGACCGTAGATTGCTTTGTATGTTTATATTTTTTGTTCGGTCAGTTTTGGTTCGATCCTTCCTACTCCTCATCCGATGAAGACGAAAATCGTTACACACATTGAGATTTTATTGCCTATGCTTTTCTATTCTTTGAGCAAATTATTTGAATTATGTTCATGTTTATGATTCTAACTTAACATTTTCATTTGAACATGGTTTATCTTGGAACAACATACAGAGCCTTCAGAAAGTATTCACACCCCTGGACTTTTCCCACATTTTGCTGTGTTACAGCCTGAATATGAAATGGATTACATTTAAGATTTGTGTCACTGATCTACACACAATACTCCATAATATCAAAGTGGAATTATGGTTTTAGAAATGTTTACAAATTAATAAAAGCTAAAACGTCTTGATTCAATAAGTATTTGTTAGGGTCAAGCCTGAATAAGTTCCAGAGTAAAAATGTGCTTAACAAGTCAGATAATAAATTGCACGGACTACGTGTGAAATAATGGTGTTTAACTTTATTTTTTAAATTACTACCCCATCTCTGTGCCCCACACATAAAATTACCGGTAATGTCCCTTAGTCGAGCAGTGAATTTCAAACACAGATTCAATGACAAACACCAGAGGTTTTCCAATGCTTCGCAAAGAAGGGCATCTATTGGTAGATAGGTAAAAAAAGAGAGAGAGAAAAAAAGCAGACATGGAATATCCCTTTGAGCATGGCAAAGTTATTAATTACGCTTTGGATGGTGTATCAACACACCCAGTTACTACAAAGTTACAGGCAACCTTCCTAACTCAGTTGCAGGACATGAAGGAAACCAGTCAGGGATTTCACCTATGGTGATTTTAAACCAATTACAATGTTACATGGCTGGGATAGGAGAAAACTAAGGATGGATCAACAGCATTGTTGTTACTCCACAATATTAACCTAAATGACAGTGGGGGGGGGGGGGGGGAAAGGAAGCCTGTACAGAATACAAATATTCCAAAACATGCATCCAAAACAATACGTTCGGAGCGAATCCAACACGAAACATCACTGAGTACCACTCTTCATATTTTCAAGCACGATGGTGGCTGAATCATGTTATCAGTATTCTTGTTAATCGGCAAGGACTAGGGAGTTTTTTTAGGATACAAATAAAAGGAGTAGAGCGAAGCACAGGCAAAGTCTTAGAGGAAAACCTGGTTCATTCTGCTTTCCAACAGACACTGGGAGACAAATCCACTTTTCAGCAGGGTAATACCTGAAACGCAAGGCCAAATATACACTGAAGTTCATGTAGATGAAGGCGAGGAGACATGTTGAAGAAGGATATTTAACATGGGCCAGCCAGCATCCCTGTGGAACACTTGACACCTTGCAAAGTCCATGCCTGACAAATTGAGGCTGTTCTGAGGGCAAAAGAGGGTGAAACTCAATAACAGGAAGGTGTTCCTAATGTTTTCTACACTCGTTGTATATCCATCCTCTCAGAAAATGAATGTCAAATTCCTTCCATATTGCTTTGTAACACTTTTTTACCTTCTAATATAACTATATGAGCTAGAATAATTGGTGTAAGAGCTTTACCAAGCACTTTTGAACAATTGTGAGAGATAAATTAAGCCGATTACAAATACCTGTGATTGTATGAACTTTTCGCGTTACATAATCACAACCATGTATATGTTCATGTGTGCGATTGTCATAAACATACCACCTCAAAGGCTGATGAAAGAGCCTCTTGGATAAGGAAATGACCAATATCAAGCCCATGTAAATATAGCAAGTTTTATTTGTACTAACAGGTATTATGCAATATAAATACTTTGAAAATACAGCCTCATCATCTAAAGTCCTAAAAGTCACAGAATATCTCAGCACTGAGTGAACATTGCAAATCATCATGAAGTGTTCTGATTAACACATGTCCACACTAAGCCCCAACCTTTTCTTATTACGAGTGTCTATCGTTTTACGATCTATATAATTCTGACTTCAATTCATTAGACCTTTAAAAAAAACATACGACAATCAATCAAGGTGGATAACTATCATATAATATTCAATAAATAACGTAGTAATAACATAAGATTGGTACTTCTTTAACATGGATGGCTTTCTTTCCTTGTGCACAGCTAAAATAACTTGGGAAAAAACTGCAGAAGCCATTTCTAAGACAGATATCCAGTGATCCAGCAAAACACAAAAAGTAAAACACGGCAAAAAGGAACTAAAGAACAGTGTTTTTCGAAACAGACAATCCAAGACTGACCCACAATCCTCCTCATTGAAGAGTAGTCATTTTCATGGAGTCAAACTGCACATTACCATCTAAAAGGGACATTTTCTGTTCTCAGACCTCAAAAGTGGCCTTCTGTTCCAGGTCCACAACACCATTGGTTGTGTAGATCCAGCTATATGCATGAAGCACTGCAAATCTGTAAATTACATAGTGCTTTCCTTTTCCATGCATTTGTTTTGGATTAATTTTCCATTCCGTCTGGATCACATAGCCCGGGACGTGGACTTACAACTTTCTGAGGTCTGAGAAACACCATGTTTGAAATGTTCCACATGGTCAGTGCTTCCTAGCATCGGAAGCCAGTCTTCCAATGTTGGGATATCCACTTGAGTGGATATACAGGCTTAACGCGACAGAACATACATAGTCAGCAGCATTGACATAGTGGTAAAACAATGGGTGGGTAAACTATAAAGTCCAGTGGGCGATCAAGAGAAGACTAACGAAATACAGGAAGACGTGTTACATTGTTATATCTGTATTGTTTGCATTTTACTGTAGGCCTATAGGGAAGGTAGGATATGGGGAGATATTGAAATGTCATATTTTTGTACGTTCTTAATTTGTCTAATAAGATTAGTACAGATTTTCTCAGGGGACCCCACAGGGTGCCCCGACCCCAAGTTTGGGAACCACTGTACTAACCTCTCGCTCTCTGCTTGCTTCCCCTCTCTCTGTGTCTCCTCTGCCGCCTCCTGCATGCTTTGCAGCCTGCCGCAGCCTCGCCACCGTCTGTCTGACTAGTCCCACAGATAGGTGAAATATCTGGCTCATTGTTCTGATGTATAAATGTGAAGCATCCGGTTGGCATTGCCACCCACTACCAAATATGGTGATGAAAGGAAGCACAGTTGCTGGCAGTGGAAGAAGATAGAGCGAGATGGATTTTGGCCGACATTCCGCAAAAATAAATAATTGATTAAACATTTCATCTCCATACAGTTTTCTGTTTCCAAAACTAGAATCTGTAACAGTGGACTGTGTTTTGTAGACTTTACCCTTTCCCAAAGTTGTGTTATTTAGTAGGAGGGTAAGGGTAAATGTAGTTATTGCACACGCGCACTTCAGAGTAGGCGTTCCCTAAATAAATGCGAGAACGCTCCAGTAGGATCAAACTAACTTGTGCTTGGCTCTGCCCACCTCCTTACTTATTCTGCCCACTATGATTAATTTGCTCCCATTGGAAACGACAGGCTCTGGTCTATCTTGGGTTAGTTATAAACATTTCAGTACTCTCTGTAAAGCAAATTTATGATGAGAACTTAGTAGCCTATATTTTGCCCCTGCTCTGGTCAAGCGCCATTTAACGTTAGCTTCTTTCTTCATCCAGCTAGCTAGCTGGCTAACACTAGCCAGAGCCCTTTAATCATTTAAAATGTTAAAGCAATACTAGAAGTCTCTGCCACCTGACTGACATATCTATACGCAACTATTTGCCAGTTGTACACTCACTCTCTAGTTGCCTACTTTTATAGCCACTTGCCGTTGGTCTGCTGGGGTAGTTTGATTCACTGGTCCTCGGTCTGTGCTGCGATTCGCGAGAGGGCAGCGTTTAGCTGTTCGCTAAAAGAAGGAAGGCGCGAGTAGAACTCATCAAGAGAATTTGCGTTCTGAGCTTTGATCTACGCTTGGGAACGCAATAATAAGTGGGTAAACGTCATTTCACAAATTAAAAAGGTGAGTAAATAATACGTTTATAATGGATTATATATATATATATTTCTTTGCATATCCCAACTCCTCAAGTCACTCGCAGGGAGTTGGGTCACGACCAGGGTTGCCGTTGTACAGCACCCCTGGAGCAATTAGGGTTAAGTGCCTTGCTCAAGGGCACACCCGACACATGGTTGGCTCCAGTATTCGTATTCCTTTCGGTTACTGGCCCAACGCTCCAACCTCGAGGCTACTTGCCAGCATTTTGTGTGTTTACCCTCCACTACATCCCTGGTCAGCAGAGTCTAGCATCGTTGTTGTTCATGTAAACATGGCTGGAGATGGACGGTAAAGCCACAAACAGGCGCCTCATTATTGTTGCTTAAAGATGGGAGAAACTCCTCAGTGAGGGAATCCATACCACTGTCAACCCCATGGCCATTGTTATTGATTTTGTTTGTTGGACGAAGCAGAGGTGGGGAGCGTCGTGCATCAAGGTATACTTTTTTGTTTGTTTTAAGAATAATGAATATATGCTGCTGTTCTATGATGTCCGAGAGAAAAAAATGTGTTTGTTGTTTGCAGTAATTTGTTTCTTGTTGTAATATCACAAATGGACATGGCAGTTTTACTATTAAAGATTCCAGCTTTCCAGGTGGATGGTAACTTTGCTTGTGTGAGCTGGCTGACCAAGCCAAACAGTTTCCAAATAACACACAAAAAAAGTGTCAAAAGCTCAAATAAACAGATGACTAAAACACTAACACACACATTCACAGTAAACACACATACCAATCCGATTACTTCAAAACGTTCTATCAATTCTCTGGAGGGATATAATATGAAAGTTTCAGTCTTTGCTTGTCTTTTTGCTCTGACATGGATTAAACGGGTTTGCATTGAAGGTTACATAAAACACCCTGGGGGATCCTGGTTTTCTGCCCTTTAACAACGGATTTAGAATCAGTTATCACTAACCCAGCCTGAACTCAATCACCATGAGCTAAACAACTACACCATCCCTAGGTCAGTATACTGTCACCACATAAACATCTAAGCCCCGTGTGTGATGTAGCAGATGGTTAAGTGCATAGCTACTGCATTCCTGAGAAGTTCTGCCACTCTGGATGCAGAAACGCCTTGTCCTTTCTGTGTCCGAGGTATTGACGGTGCTTCTTGAGTATGTTGCGTTACAGTGTAGAGGGTTGTGAGTTCACACCCCAGTTGGGGAAGAATTTCCACTCTGTCACGTCCACATGTAATTGTAGCTTTATCAGTCCGGGAGGGTCAGTTAGTTGTAGACAAAGAGTGTCCCTTGAGACAATTGGGCCCCTCAAGTGAAGAGTCACTGTTCTCCTGTAGTCATGGCTTGGTTCCTGTGAGGGACTGCAGGCTTCTCATCTTGCAGCAGTGCATTTTGGGAAGTCGAGTTTTCAGGGCATGTGGCATGCAGAGTTTTCATGTCCCCTTCCTAAGAGAGGTTGTGGAAGTAGAGGAACGGCCGCTCACCTGTAGAGGACAGAGACAAGGGGCAAAGCGGAGTCAGATCACAGATCATACCAAGACATGTTTGTGTTGCTGAGTGTCAGTTGTCTTTCTATGAGTGTATTTGTGTGTGTGCAAGTATACTTCTGTGTCTGAATGTGTGTTTCGGATTATGCAAAAATGTCAGTTTGTGTGAGTGTGTGTGAGTTAATCTTTCGGTGTGTGTCAGTGTGTCCTCACGTCTCATGCATTACAAAGGCAACAGAAGAGGAAGAAAATAAGACGAGAACAACAGACAGGTAGGTAGAGAGAGTCCAGGAGGGCCTGCGTGTGGTCATGATTGGCAGGATGTTGACATGCCATATGGAGACGCACGATTGTTTACCCCAAGGGGGATGTCAAGGCTTTTTTATTTTTTTGTGTTCCTGTCAGCTCCTCGTACCAAACAGAGAAAGAGGGAGACAGCAGTCTGACACAGACGCTCAAGTATCACTGCCTTGCCTTTAGTGTTTCAAACACTGATTTCTCTTTTGGATTCTCAGAGCTGGGAGCAGAAAAGAGTGGTGAGGGATTTTTTTAAAGGTCTAAATACCATTAGTATTTTGTTATTGACGGGATAGGGGGAATGCAGAGGGAGATATACATCGAAGGGCACACAGTAAGGAGACGGATTCTATTTCTAGCTAAACAAAACCCAAACATGGAAAGTAGCATACTTGTTTGGAGGCCTCCGTGGAGGAATGGACTTCATTTCCAAAATGTCCATTGTACTGCAGTATCGCTGTAGAAACAAGAGAGACAGAGCAACACTTCAGAATCCCAAGACCTTCACAATGAAAAGTTAGAAGAAAAAACTGAACCTAATAATATCACAGTAAGTTAAGGTATCTGTTGTATTTTTAGGGAAATATTCCGTTTAGATTCCAGGGTAATATTGCCTTGGAGTGACAAGCGGGAAAAAGCGATGGCTTGTTTTTGGTTTTCAATTGATTTGTGGGCTATATATATATATATATGCACATCAATGCGAGCAGTGGCAAGAAGGTTTGCTGTGTCTGTCAGCGTAGTGTCCAGAGCATGGAGGCGCTACCAGGAGACAGGCCAGTACATCAGGAGACTTGGAGGAGGCCGTAGGAGGGCAACAACCCAGCAGCAGGACCGCTACCTCCGCCTTTGTGCAAGGAGGAGCAGGAGGAGCACTGCCAGACCTCTGCAAAATGACCTCCAGCAGGCCACAAATGTGCATGTGTCTTACTTATTTTCCACCATAATTTGCAAATAAATTCATTAAAAATCCTACAATGTCATTTTCTGGATTTTTTTTTTCTCATTTTGTCTGTCATAGTTGAAGTGTACCTATAATGAAAATTACAGCCCTCTCATATTTTTTAGTGGGAGAACTCGCACCTCAAACCAGTTGAGACGGTTTGGGATGAGTTGGACTTCAGAGTGAAGGAAAAGCAGCCAACAAGTGCTCAGCATATGTGGGAACTCATTCAAGACTGTTGGAAAATAATTATAGGTCGGGTGAGAGAATGCCAAGAGTGTGCAAAGCTGTCATAAAAGGCAAAGGGTGGCTACTTTAAAGAATCTAAAATATATTTTGATTTGCTAAACACTTTGTTACTACATGATTCCATATGTGTTATTTCATAGTTTTGAAGTCTACCCTATTACTCTACAATGTAGAATTTTTTCTAAAACCCTTGAATGAGTAGGTGTGTCCAAACTTTTGACTGGTACTGTGTGTGTGTGTTTATATATATATATATATATATATATATATTATATATATATATATATATATATATATATATATGCCATTTAGCTGACACTTTTATCAAAAGCAACTTAGTCAGTTATAAGTGCATACATTTTACATATGTGTGGTCCAGGGAATCAAAACCACTATCCTGGCTTTGCAAGCCCCATGCTCTACCAACTGAGCTACAGAGGACCAATGGTCACTGTGCTGGTGGTCAGGCATCGCATTAGCATGCACACACACCAATTACTGTACATCCCCCATAACTGACATCTGATTAATCATGTATAAACATTTTCACAGGTCAGTGTCACAAGCAAATGTGTTTGTTCAAAGTTGAGGGACTGCCATCCAAGGACAAAAGCACACACACAGGCAGACTGGCATTCACAGGCACAACACACTTTGTGTGTGTGGGGGTATGTGTTTTTGTGCGTGCAAATCTGCTCTTGCACCAATCCATTCATCCTCTGCTTGCAGCAATCCAATTCTGGGTTGTTACCATCAAAAGTCTGAACACAAGAATGCATAGGAACGCCGAATGCCGAACACCGTCGGACCAGATGGATTATCTAAGGAACATACTCCGTTTGGTACCAGTTTAAAAAAAAAACATTAACACCACACTCTTTCCTCTATTGTTCGAGCTAGATAGTTTGCTTTGTTCATTGAGTATATGCTAGCTAGCTATCTACCATTGCAGCTGACCTGCTAAAGTATGCTAGCGTTAGCTAGCCAGCTAGCTCTAATTGCAGTGTTGGAACCTGTTCCATTGATAAATTGTTTATCTCACGCAATGTTAACTTATCCAATCTTTTTACTGGCGCTGTGCAGCAGGCACGTATTATGCAGAAACAGTAGCTAGCTAGCTAGCTAGTTAGGGTTTTTCTTTCAGATTTTTTTATTGAACAGAATAAAGTCAGAGTGATAGCGTGTAAAGAATAGGAGAGTGACAAAGGGCTGTGGGTTAGATTTGAACTCATGCAGACACAGGTATACATGTGTGCTGGAGGCAGTGACGCTAACCGCTAGAACACCTAAGCCACAGAGTATTGGGCTCATTAGTACTTCCGATGTGCCATTAAGATGGGGAGGGGTGGGCTTCATTCAGAGCAGTGGATGACAACTTTCGTACCAAATCTGACAGCCCTGACACAGCCCCTGGCTGCCTGGGAAGTAACGCATATATTACCGCAAATTAAACTGCCTGGCCTCTGATGTGCCTTTGGCCAGCGCTCCCGTGTCACATGTCCTCCTCTTGCTCTTTTTCTCTCTCTATGTCTGCATATCCCTCTCACTAGGTCACTCTTTCGCTCCTTGTTGTTTCTCCCTCTCTTTCCCTGTACTTGCTCACTGCTCTTTCTCCTGCTGTCACCCCAATTGTGTCAGGTCTCTGATGTTCTGGGAGTGGAATTTACTGTGTGTGTGTGTGTGTGTGTGTGTGTGTCTGTAGCCTCGATGCCACCTCTTTCATTCTCCCTTTCTCTCGCTCAGACACACACACCCTTATCCTTGTCACACAGTACTGGGTGCCCACTGCCCATCTGTGTCACTGTGATCCATGCACGCACATACTGGTACACCAGCGGAGGTTACTGAGAGGAAGACGGCTCATAATAATGGCTGGAATGGAGTGAATGTAATGCTATTAAACACATTCATGTGTTTGATACTATTCCAATCACTCCATTCCAGCCAAAATACTCTGTTCCAGCCATTATTATGAGCCGTCCTCCCTGTCCACTGTGACACACACACCCACACACACACACACACACACACACACACACAGGTCGACAGCAGAAAGAGAGACCTATTCCTTGACTGGTACTATCACCGGCAGAAACATGCAATGTCCTTCTGTCGGCCTTGGTAAACATGTTTCCCCCAAGCTATTAGCATTCATGCCAAAACACTCGTAGAAAAACAGAAAAGGCGGCGGACAAATGAAATGAAAAACTCATACTACAAAAGGTCACGTTATTACATGTGACTCAAAGGGCTAAAGAGGATGATGATGGGATCTACGACGACAGGCTGCAGGTTAGAGCTGCTACTCTCAAAGTGACCTGAGTGTGCAGTACATGGTCAGTTTTGTGAATGCATATTACTCTTCCTCTACATGCTGAATTATGTAGGGCTGTGGTGAACAATAATAAAAATACAAAATCAATGCCATTGTCATTAATGGCATTGGGGCCGCAGGTAGCCTAGTGGTTAGAGCGTATGGCCAGTAACGGAAAGGTTGCTAGATCAAATCCCTAAGCTGACAAGGTAAAACATCTGTCATTCTGCCCCTGAACAAGGCAGTTAACCCACTGTGCTGTCATTGTAACTAAGAATTTGTTCTTAACTGACTTGCCTAGTTAAATAAAAGGTAGGAAAAAAGGACTACATTACCCAACACTCAATCCCCCCCTTACCTTGTTGGTCAAGCCTGGGATCTACAAAGCCCCAGTGCTGGTAGAGAGCTGCCAGGTCGTGGGGGTTGTAGTTCTTCAACAGACCCAGGATGTCCATGTCCACCGGGGTGTCTCTGCTGTCCCCAGCAGTCAACTCCCTCTTCCCATGGCCGAAGGCGGTGGTGGGTGCCAGGTACCCACTGCTGCCCTGCGCCCCAAACATGTTTGTGACTGACCAAAGGTCTTGACCTTTCAGGGCTGCAGGGGGATCCTGTGGATGGCTGTGTGGGTGTGGATGGGGCTGGGGGTGTAAGTGAGTTCTGTCTGGGGTAAGATGGGATGTGTGGTCAGCCCTGCCATGGTTCCTGGCGAGAATAAAGCCGAGGCCCTCTTGCGGAAGCAGGCTTCCCCCGGCAGCAGCCCGATGATGGCTTCCAGATTTGGGTCTGCTTGTCGACTGCTGGGAGAATCCTCGGATGCTGGTTGAGGCGGCGGTGGTGGTGGCGGCAGGAACTTTAGGGTGGGCTTCTGTTTTTGATCGGGCGCTCTTATTTGCCACCTCCCCCGTATGGTTTGGGAGGCTTGACAACCTCTTCTTTTGAGGTAGGAGCAACTTCCCACCACCAGTGGGTGACCTTGTGGAGGTACGTGACCCTGACACCATGGCCTGGCTGGTGTTGGACTGGACAGTAGTAGTTGTGGTGCTTGTGTGGGTCTTTGCCCTCTTGGTGCCTCCACCTGAAGGTTGCGTGGCAGTGGAACCTGGGGTTTTGGTGCGCTGGGACCGGGGCACTGGGAGCGCTGGGCAGTCTTTTCCTTCCAGGAAAGGCGGGGGCCCCGTGCGTCGTCCAGCAGCCTTGGAGCCCTTGAAACAGGTGACGTAGGGGGCCCACTTGGGGGCCAGGGAGCTGCCACTATCCACCCTGTGGGCCACACGCTGGTGGATCCACAGCACCTCCAGGTAATGGGTGGTGTGGGTGCAGAACGGACACTGGTGTCTGACTAGCTTACCCTCGGACAGCGCTGCCACAGGGTTTGCATCACTATCCTCCTGCTGGCCCTCGGGCGGGGCAGACAGGTTGAGGAGGCTGGCGTTGATGATAGATTCCTGAGAGGATTGCCCTTTGACCTTTAGGCTCCTCGAATTTTCAGACTGTCCGCTCGATGCTGCCCTCTCCTGGCCAGGAGGATTCCAGTAGGGCTGGCTGAGCAGTGTGCTCTTCAGCCGGAGATATTCCATGTAACCTGAGACTTTGGGAGTGCCGTGGCTCGGGTCTTCTATAACTGCTTCCAGTATGTGATGACGTGCATCCCTGATGTGCTTGTGCAGCTTGTGCATGTGGAACGTGAGGCAAGAAGGGTCGCTGGTGTGGAAGTCACAGTGCTCGCAGAAGTATGGCTTAGTATCTGTGGATAGCAGAGTACAGGTAGACTAAGCTCACATTGAAAAACAGACATTTTAAGAAAATGAGCTTCAGCAAGGTGTGAAGATTTAATAAGCTTTCACAAACATGTGGATGAGAGAGAAGGACATTGTAATGCTACTTTTCATCAGTCCTTTTTAGTCATTTAGCCTAACAACTCAACTATTTTCAATACATGCTAAATTCAACCGTGTTCATGTCCAACTTAACTTTTACTGTTGAATGAAGCCTTCATGAACCCTTAAGTATATTCCAGAAAACATTCAAACAAATGTCAAGCTATATGAATGGTACAGAAAGGTTTATGCCTCACAGTACCAGATGTATAAGGGCCTTTCATATTCCTTTATGTAGGATGAGGGGTGGAATGGGCAATCCATGCCACACGATGGCGCCATAAAGCCATATAATTTGCAGTGGCACCCTAAAGGCAACTGTTGAACACCCATTTGACCTGTATGAGTACTGCTCCATGACAACTGCTTCTAACTGGAACACTGAACTAAGACATCCACTTCCATACTACTTCAAAATGTGAGAAAAGTGCTACAGAATAATACATATATCTATCACTTTTTGCTTGTCAATGTCATGAGTGTAATTTCAAACATTACAAGACTATTACAAACTTGTGAGTTGCTATTTATGAGCATATTTACCATGTAACCATGTTTTATTTGTTTTATTTCACCTTTATCTAACCAGCTAGGCCAGTTGAGAACAAGTTCTCAACTGCGAACAGGGCCAAGATAAAGCATAGCAGTGCGACAAAAACAAAACAGAGTTACACATGGGATAACAATAAACGTACAGTCAATAACACAATAGAAAAGGTCTATGTACAGTGTGTGCAAATGTAGTAAGATTAGGGAGGTAAGGCAATAAATAGGCCATAGAGGCGAAATAATTATAATTTAGCATTAACACTGGAGTGATAGATGAGCAGATGATGATGTGCAAGTAGAGATACTGGGGTGCAAAAGAGCAAAAACAAAATAACAATATGGGGATGAGGTAGTTGGGTGTGCTATTTACAGATGGGCTGTGTACAGGTACAGTGATCGGTAAACTGCCCTGATGCTTAAAGTTGGAGAAGGAGAAATAAGTCTCCAGCTTCAGTGATTTTTGCAATTGGTTCCAGCCATCGGCAGCAGAGAACTGGAAGGCGGCCAAAGTAGGTGTTGGCTTTGGGGATGACCAGCGAAATATGGTAATGTCTGAATTTTTGGGGGGATTATTTCATTATTATTACTGTTAGAGTAAGGAAAATTGTTCTGATTATTATTTTTTTTTTTACCCTTTTTGTGATATCCAAGTGGTAGTTACAGTACTGTTCCATCGCCGCAACTCCCTTACAGACTCAGGAGAGGCGAAGGTCGAGAGTCACGAGTCCTCTGAAACATGACACCGCCAAGCCGCACTGATTCTTGACCCGGAAGCCAGATGCACCAATGTGTCGGAGGAAACACCTTTCAGCTGGCGACCGAAGTTAGCGTGCTTGTGCCCAGCCCGCCACAAGGAGTCGCTAAAGCGCGATGGGACAAGGACATCCCGGCCAGCCAAACCCTCCCCTAACCCAGAAAACGCTGGGCCAATTGTGCGCCACCTCATGGGTCTTCCGATCACGGCTGGCTGCGACACAACCTGTGATCGAACCCCTTGTCTGTAGTGACGCCTGTAGCACTGAGATGCAGTGCCTTAGACTGCTGCGCCAAGAAAAATGCTCCTTTTGAGGATTACTTTTTTCAGAAATGTTCCCTTTTCAATCAGGATTTGAAGTGTGAATACAACTAAGATGCCTTTTGTCATGTAATTTCACGAAAATCGAATTCTTGTTGCTAATCTAGGTGATAGTGTGGTTTTGTCTTACCTTCATAGGTTGGGTCCCTGATATTATTCCTCTTTATGGAAGAGGCAGACAGAGAATGTTCTTGTCTTGGTGTGCTGGGCTGACTGGAAGAGTTTGATTTGGTGGCTTGCTTGCTGGCTTGATGACCATCTTTCACCTTTTTCTGCAATATTCCAAACGTCTCTGGGCTGAGCCCATTCAACAAGGTGCGGCTATTTCTACTGTCACCATGCTGGTGGGAGATCCCACCGCAACCACCATTAACAACAACATCCTGGGAACCTTTCTTCTTCCTGCTTTGGGAGGAGTCCAGCTGCCTCTTCCGCTTCTCCTGTTTCAGCGGCACATACTCGCCTTTCTCCTGGTCAAACACCACGTCGGCATCCGCCAGCCTCTCCTCCCAGCCTAGACTTTTATCTGTCACCTCAACCACATGCCCTCTGGTGACCAACTGCCAGGCCTGGTAACTGCATACCGGGTCCAGCTCGGGGATCCGTCTTCCAAGATTCCCCTCTATAGCTGCCTCTCCAGCCCCGGCTGCCCTGAGGTTAAGGCATTCCAGGAAGTGACTCTTGGCGGCGGGTGATGACGAGCCATTTTCGGGGTCTTGCTGCAGTGGCTTGTTGGGGGTATGGCTCTGCTTGTGGACCCTCTCGTGCAGCCGGAGGGTCTTGCGGTCGTAAAAGAAGTTGCCGCAGCCGGCACACAGCTCGTAGAGACAGTCATCGTTCACCAGGGACGCCGGCTCCCGGGGAACCCCGTTGAGGGTTGTCGGGGACTCGCCGCTGTCACCACCCCCAGCCCGCAGCTGGCTTTTGGCCCGATGAATCCGCATGTGGCTCTGGAGGAACCAGGCCTGGCGGAAGCGCCGGCCGCAGATGCGGCAGCCATGGTCTAGGGAGCCGCGGTGCTTCTTCATGTGGGCCTTGAGGAGCAGGGCCTGGGAAAAGACTTGGCTGCAAGACCCACAGGGGAAGGAGCCAGCACTGGCCTCCTCGACCCTTTCGTCCATCCAGTTGGTCCCTCCCGGAAATGAGTTGCCCTCAGCCGTGGTTTGTGATTTGTCCTCCTTGCCGTCATTCTGGATCACTGCGTCGTCATCTTTCTTCTTGGTGCTTTTCTTTTTTGTCTTGCCATTGACTTTGTGCTTCTTGGCCGAGGTGCCTTTGGAAAGGTTGTTGTCGGGACTAAGCAGTTGCTGGGGGTCTCTCTGTGTTTGTCCTTGCTCCCCATCCTCCTCCACTTCCCCCTCCCTTTTCTTGCCTTCCTCTTCTTTCTTGCCCAGGCTTCGGCTGAACAGGCCCAGCTTGTGGCTGCGGATGTGGACTTTCAGGCTGCCCTTCTGGGCCGCCCGGTGTTCGCAGTAAGGACACTTGTACGGCTTCTCTCCAGTGTGCCTGCGCATATGCTGGGACAGCGAGCTAAGGAGAGGGAAGCTCCGTCCGCAGAGACCACAGCTGTGGCCAGAGGCCATCGCATTGTCCCCCTCCTGGTCACTCTTGACAGCGTCGGCCTTGCTTTGGTCCGCCCGCTCCTGCTTCGACACCACCTCCATGGGCTGTGGCAGCTCAAGTGTCTGCTGATCCCCAATGAAGAAAACTGACTTGTGCGTTCCAAAGTCATAAGGTTCTCATAGTGATGAGGGATAGGTCTGTAGATGTTGGATTTTCTTTAGCAATCATTAAGACTGGAGAGATTATCATTAAAAACACCTAAAAAACAAGAAAAAACAATTAGGTCATATTATAAATCTAATAATAGGTTTTATTATAACCACGCAACCAATACAATAACTGACATCTGTTAGGCTATATTTACAACCCAGAGACAGACGGAGGCAGACGGGGACAGAGCGAACACAGTTCTCGGACGGAGCTTCTACAGCTGCACCATCGAGAACATGACTGGTTGCATCACTGTCTGGTATGGCAACTGCTCGGCCTCCGACTGCAAGGCACGACAGAGGGTAGTGCGTATGGCCCAGTACATCACTTGGGCCAAGCTTCCTGCCATCCAGGACCTCTATACCAGGCGGTGTCAAAGGAAGGCCCTAAAAATTGTCAGTCATGGACTGTTCTCTCTGCTGCCGCACGGCAAGTGGTACCAGAGCATCTAAGTCCAAAAGGCATCTTAACAGCTTCTTCCCCCAAGCCATAAGACTTCTGAACAGCTAATCAAATGGCTACCCAGACTATTTGCATTGCCCCCCCCTTTTACGCTGATGCTACTCTCTGTTTATTATCTATGCATAGTCACTTTAACTCTACCTACATGTACATATTACCTCAATTACTAACCGGTTCCCCCGCACATTGACTCTGTACCGGTACCCCCTGTATATAGCCTTGCGACTGTTATCTTACTACTGCTCTTTGATTATTTGTTACTTTAATTTCTTATTTTCTTTTACATATCTATTATTTACTTAACACATATTCTTCTTAAAAATCGCATTGTTGGTTAAGGGCTTGTAAGTATGCATTTCGCTGTGAGGTTGTACCTGTCGTATTCGGCGCATGTGACAAATACAATTGAATTTGATTTGATTTGACAGTCACCAGGAGGTCAAACAGAGGGGAAATGCTATCGTGCTGCAGTCATCAAAAACAAAACAACGCTATGACCATACAAAGAGCACCAACAACTTTGTCTAGAGGACTAGCCTCTATACAATGACGGTTGCAAATATGTCGAAAATACACATCCCATTCCCTGGTACATTTAAAATGATTTCATCCACAGCTTACGTTTGCATACATTTTGAAAAGAGCTTCTCGCATTGGGCCCAAGTGTAAAGAGTTTACATAGGACTACTACTATTACTAACTAATCATCATGTTCACATACGGTCGGTTCTTTGAATGTGTATGTTTCACTGTCACAACGTAAGAGAGTGTTACGTCTGTGCGTATTTAAGTTTTATAAATGTAACGGCGTGTGTTAGAGAGGAGAGGGAGAGAATTTGCATTACACTCACTTTTGAATGGCTATTGTCCACAACAACAGGATGATTGATGGTTATCCTTAAAGGAAGCGTACACTGAAAGTGTGTATGTGTGTGCGTGTGAGTGTCCTCTGTTCCCCATGCCTTAATTGCATGTGTGTACTGAAGCATGAAGAGGTGCATTCAGTCCTGACCAGTCAGGATGAGGCCTCAGGGCCAGTCCACTCCAAACCGCATCAATACGCCATTATCAACAAACTACATTTCTTTATCTCGCAGACAAACAAACAGGCTGAGACAGTCACACACGCGCAGACAGACACACACACACACTCGCAATACTAACAGCGAACGTCAAGGTCACATTGAGTGGTTATTAATATGACGGGAAATGTAATGTCATAAACGAACAGTAGTTAACCTCACTCATACAAGAGACACTGAGAAAAGCACAGATAAAATAATTATAAAAATGGGGCAGGTGGCATCAGCATCGTTAAGAGGAGTCAACTCCTCCTACACTATAGATACCCTAAAGTAAAAGAAAATGTGAGCTGTTCCTATATCAAAGAAACAATGTGTTTATTATTTACGTCGAAGACAAAGATGTATCTTTGTGAAGGGGCATCTGTTCCAAGTTGTGTTTTTTATTTTATTTTTGTGGATGATACACACATATCCTTCACGGGCCAAGTAATTGGCGGCAGGGGGATGGTTTCCCAGACCACAGCAGAAGATGGTGCCTTCCTTCTCAAAAACTATAACGGTGCGCAAAGTGCCCAGGCTCTCTCTTAGAGCCAACGCAGTACAGGCAGCCGCGGGAAAGGAACACCATTGTGTCAGCTGCACCAGAACTGTCACATTTCGTCACGTCTCGCCCTCCAACCATTACCAGGGGGTCCTACAGTGGCCATTGTTGGGCAATGGGGCCTGCAAAAGATGTCTAGGGGTGAGAGAGCAGTGGCGGGGGGGGGGGGGATGACAAAAGAGACCTATCTGTCCCGTTTCAGGCCACTCTGAGCCGTGCGTGTGTGCGCGCGCGCGTCCCAGCATGTCTGTGTGTGTGTGTGTGTGTGTGTGTGTGTGTGTGCGTTCTGCTATGGGCTTTTCACTGTGTGTGTGTGTGTGTGCGTTCTGCTATGGGCTTTTCACTGTGTGTGCTCTTCCAGCGAAACAGCCAAGACACTGGCATGGGCTCCAGAATGGGAGTTGAGTTAGACGAGTGTGGTGGCAGGTGTTAAGAGGGCAGACGCTGAGGGATTAGCGTACAGACCGAGTGGCACAGTGGCTCTGTATGGTGTGTGTGTGGGGGGGGGGGGGTTAGTGGAAATTAAGGGGTTAAGGTGACGGGTGATGATGGGTTAACACAATGGGGGATGGTGGGATGATGTCAGAGCGAAAGGAGGCAACAGATGGTAGTGGAGGGCCATCAGGCCTGTGTGTGTGTGTGTGTGTGTGTCTTACAAGCAGACTAAATGAGTCATCCCCGGTAAAGTTTTTTGGAGGGTATGAAGTGTTTTCAACTAGGTACCAACTAGGTCATTGTTAGGTTTGGGGTCTTAAAATGCCATACAGCAACCTATCCTAATAGGCAGCAACACCATCTTTTATAAAAACTCTCACAAAATGTTTGACAGACATGAACAACTCCATGGTCAGACTTAACAATTTCAAAGGAACATTTTGAAAAAACACATTTTACTTGAAGAACAATGCAGATGCAAAGTTTGGTAACAGAATGACTGTTTGTGCCGGCATTCTGTTACCAAACATTTGCATCTATACTGTTCAAGTAAATGTGTTTTTGTAAAAAATGTCTGGAAATTATTCCAAGTTTCCCTTGTGCATAGAGTTGTACGGTTTGTTGAACTTTGCAATCATTGGTTTTTGTTTGACATAGATTTTAAAGTAAAAAATCTGCGTCTCAACATAATTCTGTTGTCCGTGGACAACAAACTTTCCTGAATTGAAAACACACACAAAAACAAACCAAAAAGAGTATTTCTATGAGAGGGTTTAAACACATGCTGTGTCACTTAGTGGAGTGAGAAGACGTCTGACAGTGTGCTGTGTGTTCCGATCCCTCTAACCTCTGGCTGTTCCTTTATTATGTCTCTGTTCCTATAAATCTCTGTGATCTTCCAAAGTCCAAACTAAACAGAAATGGGCCTAATAGAGAAGGCAAATGATCTTGAATGATCATCGATTTGTGCAATAGACAACATAGCAATTAGAAACAAAGAGCAAAAAGAGGAGATTTGAAAAACAAAAAGTACAGTCTGCAATATTTACAATTCAAAACAAATGTAAGAGTGTGCCTTTAAAGATGTATTAGCTCTACGTTGAACTTTACAAAGAGGGTAAGCTCTATTGAAGATGAGAGGGGCAGTGTTCTCTCAGATGATCTACATAAAGGAAGACAATACATAATGTAGGCCAGGGGTTTCCATCCCTGTTCCCGGAGAGCTACCATCGGTAGCTCTACCTGTCGGTTTTTACTCCAACCCTAATCTAGCGCACCTGATTTGTAATAATTAGCTGATTGATCAACTGAATCAGGTTAGTTACAACTGGGGTTGTAGCGAAAGCCTACAAGAGGGTAGCTCTCCAGGAACAGGGTTGGAGAGCCCTGATATAGGCTTTTAGCCTAGCTAGATAACACATTCAATGAAAACAGAGATGTGACATTGACTTCAAGATGCACACACACAAACAAAAAGCAGGACACGTCGATGAATGATACACACAGGCGCAGATAGCCAAACATATTGCTATGAGCTGACTTTTTCTGTACAGTCCCACTCTCCCGCTCTCTTTTCTTTGGCAGATGAATAGCCATGTCCAGTCAGCTGTCCTCACATTTATTCAGCCTGACGTCCAAACCAGCTCAGCATAAACTCCCCATGGCCAGGGCTCTGGTGCTGAGCTAAGAGCCTGTGTGTGTGTGTGTGTGTGAGAGAGAGTGTGTGGTGCGTGAGAGACAGTATGTGAATACATGCATGTGTGTGGCTATGCGTGCACGCACCAGTGAACCTGTGTCTGAGTATGTGAGTGTGTTGTCTGTGTGTGATGATTAAGTCACCCACATATGCTCTCTCAACCAACTGCAAGCTGTGCCAACATAGCCACTAGTGCTAGCATGTGACAGTCCTTATGCTAATGTTATGCTATACAGTGTGCTTCTGTCAGTGATCCAAATTTGTGTCTTGCCCAATCCCAAATCAACCTCTAGACCCTACTCCCGCCCAGATCTGTAAGGATTGGAGTACACAATTCCTGTGAGTTTATCAAAGGGCAAGGTGCAGCTATGATGATATTGCTTACAACTATCCAATGAATTCAGATGCATAAAGACTATGGGTCAATTAGGCATTGGGTGAAATTATCCCAGTGATTCACCTTGATTATTTGTAGGTGGAAGATTTTTTTTTTTAAATACATAAGACAGCATACAAAACAAGAGACCAAGACAACATAAAACACAACGAGAACCATAGTAAATTGAGCTATTGAGATAGGCAGGGAGACGCCTCCACTTTGATCACAAAGGGATGCTCTTTGGTCCCAAAGTGTCCCTATTTTGGCCACAGAGGGTCCGCTCCAATGTCCAGCTAAAAAGAGACAGACGGAGGTGTGAGAGGCGACACGGATGACAGCCGTCTGTCGTGGTGAGGTCACAGTGTAGAGGCCCTTTAAACGAGGCATTGTTTACCAGGCCGCGCGGCAGCTCCAGCGTCCGCCACACTGACTAACACCCTCTACATTGTCTGCCTAATCCACATCCTGGAGGCCCACTGTGTTATAGACATGTCAGAAACACTGTGTTATAGACGTGTGAGAAACACTGTGTTATAGACGTGTCAGTAGCACTGTGTTATAGACGTGTCAGAAACACTGTTTTATAGACGTGTCAGTAGCACTGTGTTATAGACTTGTCAGTAGCACTGTGTTATAGACGTGTCAGTAGCACTGTGTTATAGACGTGTCAGTAGCACTGTGTTATAGACGTGTCAGTAGCACTGTGTTATAGACGTGTCAGTAGCACTGTGTTATAGACGTGTCAGTAGCACTGTGTTATAGACGTGTCAGTAGCACTGGGTTATAGACGTGTCAGTAGCACTGTGTTATAGACGTGTCAGTAGCACTTTGTTATAGACGTGTCAGAAGCACTGTGTTATAGACGTGTCAGAAGCACTGTTTTATAGACGTGTCAGAAGCACTGTTTTATAGACGTGTGAGAAGCACTGTGTTATAGACGTGTCAGTAGCACTGTGTTATAGACGTGTCAGTAGCACTGTGTTATAGACGTGTCAGTAGCACTGTGTTATAGACGTGTCAGTAGCACTGTGTTATAGACGTGTCAGAAACACTGTGTTATAGACGTGTCAGAAACACTGTTATAGACGTGTCAGAAGCACTGTGTTATAGACGTGTCAGAAGCACTGTGTTATAGACGTGTGAGAAGCACTGTGTTATAGGCGTGTGAGAAGCACTGTGTTATAGACGTGTGAGAAGCACTGTGTTATAGACGTGTGAGAAGCACTGTGTTATAGACGTGTCAGAAACACTGTTATAGACGTGTCAGAAACACTGTTATAGACGTGTCAGAAACACTGTGTTATAGACGTGTGAGAAGCACTGTGTTATAGACGTGTGAGAAGCACTGTGTTATAGACGTGTCAGAAACACTGTTATAGACGTGTCAGAAACACTGTTATAGACGTGTCAGAAACACTGTTATAGACGTGTCAGAAACACTGTTATAGACGTGTCAGAAACACAGCCCACTGAGTAGACGTGTCAAATATTGTGTGGAAACAAGAAACTGCATGTCTGGGTAAGAAACACCGTTTATAGATGTGGTCCACACAATGTGTGTGATTGACATCTATAAACAGTATCTCTATAAGCTAAACAGAAATTAGGAAGTATGTCTTGTCGCCATTGCGACTATAACCTAATTCTACAGTGAAACACCGCTTTCCCAAATCAACAAAAAGATCTAGTCTATATCCCTCAGAAAAGCAAAAAGGTTCAAGTAATTGTTAAAATAAGAGTAAGATATGATGAAGTCTCATGTTCCTTCTTTGATTTAACATTATGGTATAAGAGGTGCAAAATGTGCACTAGTACAAACGCACAGCATGTCTGGCCCTTAAAGCAACCAGCAGCTGGTGTGGTTATGCTGCTGCTGTGTGTGTGTGTGTGTGTGTGTGTGTGTGTGTGTGTGTGTGTGTGTGTGTGTGTGTTCAACTCTCCACCCGGTTACACAACAAATACACAGGGATTACTCTTGATAGCATGTGATGAGCTGCTCAATGAGCTGCCTTTTAACATTCCAGGCCTGCTACACCACTGCAATGTGCTGGAGGTAAACCAGGGAGGGATCTTGAGCATGGAGATTGAGGGAATGAAGAAAATGCACGCAAATGCACACAGACACACACACATATATAGCTCCCCTAGGTGAGTTTAAAGCCTGATTTTGAGTAATTCCAGAATGTTGTGTATATGAGGCGGTGTTTCCTGTATTTTCCTGGTGGGCCTGACAGTGCAGCACAGACCTCTCCCTCTCTACAGCCTCGATTGGTCGGTGTGGGAGACACTGGAGTATAATCTGGTGGCATTAACTTGCTCTCTAAAAAAAGCACTCTCGACAGGGATTAGATTATCATGGTAAGGTCAGCTCAGACTCCCTCTCTCTCCATCCAACCCTCTGTCTGTTTCTCTGTCAAACATAGTGAATATAATCATTTGAAATGCTACAAGGGTCGAATACCGAAATGAGAATATCTAAAGTAATATGGCCCAACACATATGATCCATCTCATCCAATTCATCAGATTTCGCAGACAGCACATCTTTTACATTTAATTACTGGCAGCCTGGCAGGTTAATGTTTTGTAGAATACTATATACAGAGATTACAATGAGCGTAAAATTACTAAATGTATACTTATAACAGTATAAGTGCCAATTTCCTGATTGATCAAATTGTAGGTGAAATTGGTGGAAATTGAGGCTGAAATGGTGCTAAACATAGTGATAATCCTAGTATCGTATAGCCTGGCAATAAGCACAACATTTTCAGATGCATCTCTGTCATGGTAAGAGTAAAGAGTAAGGAAAGCTTACATAATGATGAAATGAAAGGCACTGCAGTCTAAAGTCGGTAAAACATATAGCCTAAGGCTGTGTAGGCTACATCTACGCTATCACTCTTATGTAGCAGGAAGTAACTACCCACAAAGACAACAGATTAACAACCAATTTAGTTTAGCATTGGATTGAGTTGTCAAAAAATGTGAATTCTACTTGAAATAAACCAAATCATTCAATCCTATTGTCGATATGTAGGACAGGAGTTTTTCAAATATGATAAAATGCCATATCTGAAACATTTTTACAGACAAAATCCCCATTAAAAAATAATATATATATATATTAGTTGGTCAATAGTTAGGCTGAATTACTTGTTAAAAACAGTATTATTAAATCATTTGCACTCTTGCAGTCACTAAATAAAACCAATAGTTTGTAGAAAAAAGAAGGAATGGGATCACTGCTAGGGTACACAATAGTAGGTATTTTTGTAAATAGAAGGTGCTCTTTGGCCATTGAGTGCAAAGTACATCTGTGTACTCCCTGATGAAGGCCATGCTGCCGAAACGTGTCAGTCTTTAATCCTTGTTCCCTTCAACATGCCATACAAATAAACGCAATTTAATTAGAGTGCCTTGATCCTCCTTGCATTTTTAAAGGTGCAATATGCAGAACACCCTCCACCATTTCCTGGTTGCCAAAATTATAATAGTTAGCCTAATGTCAGTTAATGTGACAAAACAAGCAATGTCGAGAATCATTGTACCATCAAAACCGCTGTGAAATACATGTTCAATAACCAAAAACATTGTATTTTCAGCTAGTGTATAAAACCGAAAGTAAAAGATGCAAAACTTAAGACCAGGAAACCTAAAAATAGCACACATAGAATAGATCTACATCTTCTTAGACTTGCTTTCAATGAGAAAGAAATGTGCCTTACAGATATGTCTGTGAATTTGGTTGGGTCTCCAAAAAAACGTTTCATATTGGAGCTTAAAATGTACAGTTTGAGCATTTACACATCATTTGTGGGGGACCATTCTAATGAAGTGGTATCCAAATCGGTCCTCATTTCTTGTGTGCATTTAATTACAGCTGGCTGCATCGGGATCAGGTTCCCTGAGGTGGTGCAGCATCTTTTCCAACACCGCCTCATTGGAAGACTATAGTATAGGTAACTGGACACCCATCCAATCTTGTCTTCTTCTCCCTGTCTCAGAGGGCTGAACAGAAGGGATCTGGGACTGCCTCGCCTCCTCATCTCCCATCTGGACAAATTACCAGTGTTTTCCCTACAGATGTGAGATCTTAATTTGAGCCAGTTTGCTACAGCAGGAAAATAATCCTGCAGCAATAAAACATTTGAATTATGTGGATTGGAATTCATGGACATTTTTGTAAGGGTTGAAAATCAAGTCTGAAATTTCAAACAAACTTCAAAAGCCTCTGTAAACCTCAGATACACTACAAGTTTTACATGTCCTGACATGCAGGAAAGTTTTCCTGCAACATGATGATCAAATTACGATTTTACATCTGTATATTGAAATACAGACAAGGCAGCCCCATAATCAATATGTTTCCCCTCCCCTACCTCAGAGAATTTGGCTTCAAGTCTTCTCATTTAATTTTTTTATTTGGGCTGTAATGGATGGTGATTCTGAAAATAAGAATCTATGGGCATTGTCTTACGTCAGATAACTCAACGATTCCGCCTGCAGTGATATGTCTCGTATCTCACAAAGAGTAATGGGATAGATCAAAAGTAGTTTGGCTATATAAGATCTGAAAATGTTACCTACAGTAGGTAACATTGTCTGCTGATCCCCATTTCTCCCTCAAAACAGTTGATCTAAGCTAAAACAATGAATATGTAAATAATGTTGATGTTTTTTGGGGAGAAAGTCACCCAGTTTTACATGTAGCTAAGGATTATTGTACTTCAATGGGAAGTATTTCAGAATTTTGACTATGGGCATGAAAGCCATCATAAATGTGTCCAACATTAGCTTGCTAGCTGACCAGTCACTGAAACAATGTTGCTAACCAAATAGCTACCAATTTAGTGCTCCATACACAATATTGAATCTTTCAAAAAAAGCTAGCTAGCAATATACTGTAGTGGTACTAATGCTTACACTGAGTTTTCATGAAGCTGCTGTGCTCAGCTGACTCAACGATACAACGTAACGTTAGCGATTGCTGAGAAACGGACTGATTTCTGATAACTGTCCCTCTTAATTTTGGGCCTGCTTGTCTACAACTTCATGGTAATTTAAAAAGGTTTAAGCAAGGTTTTTATGTAGAGCTAGCTAGCTAACTAGCTAAATATGTCTGTAAGCTAGCTACAATAGTTAGCTAAGCCGCTGATCAAGTCACTGCACTGGCGACTGACGTCCTTGTACATAACTTTTGCAGGAGATAGCTCCGCTTTGTTTTTATTTAATTGCAAACTATTAAATCACTGTCACAACGTTTGCAATTATATAGCTAGTTATTCTGGTTATTTCATGGAGAGTCATGCGAGAGTGCAGTGATATTTGAGATATCTCAAATTAGGAAAAAAAAAATCATTTTTGAATGGCAGATGCTCGGGAATACAAAAATGTTAGTATGAGTTCCATGTCCTACAAGACAGGTCGGTTGAGGGACGAGCGTCGCGTAGAAGTAACGCCACCTGTCGTAAGACAATTAATCCAAGGGGTCAATACTACAGCAATAGTGGGAGGAGAGAGGAGAACCATGGGAGTATGAGTTTTCCCAGCTGATCAATCTTGGTTAGTTTGTATCTACCCACAGTCAGACAGACCAAGAGAACATTACCACTCAAACGGGAAACACTATAGATCGGAGCTGCCTTAATGAGTAAACTCATGGTCTTACTGCTTTATCGACTTCCCTTGGTATTTTATCAATCAATTAATGTCATGATTGAATGGCTGGAAAGTCTGCAATGCATCTATTTGAACGTCAACCATAAGGAAGCATGATCAGACACAGAAAAGAATGAAGCACTGACACAGAATAGGCAGGAACTCAGATATGAAAAGGTGACATAAACTTGATTTCAAATGGGACAAAAAAAGAAAGAAAGGTTGCTCAGCAACTCCAGAGGACATCGGTTTTTATTCAAGTCTAGTGTTATAGCAGACCGTGAATCAATGGGGTGATGGAGTTTGTCTGTGTAAACGCAATGTCAGTTTTCAACCCAAACAACATAACTAACTCAACTGAATGGTTTGTAATCACATTTGCAATGGACAAATAATACATTAAATGCTATATTAAGTCAGAGATATGAATATTAACTTCATCGTATGAAGTGTAGCTACAATAACTGCCTTCGTGACAACGGGCTTCTTTCAATCTGTATTGCGGAGGCGCAGCATTACAGTGTGATTGAAATTTAAAGGCAATTTTCCAGCGTTAGCAGAGGATCTATCAGAAATGACCTTTCAATTTCGATAGCGCTTCAGAAATACAGATTGTAGGGACTTTTGGGGCACTATCCAATGTACCGTAGAGGTCAGGGGTGGGCAAACTTTTGGCTCGAGGGGCACATTGGGATTTTGAAATTCAACAGAGGGCTGCACAGATTTTTTGGGGGGACCGTTTTTTTTAATCAAAATCAATGAGGGTCAGAAAAGGGGCAGTTATTTTGGAACTATTTTGTTCCATTATAATTTCTACATGCTTTCTATCTAGTTGTAGACGTTTGAGTGTGGCCTGGAGTGTTTTTTTTTAACCCAAAATAATAACCTACCACAAAAACAAACAAAAAAACACAGACTGTAGTTTTCCCACCCCTGGTATTAGCAGTAGCACAAGGCAATTTGCAGATTTAAAAAGTAACAATGCAACCACTTGCATGAAACCATATGAATAATAAGTTGCTTAAAACTACATGACACCTCCCAATATAGTTATCTTAACTGACTAGGCCTAATTTGCAGAATAGCAAGTAGAAGAACAAATGTTGGCACCTATATCCATTCACTAATCAGGCAACATGTTCCCCATCTGTATAGAGTGGGAGACCTTAGTGATTTTTAAAATTAAAGATGCCTAATATTGGCCCTTAAGTGCCACTGTGTACTGTATATACATTTTGTTCAAACCCATCTGGTTATTTGTTTAACCTGATTGAAAGCACTGTACCAGGACTTCATTTGAAGCATGGTAATGCTCAAATTATCGCAAAATTAGAAAGCCAAAAACAGGAACAGTAAGCATCCTGAATGCTGCCAAGACAGTCACATGAACAGCCTCTATGGTTAGATAGTCGATCCTCCTGTGTCACTCTATTTAGTACCAACATCCAAAGAGAAGATGCACCTTCAGCATAATCTCTCTGATGAACATACACACTAACGGATGCACAAGCACACAAACAAAAAAACACACACCATGCCAGAACAAAGTCCCCTGCCCACATTGCTCTCAGTTGTGGCATTGCCAACTGACCAGAGCCAAGGTCTTCACCAGACACCAGCATGTGTGTTCTAAACACAGCTGCCGCAAGTGAGCTCTCTCCACACACACACACACACGCACACACACACGGCTCTCTCTCTCTCTTACCTACAGTACATGTTGACTGCCCACTGTCCTTAGCATGTAGAAATAACACACTTCTACTTACACACACCAAAACCCCTCTTATTTTCTCCACAGCCTTTACACACATTATTGCACAAAGAACTTTAAGCAAAAGGACACTCACGGTTTGTGTTTGAAAGATGTCAACGATGTTATGCTAAACTGTCATTCTTGACTATGAATGGTGTTTTTCAGTTTGTGGTCCACAGTGGCACAGCAGAGAATTTGCATACTACTAATGATGCCACTACTGTACCCTGTGCCTGATACAGGAGGTAGGTTATTCAGAAAACTGACCTTACAGTAAAGTGCAGTACATTTCTACAATGCTGTAGATTGGATCCTACTTCTATTCAGCATAATAACAATGACTTTGATGGGGCTTAACCATTACTATTAGGCTATTGATTATATGAGGTCATCTTTTTTTAAGCAGGTTGTCCTGTACCATAACACTGACCCGCAGCACTAAGCGGCATGAATACCCCCATCATGGTAATAATACACGAACTGCAATGATTTCAAGATCCTACCTATCCACATGATTTCAATACAACTCTTTCGAGATAAACCCTATCGCTGAACAATCTCAACCTCCCTCCGCCATGTCTACCCCCCCCTCCCCCTCCCAACCCCACCCCACCCCACCCCAGCCGCCACGTCTCTCCCACTTAATCTGTATGATTAAATCATTTTTCCTTGCCCCTAATTTTTTGGGGGGACGGCAATACTCTGCCTGCCTGATAGTTGCTGAGCATACTCCCGATTGATCGCCATGCTGAGAAGATTACCCTAATAGCACCGGATTACCTCCCCACATGTTGGCCACACGCGGGGGGATGGTGTGTGTGTATGGGGGGGGTTATTTAAATAATCATCTACCCATCCATCTATCTCTAGCTCCTATGTATCCGTCTGCCTGTCTACCTACAATATCTGTATGTCTGCATCTGTCTGTACAAAAAAATATCTGTCTGTCTTTATGTCTGTCAAATCAAATGAAATGTTATTGGTCGCGTACACATATTTTGCCGATATTGCAGGTGCAGCGAAATACTTGTTTCTAGCTCCAACAGTGCAGCAATACCTAACAATTCACACAAATCCCAAAAATGTAAATACACACAAACATACATACATGATGGTGTATATAGACATTATGGACAATATATGAATAGAAAAGGTGTGTACAGCAGTAGTTATATAGGATTAGCTTTGACTAGAATACAGGATATACAGATGAAGGGGGTAAAACAGTATGTAAACATTACTAAAGTGACCAGTGTTCAATGACTATGTACATAGTGCAGGAGTCTCTAAGGTTCAGGGTAGAGTACAGGGTGGTAGTCAGCTAGTAACAGTGACTATGTTCAGGGCAGGGTACTGGGCGGAGGCCGGCTTGTGGTGACTGTTTAACAGTCTGATGGCCTGGAGATAGACAGACAAGACAGACAGTCTTTCAACCATCCAGATCCATCTACAGGCATCTTTCTCCATCTATATACACACACATCATTACTTTTACAGGCCTCTAATCATCAAATTACTATATGTCACATCCTATTTTGCCAAGCTTTATGTCCACTGCGTCAGGCTTACACTTGTTATGTTTTCTTTCAAAGTGCAGGACTATCCAGGAGGCAAGTCACCCAAGCCATTGTTACTTGGGTGACCAAAGGTTTTTGTAAATTCTCCCTAGTCACAAGACTTAGATTTGAAAGTGTTGTGTTAGTGTCTCTGGACATGGCTGACCATTCTACAGCATGCTGTGTGGATACCTACCTGTAATACAGAAATACAACTCAACATGGCGATGGTCTAACTGTCTTTAGACAAACTGTCCATATTTTCGTTATAGGTCTCCAACGTACTGTGGTGAGAAGGTTAAACAGCAGCAACAGTTGAAGAAGGACAAAGACGTTCAAATATTAAATTTGCCTGTGTGGGTTTTTAGGCAGTCCAGATGGAGTAGACTGAGAAGCCATTGAGCGAGTGGAGAGAAAAGGAATTCTAGTAATCTGTTGCTGATCTTGTACAATAGGCGCCTTGTTTCTTGTTAGGGCCCCTCACAAACACAAGTTTGTGTATGTGCACTGACAATGATAGCACCAATAGTCTGCCTTATGAATGTAAAGAGGCAGAAATATATGGTGAAAAGGATAAGCAATTGTGTGACAGCAGAGTAGGCCTAGCCTGTTTTCGTTATCTGTGGAGTCAAGTCAAACATGACACGCTGTCTCTAATCAAGTCAAGTTGTCTTCAATAGACATTATAGATCTAGATATTATAGAACCTTCCGAGCTGCCTGTTGAACATCAAGTTCGCACTGTGAATTAATTAACCATTGAAGGACGGTTTATCCCCTCCTCTTCAGAACAATGCACTTGTGCTCAACCTTTTTGGGGACACCATGAAAAACAATAATTAAAACAATGGCAAATATTTGCATATGGACTTTCGGAGCATAACCTAATATCACTTGAGTCTGTTTCCATCTTTAAAGTTAAAAAAGTCCCTTACCTGACTATAATCAAGGGCTAAACGAATTTGTTCTGTCCTCCAGTAGCCTAACACACTAGAATAAAAAAACAAAAACGCGATGACAGTAGCCTACATCCGTTAAAAAGTTGTCCAATTATTTTTGCGGGGATAATCCTCCAATTATATGTTTATAGCCTCTTGCATGAATTCCTGGCGTGATTTCTTACTGCGCTCAATATGCCCGAAGTGCAAAATTTTAGTCGGGTCGTTTAATCATGGTCTCCATGTCCCGTTTCGACTCGCTACCCTTGAAATAGAATCGGCTTAGTACTCGACAGACTTAACAGTTACAAGCAATAGGCTTCAAGACAAAAACGCATCAAAACAAAAAAGTAGGAGCTAAGCTCCGCCCTAAGCTTCCACCAGACCATAGTTTCTGTAACCTAGGTATAAAAACATTGTATGACAAAATTAGGCAAGATTTGATCTAATTTCTTCAATGGAATGCGCTGTTGAAATAATCCCTCCACACTGCCTCTACACGGACATCCACCGCCAATAAATAAACAAATAATTATGTAAAATAACCCGCGAACCCATCACCGTTTATAAAAACGCTTGTAAATGTAGGTAATGACAGCCTATAATCGTTCTCTTCTTACCTGTACGTTGTTGATGTTATTAAAAACCTAAGGGCAGAGTAGATGACTGTGCATCGATGGCATACTTCAAAGTGAAGATGTCTGCGTGACGCCACCTCCACAGTGGCTGATAGTTACGTTATCTCTGTTTTGGATGTGTAATAAAGTAGGCTAGCTACCCTGACTCACGTAGCCTAATAACAGCTCTCAGCAATCCTATGTGGCTGAATGGAATTTCACAGGAGAATAGTCGTGGGTTTCCATTGTTGGCAAAACAAGTCAAATGTTTGTCAAACTAGTGTGTCAATATAATGTAATTATTTAATTGACCGACATAACTTTCCCAATCATACCGCTCAAGAGATTAATCTGTATCCACTCATTATTGTAAATTGCTCTGGATAAGAGCGTCTGCTAAATGACTAAAATGTTTTTAAAAAAATTTAAAAAATGTATGTAGGCTACCTACTATTGCCACTAGCTGCTCAAATAATGCCTTCAAGTCTCTCTCCTACTGCATTGTCACAAGTGCAAACACGGATGCAACATTGATTTCAATGTTTAGAAAATAAATACAAAGCACAAGGTAGAATTCTATTATTTTATTAAGATTAATTTGTAAAAGGAGGCAAAAACTTAGCATGTAAAATCCAACACAAAAGAAGGCAATTTGAACAGTGTAAATGGACAAGGAGAAGACAATAAGATTCACCCATCTGGTCCAATATTACTTGTATTCATTCAAATGGACATATTTGGTTCCAATTTAGATTTACAAAACAATAAAATTGTCTATGTGAGTATGAAACTATTATGTTAAATACAAAGTTACAATCCAATAATGAAAGTAACACACCACAACAACTAGAATGTCCATGAAACCTTCTGAGGTTGCCATGTCAGTTGGGAGTGTACAGATTTGAGTATATCATCTCACCAATGTGGGCAACAGCTGTCGCTTGAACAGGACAAAGCCAACTCTGCTGTCTCGCCCTACCATTAAGCAAATGCTCTAGTTTTGTGTGTGTGTCTGAAAAGACATGCCACACGATCCCCTAATCTCCAATTACCCCACAGAAACATAATCTCTCCCCCACCAGCCACCCCCCAATCACTGGGCAAATAGCTGGGAGCGTTACCCATGGTCCCATGGAGAGGGTCCAACATAACAAGAATCACACATTGGCCATAATCAATAGTTGTTTCGATTACTTTATCGTCGCATCAAATATTCCCAAAATGTCTTTAAATGCTTCCAAGTAACCATGTTTTTGTAGAGGTAGGCAGTGACATACGCAGAAATCTGTTGATGGTAGGGCCAGCCAAAATGTAGATGTGGGCAAAAATTTGGCAACTCAGATTATTATTAAATTATCATAAAAGCCTACCCTACTGTAATCGATCACACACAACAAACCATCTAACATGTGATTTTCCATTACAGACCAAATGGACTTGTAGGCCTACGTAACATTTAAAATGCAACTCACATGGACCTACTGTTCTGTTTTCGTTCTAATACTTACCCATATTAGGCTCCCCCTAGTGTTGATCTGGAGATTTTCCTTTAGCTAGAAAATGACCCGTCATGTGACCTGTTAGGAGGAAGTTGGTCATTGTTGTCTCATGTAGAGCTCAGAGTGCTCTGTTTTAGTTTTCCGCTTTCAATCTTCATCCATCCTTTACGTTGTATGCCTTAGGAAGCTTTGTCATTTCACGCTGTTTCAACTCAATAAATCTTGTGAAATTGGAGATCGTTCTTTGAGGATTATTGATGTGAAGGCGTTTATCTTGCTGTCAAAATATGCACAGTAACGCATATGGACAATACACCTACACATTATAAACCATCGGCCTATCATGAAATGACAGGTCTCTAGTGGGCAGGACCACAAGTTGGATCAAGCAACAGACACCGCTAACCCGTCACAGCGCCAAGAGAGGCCTACGATAATTACGACAGTGTACAGACAACTTCCAACACACTATGGCCGAGGAGCAGGCATGCACCTTCAAGACCAGGTCTCGTGCCTCAGCCTCATCTTACCATTCAAACAGCTCACCTACAGGAGCTGCAAGGGCAAAAGCAGAAGCTGCAAAAGCTCGCCTCTCCTTTGTGGAGAAAGAAAGGAGAATGAACATAGAAAAAACACAATTAGAAGCATCTATGGATGTGCTGAAAGAGGAAAAGGAAGCGGCTGCAGCAGTGGCTGAAGCTGAGGCTCTAGAGGCCGCTGCTGATTTTGGCAGTCAGAAAAGTAGCTGCAGACTCAAGCTCGACTCCACCCAACTCGACCCCACACAGCGAACTAAGGAGTATCTCATGGAGCAAGCTAAATCCTACTACACTCCCAAGCCAATCACAGGAGTAGAGCCGTCCTCTGATGATGAGACAAGACAGGGATATATATATGCCCTGTGGCAGCCCCACGCACAAGGCTGTCTCTGCGTCTCCTCCCTCCAGAGTCGCCCTCCAGTCCGGAGCCTCCAGCGACGCCCTCCAGTCCGGGGCCCGCAACAAGGGTGCCCAGTCCGGGGCCCGCTACGAGAGTGCCCAGTCCAGGGCCCTCTACGAGGGTCCCCAGTCCGGGTCGGCGGTGACGGTCCCCGCACTAGTGGCGCCACCAAAGTGGGCCAAGCCAGAGGTGGCGCGGGGTCTATGTCCCGCACCAGAGCCGCCACCGCAGAGAAATGCCCACCCAGACCCTCCCCTATAGGTTCAGGTTTTGCGGCCGGAGTCCACACCTTTGGGGGGGGGTACTGTCACACCCTGACCTTAGAGAGCTTTTTATGTCTCTATTTTGGTTTGGTCAGGGTGTGATTTGGGTGGGCATTCTATGTTCATTTTTCTATGTTTTGGTATTTCTTTGTTTTGGCCGGGTATGGTTCTCAATCAGGGACAGCTGTCTATCGTTGTCTCTGATTGGGAACCATACTTAGGTAGCTTTTTCCCATCTGTGTTTTGTGGGTAGTTGTTTTCTGTTTAGTGTTCTGCACCTGACAGGACTGTTTCAGTTTCATTTCTCACTTTGTTATTTTGTTCTAGTGTTCAGTTTGAATACAAATAATGAACACTTACCACGCTACGCATTGGTCCGATCCTTCCTCATCAGATGACCGTTACACTTCTTCTTTTTATACGAAACATTAATGTGTTGAAAATCCCAAATGGTTTGCATAGTCAACTTACACACAGCTCTGACACACACACTTATCCCATCAGACATGCCACCAGGGGTCTTTTCAAAGTCCCCAAATCCAGAAAAAATTCAAGAACACGTACAGTATTATATAGAGCCCTTATTGCATGGAACTTTCTCCCATCTCGTATTGCTCAAATAAACCTCAAACTTGGTTTCAAAAAACAAATAAAGCAACACCTTGCGGCAGAACGCCTCTCCCCTATTTGACCTAGATAGTTTGTGTGTATACATTGATATGTAGGCTACGTGTGCCTTCTTAAAAATGTATGTAGTTCTGTCCTTGAGCTGTTCTTGTCTAATGATGTTCTGTATTGTGTCATTCTGTATTATGTTTCATGTTTTGTGCGGACCCTTGGAAGAGTAGCTGCTGCTTTTACAACAGCAATGGGGATCCTAATAAAATACCAAAATACCAAGCTACAGGGCTTGGTGGCTTGGTGGCGCTCCTTTCACAACGCCATCAGAGGCTTAGACTTAACCTACAGTGAAGAAATGGATCTTCACTTGGAAGAGAGTCTGCTGAACATATAAAACAAATCCGAGCCGTTTATGTAAACCATTTAGAATAAGGTCTGAGGATGGTTTGGGATAGACTTGAGGAATGCTACAGTTCGCCAGAGGTGATAGAAAGTGCGCTCACCAAACGAATCAACAGTTTCCCCAAGATCTCCAACAAGGACTACCAAAGCTGAGGGAGTTGGGCGACCTGCTTATGGAGCTTCAGTCCGCCAAGTCCGAAGGAGACCTCCGTGGTCTAGCTTTTCTTGATACAGCTCGAGTTGTTAACCCTATAGTCCAGAAACTGCCCTTCGGGTTACAAGAGAAATGGATCTCCATTGGTTCCAACTACAAGCAACAATATCATGTTCCGTTCCCTCCTTTTGCCTTCTTTGTTGACTTCGTCATCCAGCAAGCCAAAATCATGAACGACCCCAGTTTTAACCTTGTTGCCGATGTTTCTGCTAAAGCAGACAAAGTTCCCTGGAAGCAAAGCAGACAGACAGAAGTCTCAGTTCACAAAACAGAGGTATCCCCCACTACCCCCTCTGACTCAGACAAGCCTATCAAGAAAGCTGAGAACTCTGAATGGCAGTGCCCTATCCACAAGTAGCCTCACTCCTTACGGAAGTGCCGCGCCTTCCGCGAGTAACCACTGGACCAACGCAAGGCTGAAAGAGAATGGCATATGCTTTAAATGTTGTTCATCCTCCTTTCACATTGCCAATAACTGCAAGTCAAGCTTTAGCTGCTCAGAATGTGAAAGCGAGAGTCATAACACCTCCCTTCATCCAGGACCACCCCCCTGGGTCAAAAAAGCAGACCCTCCTACAGAGCACGGTGGGGAGGAAGAGCTCACACCTCCTTTCGACGTAACGTCTCAGTGCACGCAAGTCTGCGGTGGGAACATCACCGACAGGTCTTGCTCTAAGATCTGCCTCGTCTAAATTTACCCAAAAGGCTACCGAGATAGAGCAGTGAAATTCTATACCATCTTCGACGAGCAAAGCAACAGATCATTGGTTTGTTCTGAGTTCTTCGATATCTTCAGGGTACAAGGCCCCAGCTCTCCCTACTCCCCTTAGACCTGCGTCAGGGTGATGGAGACAGTAGGAAGACGAGCCAATGGCTACCAAGTAGAATCTATGGATGGGCAAGTCAGTCTTCCGCTGCCAACTCTCATCAAGTGTAATGAGATCCTGAACAACCGATCTGAGATCCCAACTCCAGAGGCAGCACTCTACCATGCTCACCTGAAGCCCCTTGCTCACCTCATCCCAGAACTCGAACCCAAGGCTCCCATCATGCTCCGATAATGTCCATAAGGTGCTCAAGCAAGTTAATGGGCCCAATGACTCACCATATGCCCAGAAGCTTGACCTCAGCTGGGTCATAATAGGCAATGTCTGCCTGGGGAGCATTCGCAAGCCTCTCTCAGTGGGTACTTTTTACACAAACACTTTGGAGAAAGGACGCCCTACTCTCTTCGAGCCATGTCTCATCCTCTTCTTGGAGAAAGAAAGTTTCCAGAATGCCCAAGCTCCCGATCAACATGCACTGTGCTGCTACAAAAGTCTTCCTTGCGACAAAGAGGAAATTCACTTGGGCTGCAATGTGTTCCAGCAAATAAGAGACAACAATAAAGTGGCCTTCTCTGTTGAAGACAGCTCTTTTCTGAAAATAATGAAGGAAGGACGACAGCAACAGCTAGGTGGCACCATCGAGAATGGTCATGCTGAAGTGACACCGCCCATGAAAGAAGAAGAAGAAGGATGTTACCTACCTACATTTGATGTCTATCACCCAAAGAAGCCTGGTCAAATCTGGGTGGTTTTTGACTCTAGTGTCAAATAGGATGGAGTATCCCTCAGTGATGTTCTCATGACTGGGCCCCCGGCGTCAACAACACACTCCTTGGGGTGCTTTCTCGTTTCAGTAAGGAATCTGTCGCTGTGACAGCAGATATCCAACAACTGTTCCACTGTTTTCTGGTGAAGGAAGAAGACAGTAACTTCCTGAGATTCCTGTGGTTCCAGGACAACGACTTGTCCAAAGACATCATCCACTACCACATGAAGGTCCATGTCTTTGGCAACAGTCCCTCTCCAGGAGTGGCCATCTACGGCCTCAGACAGTCTGTTCAACAAGGACAAACAAACTACGATCCTGATGTCAGACAGTTTGTGGAGCATGACTTCTATGTCGACGATGGCTTAAAGTTATTTCCTGCAGTCCAAGATGCAGTCACCCTGCTCAAGAGAACACAAGAGATTTTCGCTAACTCTAATCTGAGGTTACACAAGATCGCCTCGAACAAGTAGGAGGTAATGGAAGTATTTCCATCTCAAGATCATGCAAACGACCTCAATGATCTCAACATAGGGTCAGACACTCTGCCTATGCAGCACAGCTTGGGTCTCAACTGGGACCTCAGGACTGACACTTTCAGCTTCAAAATAGCTGAAGATGAGAAGCCCTTCACATGCCAAGGAGTGCTATCAACTGTGAACAGTCTGTATGACCCACTGGGATTTGTGGCCCCTGTCACCATTCAAGGCAAGTCTATTCTCAGGGTGATCACAATGGCCAACGGAGAATGCAGAAATGGAGGAGCCATGGAGAGAGTCTTTGAAAGAGCTATGTAACCTCCATATCCCTAGGGCCTACACTAAGGTCTCACTAAGGACGAAGAGAACTATGCATATTCCCAGATGCATCCACAAAGGCAATAGCCGCAGTTGCCTACCTCAAAGTGATAGACATCAAAGGATTGAGTCACATGGGCTTAGTTATGGGTAAAGAAAAACTGACGCCATGCCCAGAACACACGATTCCAAGGTTGGAACTCTGCACAGCAGTCTTGGCAGTCAAGTTGGCCAAGCTCATCACCTCAGAAATAGACATCGAGCTTGATTATACAACCTTCCACACAGACAGCAAGGGGGTGTTAGACTACATATACAACGAGATCCGACGTTTCTACGTCTATGTCAGCAATCGAGTCCATCGGATAAGGAGATCTACTCATCCAGAACAGTGGTGCTATGTACCTACAGATCAGAACCCTGCAGATCACGTGACGACATTCATCCCTGCAGCTTACCTCTCAGACACAACCTGGCTCTCTGGCCCAGAGTTTCTGACACACCAGTCTCTCAGTCTTGAAAGGGATGCTTTTGAGCTCATCAACCCCTCCTCAGATGCTGACATTCGCCACCAAGTGTCCACACTGAAGACAACAACTTCACCCAAGCAGCTTGGATCCTTAAGCTTTTCAAGGTTCTCCACATGGAAGTCGCTGACTTGTGCCATCACTCACGTCGTCCACATCGCTCGTCTCTTCAACAACACTACAGTGACAAAAAAACAGCAACTGTAAGGGCTGGCACTACTGTCAGACAGCATGCACACCAGACAAATTCTCTCAGTCAAAGGATATAATCATACGGACAGTCCAAGAGGAAACCTATCCAAGAGAGTTTGAGTGCATCAGGAACCAGGAAACAATTCCCAAAGAAAGCTCTCTGAGAGCCTTAGATCCATTCATTGATAAAGACGGCCTTCTAAGAGTTTGGGGTCACAACACAGAAGCAAAACTCAGACATGACGAGAAGAACCCCCTGATCATCCCGGGGAAGCATCACATTGCAACTTTACTGGTGAGGCATTACCACAAACGGATCCAATACCAGGGACGCCTTTTCACAGAGGGAGCCATCCGTACAGCCGGTCTTTGGATAGTTGATGGTAAAAGGTGTGTGAACAGCATCATCCACCAGTGTGTCACCTGTCGGAGACTTCGCGGTCCTCCCCAGGCACAGAAGATGTCCAGCCTTCCTGCTGATCCTCTCTCCACCGAACCTCCATTCACCCCTTTTGGCCTGGATGTATTTGGTCCATGGACCATCGCCTCTCACCGGACAAGAGGAGGCCTCACTCACAGTAAGCGGTGGGACGTCATATTCCCCTGTATTTAAAAAAAAAAATTACTTCACCTTTATTTAACCAGGTAGGCATGTTGAAAACAAGTTCTCATTTACAATTGCGACCTGGCCAAGATAAAGCAAAGCAGTTCGACACATACAACAACACAGAGTTACACATGGAGTAAAACAAACATACAGTCAATAATACAATAGAAAAATAAGTCTATATACAATGTGAGCAAATGAGTTGAGATAAGGGAGGTAAAGGCAAAAAAAGGCCATGGTGGCGAAGTAAATACAATATAGCAAGTAAAACACTGAAATGGTAGATTTGCAGTGGAAGAATGTGCAAAATAGAAATAAAAATAATGGGGTGCAAAGGAGCAAAATCAAGAAATAAATACAGTAGAGGATGAGGTAGTTGTTTGGGCTAAATTATAGATGGGCTATGTACAGGTGCAGTAATCTGTGAGCTGCTCTGACAGCTGGTGCTTAAAGCTAGTGAGGGAGATAAGTGTTTCCAGTTTCAGAGATTTTTGTAGTTCGTTCCAGTCATTGGTAGCAGAGAACTGGAAGGAGAGGCGGCCAATTGAGGAATTGGTTTTGGGGGTGACCAGAGAGATGTACCTGCTGGAGCGCATGCTACAGGTGGGTGCTGCTATGGTGACCAGCGAGCTGAGATAAGGGGGGTCTTTACCTAGCAGGGTCTTGTAAATGACCTGTAGCCAGTGGGTTTGGCGACGAGTATGAAGCGAGGGCCAGCCAACGAGAGCGTACTATCTTCATCCATCCTTTATGTTGTATGACTTAGGAAGCTTTGTCATTTCATGCTGTTTCAAACAATGTGCGTAAAAATCCTGGCAGTGCGGCCATTTCTGAGATACTGGATCCTTTACTGATCATACCATGCACAAAGTTGCTTAGGTCACTCATTTGGCCATTCTAACGTTCAATCGAACAGTAGCCTAATGCCTCAGTGCCTGTCTGCCTGCTTAATATAACAAGCATTGGCCATGTGCTTCACTGTCTGCATGAGCAATCCATTTTAGTGAAGTGGGTAGTTTACCTAATAAACTGGTCGGTGAATGTATATCCCAAATAATGTCAATTTTTTGTTCTCTCAATCTGATTGGGTGGGCACGCGCCCACCCGTGCCTACATCCCTGTTGTAGAGCGTAGTTTTGCAGCTGTATATCTGACACTACATTGAGACTCATATGGAGAGTCCATTACTGTATCTACTACAATATCAGTAGTATGTATATAGTGTAGTAACTCTAATGGTTTGTAGCATGTCATAAATGTACATCAGTTTAGGTGCATGTGTCCATATATTTTTCAGTTTTGTTTTCTCACTTTTTCCCAACAGATCTGGATATCAATCCTACATAATCAGTAGCAATGTAGGAATTGTAGTTACTCTTTGAATGTTATGTAACATGTCAGTTTGCATATTCGTTTAGATACATTTGATCTTGTATTTTCATGTCTCACTTTTATTTTCAACGGATGCCCACATGGAAGTTCAGGGCTTTTTGAAGATGCATGGAGGAAGCTGGTCCTCGTTGGGGGAGGGGCAGTAGCTCTAACCCCCATCACATCTCTCTGTCTCTTTCTTTCTCTGTCTCTCTTTCTCTCTCACTCACTCACACACAGACAGAAAAACACACACACACAGCGGGGTTAGGTTGAATTGGTCACACCCCACAGGATGTAGAATTTGAGTTTGAGTGACAGGAAGTAGAATTGAATTCAGTGCAATTCAAATAAATTCCACTCAGTCATAGAACATGAGAGTTTCACTGTGTCTGACAGTTCACACTTCCAGATACCAAAGAATATATCACTTTTCTCTGGAAACAATGTTCATGTACTCTTTTAACCTTAGTGCTTAGAATAGCCAATTGCTGTACTTTATATTCCCAATAACCACATCATTTCTTTGGCTTCTTTTTGAAGGACTAAGGGTCAACTTGAGGGTTAAGCTAATGCATTCTGGGAAAAGTAGTATTTTTCCCATATTGAACAAAATGTAAGTGATTAACATTTAAACAACATGATCATGCTGTTTAATCAGCTTCTTGATATGCCACAGCTGTCAGGTGGATGGATTATCTTGGCAAAGGAGAAATGCTTACTAACATGGATGTAAGCAAATTTGTGCACAACATTGAAGATAAATAAGCTTTTTGTGCATATGGAACATTTCTGGGATGTTTTATTTCAGCTGATGAAAAATGGGACCAACACTTTACATATTTTTGTTCAAGTTAATATAGAATAGAAGAGGCATTTGAATGTCATTGAATTTCACTGAATTCAATTCTATTTCTTTTCATTCCAATTCGAATTGCAATTCTGTATCCTGTTTGCTACTCCAATTCAAATTCCTGAATGTAATGAAAATGTATGAGGCATTCTCAATTCAATTCTAACTGAGACCAACCTTGACACGCACACATCCCTGGAATATGGGCACAATATGTAATCAACCAAACTTGATCTGTTGCTCCTCCCCAACAGAAGCCCCTTATCGCCCAACCAGATGCATTTCCCTGGAAGGTAGTTTTGTGAGAACAAGAAAGATTGCATGGATGCAGAACAGTGTTCTTTAGGGATAAGCTTTCATTGGCAAATCTCTTTGGAAAAATGTGAAAAAAGGGACCATGGGGGAAGTGATCATAACTCAAAAGAGTAATATGTCCTCATGTTTATTTAATTATCTCCTCTGATGACTTTCCTAACCTGAGGAATTGTCACAATACATTTAGTCATTTAGCGACTTAAAGTTAACGCATTCATCTTAAGATATCTAGGAAATGCAAAAATGCTTCTAAATTTTGTAATTTCCATGTTGAAATTTCAGACTTGATTGTTATAACAAAAAAAGTATTGCCTATAAAAATGTCTATTAATTATAATCCACATAATAATTCACATTTCCTTTCATTGCAGGACTCTTTTCCACCTGTAGCAAACTGGCTCAAATTAAAATCCTACATCTGTACTTACTTTTTACTCATAAATCAGTGTTTATACACTGAATGCACAAAACATTAGGAACACCTTCATAGTATTGAGTAGCACTCCCTTTTGCCCTCAGAACAGCCTCAATTTGCCAGGACAGGACTCTACAACATGTTCCACAGGAATGCTGGCCCATGTTGACTCCAATGCTTCCCACTGTTGTGTCAAATTGGCTGGATGTCCTTTGGGTAGTGGACCATTCTTGATACACATAGGAAACTGTTGAGATCGGAAAACCTTGCAGCGTTTCAGTTCTTGACACACTCAAACCGGTGTGCCTGGCACCTACTACCACACCCCATTCGAAGACACTTAAATCTTTTGTCTTGCCCATTCACCCTCTGAATGGCACACACACAATACATTGTCTCTATTGGCTTAAAAATCCTTATTTAATCTGTCCCCTCCCCTTCATCTACACTGATTGAAGTGGATTTAACAAGTGACATCAATATGGGATCGTAGCTTTCACCTGGATTCACCCGGTCAGTCTATGTCATGGAAAGAGCAGGTGTCACTAATATGTTTTACAGTGTTATAAAGTGACCAGAGGCTATAACCCATGCACCAGCCGGTTGAACTATATACTGGCTGGCTTATCTGCTCATAACATTAGAAAAATCTTGTATTAGGGAGTTCACACTATTACAGACACACACATTTATTCAAGGATCATCTGGGTGATTGTGACCCAGATCTCTATTCTGCTAGTATCAAAGTTAAAACTCTGAAGAAGTGAGTGTCATATTTTCTCAGTTCACTTTAGTTTTTTAGACAACAACCATATCAAGAGTAAAATACTCTATCATTTAGTTCTAACATTATTCATTCTGAAATGGAAATGTCTAATTACAAAATTATACTTTGGTTTCCTTATCCTTTAAGCAGTCTGTGGACAGGATGTGACAGCAGTCAATTCTTTATAAAGGTTAAATAAAAAATGAAATAAAAACATTTGGTGATATTTATCTGGCATTGTTTTCAAAAGCTAATGTTTTAGCATTTGTGGCAAAAATCCCGTTCAAGTCCTGGTACTGATATTAGCATTTTTCACGCATCATGTCCAAAAGGTATTTAAAATTGATTGTGAAGCTCTACAAAGTCATTATAGATTATTTTAACATGGATGCATGAAAAATAATTATATCGGATAACAGGACTTGACTGGGATTTGTGCCATAAAATCCTAAAACTTTAACATTTGGAAAGTGACAGGGAAACTAAACCAAAGCATGGATTGATGTCATACCTTCTCCATAGCTTACGTGGCAAGGAAACCAACATGTTATTTTGTAATTTGGGTGAACTATCCATTTAAAGAGAGAGTTCACCCAAAATACAAAATGACATATTGGTTTCCTTACCCTGTAAGCAATCTATGGACAAGATGTGATTGACAGCAAGCCATGCATTGGTTTAGTTTCCTAGCACTGTTTTCAAATGCTATCGTCTTTATTCGTATTTTTCGCGCATCGTGTCCAAACAATTACCATTTTTGAATCTAAGAGTGAATAGAGCCGAATATATTGATAAAAGTCACCTTGTCTGAGAGAGTTTACATGGTTATCAAAAAGTCACGCCGGGGTAAAACTACACGAAACACAGCCCTTATTTTAAGTGTTTCTAAAATTCCCTATGAGAAAAATGAATGGTGGAAAAACAATTAGAAACATTTCCCTGTTTGACCGCTAGGTTTTATGGGTATTATAACACATCCACTGTGGGGCTCTATACAGATCTCACACCTAGTGCAAAATGCAGATCCATCACTTTTAAATGTAGAGAAGAAAGTCTTGCCCCATAACTGGTTGATCACCCCTGCAAGAGCTGTAACCTGGACAACAATGGAAAACTCTGTGGGTGGGGGATGGGAAAGGTCCTAGTAGAGTTCACTTTGACTTCACATTGAAGGGGAATACCTCAAAATTCTCCTTAACTCCATTTAGAATTGGCACCTTGTTGCCTCAGTTTCTTGTTAAAGGTCAATTCCACCCTTTTCAAAATCAAATTCGTCTTTTCCAGCACTAACCCAACAGGTTTCTATGTTTTCTACTCAAAAAGATAGATGAAGAGAAGTGTTTCTGATGACATCATGCGGAGACACTGATGAGGTGCTTCTGCTGCTGATGCAATCATCCAGCTTCCAGCTCAGCCTCCACTCTGAGGGGAAGCCCTTGTTGATCATGAGAATGGCCTTCCCCTGCTGCAGCTCCGAACTGTAGGGTGACAGGGCTGTCAAGGTGGGACATTATCTCACCTAAAATACAGGTGGGAAGTTAGAGCGAGGGGAATTGACTGATAAGACAATAATGATGCAGCAGTTTTACATCTTAACTGTAAATGAAGGGTTTATTCCATCAGTAAGTTTCTGTTCCTCAAACAGTTTATCTTTGTTTCACCTGGAATCTTTCAGTTTTACCTCTCTTTGAGTAGTTACTGAAGCATATCGACATAATTCACCTTTAGATGACTGAACATACAGTGGTTTGCAAAAGTATTCACTCCCCTGGCATTTTTCCTATTTTGTTGCCTTACAACCTAGAATTAAAAAGGATGTTGGGGGGTTTGTATAATTTGATTTACACAACATGCCACTTTGAAGATGCAAATATTTTTTATTGTGAAACAAACAAGAAATAACACAAAAAAACTAAACTTGAGTGTGCACAACTATTCACCCCCCCCCCCCCCCCCAAAGTCAATACTTTGTAGAGCCACCTCTTGCAGCAATTACAGCTGCAAGTCTCTTGGGGTATGTCTCTATAAGCTTGGCGCATCTAGCCAGTGGGATTTTTGCCCATTCTTCAAGGCAAAACTGCTCCAGATCCTTCAAGTTGGATGGGTTTAAGTCATACCACAGATTCTCAATTGGATTGAGATCTGGGCTTTAACTAGGCCATTCCAAGACATTTAAATGTTTCCCCTTAAACCACTCAAGTGTTGCTTTAGCAGTATGCTTAGGGTCATTGTCCTGCTGGAAGGTGAACCTCTGTCCCAGTCTCAAATCTCTGGAAGACTGAAACAGGTTTCCCTCAAGAATTGCCCTGTATTGAGCGCCATTCATCATTCCTTCAATTCTGACCAGTTTCCCAGTCCCTGCCGATGAAAAACATCCCCACAGCATGATGCTGGCACCACCATGCTTCAATGTGGGGATGCTGTTCTCGGGTGATGAGAGGTGTTGGGTTTGCGCCAGACATAGCATTTTCCTTAATGGCCAAGAAGCTCAATTTTAGTCTCATCTGACCAGAGTACCTTCATCCATATGTTTGGGGAGTCTCCCACATGCGTTTTGTGGAACACCAAACATGTTTGCTTGTTTTCTTCTTTAAGCAATGGCTTTTTTTCTGGCCACTCTTCCGTATTTTTTCTTTATTTCACCTTTATTTAACCAGGTAGGCTGGTTGAGAACAAGTTCTCATTTGCAACTGCGACCTGGCCAAGATAAAGCATAGCAGTGTGAACAGACAACACAGAGTTACACATGGAGTAAACAATTAACAAGTCAATAACACAGTAGAAAAAAGGGGAGTCTATATACATTGTGTGCAAAAGGCATGGGGAGGTAGGCGAATAATTACAATTTTGCAGATTAACACTGGAGTGATAAATGATCAGATGGTCATGTACAGGTAGAGATATTGGTGTGCAAAAGAGCAGAAAAGTAAATAAATAAAAACAGTATGGGGATGAGGTAGGTAAAAATGGGTGGGCTATTTACCGATAGACTATGTACAGCTGCAGCAATCGGTTAGCTGCTCAGATAGCAGATGTTTGAAGTTGGTGAGGGAGATAAAAGTCTCCAACTTCAGCGATTTTTGCAATTCGTTCCAGTCACAGGCAGCAGAGAACTGGAATGAAAGGCGGCCAAGTAAAGCCCAGCTCTGTGGAGTGTACTGCTTAAAGTGGTCCTATGGACAGCTACAGATACACAGATCCACATCTTTGCTGTGGGGCTTTGCAGCTCCTTCAGGGTTATCTTTGGTCTCTTTGTTGCCTCTCTGATTAATGCTCTCCTTGCATGGTCCGTGAGTTTTGGTTGGTGGCCCTCTCTTGGCAGGTTTGTTGTGGTGCCATATTCTTTTCATTTTTAAATAATGGATTTAATGGTGCTCCGTGGGACGTTCAAAGTTTCTGATATTTTTTATTAACCTGATCTGTACTTCTCCACAACTTTTCCCTGACCTGTTTGGACAGTTCCTTGGTCATCATAGTGCTGCTTGCTTGGTGGTGCCCCTTGCTTAGTGGTGTTGCAGACTCTGGGGCCTTTCAGAGCAGGTGTATATATACTGAGATCATGTGACAGATAATGTGACACTTTGATTGCACACAGGTGGACTTTATTCAACTAATTATGTGACTTCTGAAGGCAATTGGTTGCACCAGATCTTATTTAGGGGCATCATAGCAAAGGCCGTTTACATTTTTTTTAAATGTAATGTTTTCCTTTTCACTTCAGTAATTTGGACTATTTTGTGTATGTCCATTACATGACATCCAAATAGAAATACATTTACATTACAGGTTGTAATGAAATAAAATAGGAAAAACGCCAAGGGGATGAATACTTTTGCAAGGCACTGTACATTCAACTGCCATCAAAACTGAACTAAATTTTATTTCCCTTTTGGAATGGGATTTAAATCAGAATTCAACTTTTAATTATTAGTTATATATAACTCAGCAAAAAAAAGAAATGTCCTTTCACTGTTTAACTGTGTTTATTTTCAGCAAACTCAACATGTGTAGATATTGGTATGAACATAAAAAGATTAAACAACTGAGACATACACTGAACAAGTTCCACAGACATGTGACTAACAGAAATGGAATAATGCATCGCTGAACAAGGGGGGGGGCGGTCAAAATCAAAACTAACAGTCAGTATCTGGTGTGGCCACTGCAGTGCATCTCCTCATCATGGTCTGCACCAGATTTGCCAGTTCTTGCTGTGAGATGTTACCCCACTCTTCCACCAAGGCACCTGCAAGTTCCAAGACATTTCTGGTGTAACTCTGGCAGTTGTTGTTGCCATCCTGTACCTGTCCCGTAGGTGTGATGTTCGGATGTACCAATCCTGTGCAGGTGTTGTTACACATGGTCTGCCACTGCGAGGACGATCAGCTGTCCATCCTGTCTCGCTGTAGCGATGTCTTAGGCGTCTCACATTACAATTTATTGCCCTGGCCACATCTGCAGTCCTCATGCCTCCTTGCAGCATGCCTAAGGCACATTCATGCAGATGAGCAGGGACCCTGGGCATCTTTCTTTTGGTGTTTTTCGAAGTCAGTGTCCTAAGGTTTCATAACTGTGACCTTAATTGCCTACCGTCTGTAAGCTGATCGTGTCTTAACGACCGTTCCACAGGTGCATGTTCATTAATTGTTTATGGTTCATTGAACAAGCATGGGAAACAGTGTTAGACCCTTTACAATGAAGATCTGTGAAGTTATTTGGATATTTACAAATGATCTTTGAAAGACAGGGTTCTGAAAAAGGGGTGTTTCTTTATTTGCTGAGTTTATATATATATATATATATATATATATATATATATATATACACAGTTGAAGTCGGAAGTTTACATAGACTTAGGTTGGAGTCATTAAAACTAGTTTTTCAACCACTCACCAAATGTCTTGTAAACAAACTGTAGTTTTTTAGTGACACTAAGTTAACTGTGCCTTTAAACAGCTCGGAAAATTCCAGATAAAGATGTCATGGCTTTTGAAGCTTCTGATAGGCTAATTGACATCATTTGAGTCAATTGGAGGTGTACCTGTGGATGTAATTCAAGGCCTACCTTCAAACTCAGTGCCTCTTTGCTTGACATCATGGAAAAATAGAAAGAAATTAGCCAATATTTCAGAAATAAATTGTAGACCTCCACAAATCTGGTTCATCTTTGGGAGCTCGTACTTTTTGGAGAAATGTTCTCTGGTCTGATGAAACAAAAATGGCCATAATGGCCATAATGACCATCGTTATGTTTGGAAGAAAAAGGGGGAGGCTTGCAAGCCGAAGAATACCATACCAACCGTGAAGCACAGGGGTGGCAGCATCATGTTGTGGGGGTGTTTTGCTGCAGGAGGAACTGGTGCAGTTGACAAAATAGATGGCTATCATGAGGCAGGAACATTATGTGGATATATTGAAGCAACATCTCAAGACATCAGTCAGGAAGTTAAAGCTTGGTCGCAAATGGCTCTTCCAAACGGACCCCAAGCATACTTCCAAAGTTGTGGCAAAATGGCTTAAGGACAACAAAGTCAAGGTATTGGAGTGGCCATCACAAAGCCCTGCCCTCAATCCTGTAGAAAATGTGTGGGCAGAACTGAAAAAGCATTTACGAGCAAGGTGGCCAACAAACCTGACTCAGTTACACCAGCTCTGTCAGGAGGAATGGGCCAAAATTCACCCAACTTATTATGGACGCTTGTGGAAGGCTCCCAGAAACGTTTGACCCAAATTAAACTATTTAAAGGCAATGCTACCAATTACTAATTGAGTGTATTGTAACTTCTAACCCACTGGGAATGTGATGAAAGAAATTAAAGCTGAAATTAACCATTCTCTCTACTATCATTCTGTCATTTCACATTCTTAAATCAAAGTGGTGATCTTAACTGACCCAAGACAGGGAATTTAATGTCAGGAATTGTGAAAAACTGAGTTTAAATGTATTTGGCTAAGGTGTATGTAAACTTCCGACTTCAACTGTATAAATATATATACACAGTACCAGTCAAAAGTTTGGAAACACCTACTCATTCCAGGATTTGTATTTATTTGTAATATGTTCTACATTGTAGAATAATAAGGAACACATCAAATATATGAAATAACACATATGAAATCATGTATAACCAAAAAACTATGCATTTTCCCCCTTGTTTTGCAATATCATAGATTAATCTGCAAATGCAGAAAATCTATCAATCAACAAGAAAATTAGAAAGTACACCTCCACGTTCGATATTCCAAAAAGTTAAAAGTATTCAAATGGTCAGAACAAATGATCTAATTAGAAATAAGATGTGGATAAACGTATTTCTAACATCCAGTCTAGTGCCTCCAAAAGTGAACCACGGTGATACAATCTCATTCAAAGGGCGTAAAACCCTCTAACACTACAGAGACACTACTCTCGCGCTTTGAAAAGCTACATTTAGCAAAACCAATCAGATCTCAACAATAGCAGCTCACCGAATGCTGCTTTATAACATGATACCCTCTGCTGGTATGAAACTCCAGTAGACTGGCCACATTCATGTTTGCTGTTGAACTTTCAACATTACGAAAGTGTTATGTTGATGTCTGTAGCATGTTGTATTTTATAATGGAACAATATCAATTCAACGAATATCAGTTCCAACTCACTTGAGCAAATCAAATCATCAAAAGGAGCTTACATGTGATACTTCAAGGAGGTAATCCACGTCCTTAATGAAGTTTTCTGCATAAAGAGATACATCTTGTCTGTTTACATATGTTTTTTGTCATGATTTTTAGACAACACATGAAAGATGGTGGTCAAAGACGTTGTTGTTGTGGGTTTCTGTTGTCAGGAAGGACAGCTCTCAGTCATGAAGTGTTCAACTCACAGCGCTATAAACACACCCATCTACAAAATAGCTTCCAACACTCTACTCTGCAAACTGGATGCAGTCTATCATAGTGCCATCCGTTTTGTTACCAAATCACCTTATACCACCCACCACTGCGACCTGTATGCTCTTGTCGGCTGGCTCTCGCTGTGTATTCGTCGCCAGACCCACTGGCTCCAGGTCATCTATAAGTCTATGCTAGGTAAAGCTCCGCCTTATCTCAGTTCACTGGTCACGATAACAACACCCACCCGTAGCACACGTTCCAGCAGGTATATCTCACTGATCATCCCCAAAGCCAACACCTCATTTGGTCGCCTTTCCTTCCAGTTCTCTGCTGCCAGTGACTAGAACGAACTGCAAAAATCGCTGACGTTGGAGACTTTTATTTCCCTCACCAACTTTAAACATCAACTATCTGAGCAGCTAACCGATCGCTGCAGCTGTACATAGCCTACCCAATCTACCTACTTCATCCCCCATACTGTTTTTATTTTATTTACTTTTCTGCTCTTTTGCACACCAGTATCTCTACTTGCACGTCATCATCTGCTCATTTATCACTCCAGTGTTAATCTGCTAAATTGTAACTATTCGCTCCTATGGCCTATTTATTGCCTACCTCCTCATGCCTTTTGCACACACTGTATATAGACTTTATTTTTTGTACTGTGTCATTGATTTGTTTATTGTGTTATTCGCTTGTTTATTGTTTACTCCGTGTGTAACTCTGTGTTGTTGTCTGTGTCACACTGCTTTATCTTGGCCAGGTCACAGTTGCAAATGAGAGCGTGTTCTCAACTAGCCTACCCGGTTAAATAAAATAGGGAACGTGAACGTGTCCAATTTTCTGGAGTTCCAGAGTGTACCAGTAGGGGGCATCAGTTCCATGTCTCTCTTATCATTCCCCTCTGTGTCTGTCTGGAGGTTTTTGTACAGCGAGTCAATCAGACTCTATCACTGTGGTGGACTTTTGGTGGAGGGACCAAACTGGCTCTAAGTATTCAATTCAAGATCTTGACCTCTGATATCAACATCACAATTAATTTTCTTAACGGTGTTACAACTACCTCAAATAGTAAGGCGAAATGTAGGCTCCATTTATTTTGGGAGAATTTGTATTGCCTTTATTTACCTTTAGAATAGTACACTTAAAAATAAAATGTATATTAAAGATGTAATATATCAAAGGGTGCTTATACAGTGCGTTCATTTCAACGGTTTGGCTAAATGTATCTTTTCAAAGAGCTAGATCTGTGTCTCTACAGTGTGAGGGGTTACATTGCAAATGTATAAAAAAATATTTAAAAAACATCACATTTATGTAAGTATTCAGATACTTTACTCAGTACTTCGTTGAAGCACCTTTGGCAGCGATTACAGCCTCGAGTCTTCTTCGGTAAGACGCCACAAGCTTGGCACACCTGTATTTGGGGAGTTTCTCCCATTCTTCTCTGCAGATCCTCTCAAGCGCTGTCAGGTTGGATGGGGAGCGTCGCTGCACAGCTATTTTCAGGTATCTCCAGAGATGTTTGATCGGGTCTCTGTCTGGGCCACACAAGGACATTCAGACACTTGTCCCGAAGCCACTCCTGCATTGTCTTGGCTGTGTGCTTAGGGTTGTTGTCCTCTTGGAAAGTGAACCTTCGTCCCCAGTCTGAGGTCCTGAGTGGTCTGGAGCAGGTTTTTATCAAGGATCTCTCTGTACTTTGTTCCGTTCATCTTTCCCTCAATCCTGACTTGTCTTCCAGTCCCTGGCACTGAAAAAGATCCCCACTGCATGACGCAGCCACAATCATGCTTCACCGTAGGGATGGTGCCAGGTTTCTTCCAGACGTGACGCTTGGCATTCAGGCTAAAGAGTTCAATCTTGGTTTCACCAGACCAGAGAATCTTGTTTCTCATGGTCTGAGAGTCCTTTAGGTGTCATGTGCATTTTAACGAGAAGTTTATCTTTAAAATGGTGTAAAATACTTGTATGTTTGAGGAGTTTTAATTATGAGATTTCTGTTGTTTTGAATTTGGAGCCCTGCACTTTCACTGGCAGTTGTTGACGTGGGACGCTACGGTCCCGAATATCCCAGAGTGGTTCAATCTCTGCACCAAGACAGTATGGTCCACAGTGTCAAACTCCTTTGACAAGTGTATGAATACAAATACGCAATGCGGCTTCCTATCCAGGGCACAGTGAACATCATTCAAAACCTTCAAATTTGCTGTGACAGTGCTGTGGCCAGACCTGAATCCTGATTGCACACCACTCAAAACATTGTTTTCCTGGAGATAGGCCTTAAGCTGCTTATTGACTAGGGACTCCAATATCTTTGCCAGAATAGACAATTTAGATATGGGCCGATAGTTATTCAGTAAAGTGGGATCACATCATTTCAAAAGAAGTAGGACAAATGATGATTTCTCACAATCTGGAGATTTCATTACATTCTAGAGTGAGGTTCAAGATGCATGTTAAAAGAGGGTAGCAGCTAATTGTAGGGGGTCTAGATTATCAGGGCCAGGGGATTAGTTTCTTTTTTCAATCAATTGCTTTCTACGCACCTCTGAGACAGTGCTTGGGAGTGTCAGGTAATTTCACAGGGGGCTCATGTTGAGCTTTAACCCTATCAAATAATCAGCCTGCATCAAGAAAATGTTGATTAAAAGAGTTCAGAATAGAGGTTCTCTCAGTTACCACCTGTGAGCCAACCAGCAGTTGTTTAGAGAGCTATGCATTTTTGGGGCACTCTAAACCTTTCACAACATGCCAAAATATTGAAGGATTATTTTGATTATCAGCAGTAGATTTGAGGTAGTGGTCTGCTTTCAGGTTATAGGCACACCCTGAATCTGAAGGCATTTAAAAGCCATACAATCAACTGAGTCAGACCTTCTTGCTTTAGCCTACATAGCAATCCTTATGATTTCAGCTAGTTCATCTGAGAACCAAGAGTTGTCTCTGCCCTTAATTCTGTATTGTCTGAAAGGGGCATGCTTGCAGCATACATCCTGGAAGGCTTTATGGGAGTAAAGAAAAGCTAATTCAACATCAGGGATGAATTCAACTTTATTCCAGGCAATGTTAAAAACGTAATGTAACAAACCCTGAGTATCAAACTGTTTCCGTTTTCGTGGTGATGCGTGGAGATCATGTAGTTCAGGAGATTTACCATCCCTTACACAGGCCACAGCGTAGTAATTTAAAAAATGGTTTATTTGATTTTTGACCTTTATTTAACTAGGCAAGTAATCACTTATATGATTTGCAAAAACACCAGAAGCATTAAAACGACGTGGAGTATTCGTTAAAATAAGACCAATCAAAGAGGATTTTAGAGGACACTTTGCATTCAACCTTGTTACATTGTTTACAATCTGAGTAAGAGTGTATTGAGTTGATCAGAGTTGGTTGTCAACAAGTCTAGGTTCAGGTTACCCATAAGCACAAATTCAAATTTGACATTCTGTGATAATAATTAAAAAAACACCATCCAGAGTGCCAGCAATAGCAGATGGGGGTCTATAATTACAGGATTCAAGGATGCACAGAGATTTATATTCAAAGCCAGATATTCAAATTGCTTGGGTTCGGTAACTGAAGCCAGAATGGTTGATAAAAACATGTCTTTTATACATACAGCAACCACCACCCTTAGATTTGCGATCTGACCGAAAAACATTGTAACCATCAATGCCAATGTCTTTGTCAGTGATAGATTTTTTTGAGCTATGTTTCAGAAAGCATAAATGCGTCCGGGGTCTGCGGTTTTTATCCACTCACTGGTCTTTATCATGGTACTAATACTGAACCCATGTGCTCTAAACTCACTGGTCTTTATCATGGTACTAATACTGAACCCATGTGCTCTAAACTCACTGGTCTTTATCATGGTACTAATACTGAACCCATGTGCTCTAAACTCACTGGTCTTTATCATGGTACTAATACTGAACCCATGTGCTCTAAACTCCCTGGTCTTTATCATGGTACTAATACTGAACCCATGTGCTCTAAACTCACTGGTCTTTATCATGGTACTAATACTGAACCCATGTGCTCTAACCTCACTGGTCTTTATCATGGTACTAATACTGAACCCATGTGCTCTAAACTCACTGGTCTTTATCATGGTACTAATACTGAACCCATGTGCTCTAAACTCACTGGTCTTTATCATGGTACTAATACTGAACCCATGTGCTCTAAACTCACTGGTCTTTATCATGGTACTAATACTGAACCAATGTGCTCTAAACTCACTGGTCTTTATCATGGTACTAATACTGAACCCATGTGCTCTAAACTCCCTGGTCTTTATCATGGTACTAATACTGAACCCATGTGCTCTAAACTCACTGGTCTTTATCATGGTACTAATACTGAACCCATGTGCTCTAAACTCACTGGTCTTTATCATGGTACTAATACTGAACCCATGTGCTCTAAACTTACTGGTCTTTATCATGGTACTAATACTGAACCCATGTGCTCTAAACTCACTGGTCTTTATCATGGTACTAATACTGAACCCATGTGCTCTAAACTCACTGGTCTTTATCATGGTACTAATACTGAACCCATGTGCTCTAAACTCACTGGTCTTTATCATGGTACTAATACTGAACCCATGTGCTCTAAACTCACTGTTCTTTATCATGGTACTAATACTGAACCCATGTGCTCTAAACTCACTGTTCTTTATCATGGTACGAATAATGAAGCCATGTGCTCTAAACTCCCTGGTCTTTATCATGGTACTACTACTGAAGCCATGTGCTGTAAAATCATTGGTCATTGTGATGTTACCAGAGCCATGTATTTAGAGAGTTAGGATATTGAGGTTTCTGCTAACGCTCTGGATGTTTCTAATACTGAAGACATGTGCTCGAAACTCAGTGGAACTCTCTGGGAACAGGTGAACATCTGGCCATGGTACTGCTGTATTCTGGGAGTGTTGTGGTCACCCTGCCCATGTAAATCTGAGTTTCAACCCAACCCGAGCTCATGATCGCTCAGTCTCAAAACCTCTAGGACTGGGGCAGCTGTGTGTCTGACTAAAGAACTGAACATGGGCTGGGGAAGCAGACTTTACACTTTTAAAAAAGTTTTCCAAAATGAATCTTCAACTGTCCCCATAGGATAACCTTTTTTGGTTCCATGTAGAACCCTCTGTGTATACAGTATGTAAACTACATTTATTTGTGACATATATGTAGAATAATGATATCAAAGTGGTACTTCTTGAATGGAATCGATATGACTCTATTCACTTTCAGAGTTGGGGGGTATAGAAGTAGGGCATGAATATTTTGGAAGATGTGTTTGGACAGGTTCAACATTCATTCTGTTGTGTGCTGAAACGGGTGCTCCTTATAATAAGAAAATAAATATATTTAAAAAAAAATATATATATAAACCTTTTCTGAATTTTGTTCAACATGTCCTTTAAAAGAAAGCATTTTCTACAGTTCTGTATCATTACTGGTCCCAGTGTGTTTACAAAGAGTTTTGCAGAATATATTGAGAGATACTGTATGGACAGTATCATAGTCTATAGGCAAGTCTAGCCAATAAGCTACATTATTGTATTGTAGAGTCATATTGTGAAGAATTGGTGTTTAGAATACCTTAGAATACGGGGGACTCTGTAGCTCTGCAGCTGTTGAGTCAGAACAGTTCCTCTTTAGCTGCAGGAGGTTTTTGTACGACGCTCTAACACTGTGTGAATGGATCGCTTGCACCCTACTGACAGTAGTAATCTGATGCATCTTCAGCCTGGACTTCACTGATGGTCAGAGTGTAATGAGTTAATGAACTACCAGATCCACTCCCACTGAAACGACCTGGAATCCCAGACTGACGGTTTGTAGAAGCATAAACCAGGAGTTTAGGAGCTTCTCCAGGTTTCTGCAGGTACCAGTGGAGATAATCACTAGTACTTGAACTGGCTGTATAGCTGATAGAGACAGTCTCTCCTGGACTAACAGACTGAGATTTAGGAGACTGTCATTATTATATCTGCTGATGAGTCTGAAAAATAAAACATAAGTGAAGAAGGAATGATTAATAAGGTTATCACAACAAATAGACATTGCAAATATTCCACATTCTATCATGAAACATGATAAAACCAGATGATTCATTTAAACCAGATGAGTTAAAACCAGATTATTTGTTTTTATTATTTTCTTCAATATTCACAAATTAAGTTGAATTCTGAAGCCAAATCAGCCAAATCATGAATCCAAGTTGAATCCAAGTCAAAGTGTCTCTCACCCTGAACAAGGAGCCCCAGTGTTCCCAGCAGTAGAATCAGTGACATCATCATTATGCTGCGTGTCAGTGGCTCTGAAAGGAGTGAACAGTCACTGATCAACACTGGGGTTTTAAAAGTATGTGGAGCATTGAAGCAGGACAGATATGCTATGTATTTTATGCAAATACACGCGCCGTGCTGGCGCACACACACAGATAAATGAAGTCCGCAGTTTCCAAAGGTAGGTCTACTGTATACCACATTTGAGAATACAAAAATCATAAACCACATATTGTAACAGCTATATCTTAAATGATGCATAGTTTGACCCGCCTACATAGTGGTTTATGTCCATCAACAGTGGTTGTCAGTCCCAGGAGAAGGTAAATGAAGCTGAACAGTAGAATTGCTGCTTCTGCAGTGCTTTCACAAAGTATTCACACCCCTTGATTTTTTCCACATTTTGTTGTGTTACAAGTTGGGATTCAAATGGATTTCTAATTCTAACATGTGTTAAAAGAAATACATAAGTATTCAACCCTCTGAGTCAATACTTGTTAGAATCACCTTTGGCAGTGATTATAGCTGTGAGTCTTTCTGGGTAAGTCTCTAAGAGCTTTGCACACCTGGATTGTACAATATTTGCACATTATAGGTTTTTTAAATTCTTCAAGCTCTGTTAAAATTATTATTGATCATTGCTAGACAGCCATTTTCAAGTCTTGCCATAGATTTTCAAGCCGATTCAAGTAGAATATTTAAATAGGCCACACAGTAACATTGAATGTCGTCTTTATAAGAAACTCCAATGTATATTTGACCTTATATTTTAGGTTATTGTCCTGCTGAAAGGCGAATTTGCCTCCCAGTGTCTGGTGGAAAGCGGAGGACATGAACATTAGGGGTTTTCCCTGGGTCAAACACTTTCTAACAATTAGCTAGTCATGTCTCGCTACTACAGAATGTATCAGATTGTTGGGTTTGTGGATTGTTACCAGACAGTGCTGAGACTATGCCATTACTAGCTATACCCCTCGGTTCTTATGAAATATTGCTGTGGACCAAAGGAGGAAGTCTTACAGACATGGAGTTTGATTGGGTAGAGGACGAGGTGTTTTACATCAGAAGATTTCATTTCAATAATCCCACTTCTCTGCCCAAGCAAACCGTCACCATGGCCTACGCTCCCCCAGGTTATTTGTGTAATATAGCAAATGGAACCGGTCTCCAGTTGGGGGAAAAGTCAATGTAAGTATAACCTTTCTGTCTACAATAACATAACCCTGCCTTTACTGTTGAGAAATGGAACATTCCACACTAACATGTCGTTGGGAATACGTTATCAACTCAAGAATCACAATGTGTATGCTCAACCTACTTCCTTGGGAAGTGGAACTACGTTACAGCTGCAACACCAGGCAAAAGTTTGCACACACCAACTCATTCAAGAGTTTTTCTTTATTTGTACTATTCTCTACATTGTAGAATAATAGTGAAGACATCAAAACTATGAAATAACATGTAAGGAATAATGTAGTGACCAAAAAAAGTGTTAAACAAATCAAAATATATCTGATGCAGCACTCCATCACTCTCCTTGGTCAAATAGACCTTACACAGCCAGGAGGTGTGTTGAGTCATTGTCCTGTCGAAAAAAACAAATGATGGGATGCGCAAACCAGATGGGATGGCGTATCGCTGCAGAATGTTGTTGTAGCCATGCTGGTTAAGTGTGCCTTGAATTGTAAATAAATCACAAACAGTGTCACCAGCAAAGCACCCCCACACTATCACACCACCTCCTCCATGCTTCACGGTGAGGAACATACATGCAGAGATCATGCATCTCTGCATCTCACAATGGTACAGCGGTTGGAACCAATCATCTCAAATTTGGACTCATCAGACCAAAGGACAGACTTCCAACTGCTCGTCCATTGCTCGTGTTTCTTGGCCCAAGCAAGTCTCTTCTTATTATTGGTGTCCTTTATTAGTGGTTTCTTTGCAGCAATTCGACCATGAAGGCCTGATTCACGCAGTCTCATCTTAACAGTTGATGTTGAGATGTATCTGTTGCTTGAACTCTGTGAAGCATTTATTTGGTCTGCAATTTCTGAGGCTGGTTACCCTAATGAACTTATCCTCTGCAGCAGAGGTAACTCTGGGTCTTCCTTTCCTGTGGCGGTCCTTGTGATAGCCAGTTTCATCATAGCGCTTGATGGTTTTTGGGACTGCACTTGAAGAAACTTTCCATTTTCTTGAAAGTTTCCGGATTGACTGACCTTCATGTCTTAAAGTAATGATGGACTGTCATTTCTCTTTGCTTATTTGAGTTGTTCTTGCAGTAATATGGACTTGGTCTTTTACCAAAAATGGCTATCTTCTGTATTCCACCCCTACCTTGTCACAAAACATTTGATTGGCTCAAATGCATTAGGAAGGAAATTCCACAAATTAACTTTTAACAGGGCGCAACTATTAATTGAAATGCATTCCAGGTGACTACCTCATGAACCTGGTTGAGAGAATACAAAGCTGTCATCGAAGCAGAGGGTGGCTACTTTGAAGAATCTCAAATAGAAAATATATTTTGATTTGTTTAACACTTTTTTGGTTACTACATGATTCCGCACACTGCATACCATCTGGATAGATGGGTCTCGATCAGTGGCTGTCAGTGCCGTTTAAGATGAGGGAGCACAATTTGTTTTTCATGAGCATGGCGTTATTACCTCAAATTGGATGACTGTCAATGTAACAGCGATAGGTTTAGGCTACGATATGATACTCAAATTTTCCCTATACCCATCATGAGGTTGCTACAACCTAGCCTATGAATGACAGTTTACAACATAGGTGCATACAGGTCGAGAGACAAATTTGAGGTGACAGACAGTGACCTTCAATACCTTCAATGCCTTGCACATTCTTGCCTACATCTAGCTGATTGAGGGTGTAATCATTAGTCTAACAAGTTTCTATTGGACAGGTAATTCAGGTAGGTTTATCCCTGTTTTGTTCCATTTGCTTCTGTTTTTAAGAAACGTTTTTCAACAGAAACGGTGGAATGAATACATCCTGATCTCACAACTAAACACAGTTCACTTTCATAGCAGCCATGTTGTATTCCTTCTCGCATCTATGTGCTCTCCTCCTCTCATCTCTTGTGGACTTCAATGCACAACACATCTGCTGAATGTGACCAGGCGAAAGAAAACGTTCCAAGCCAAACCGCTACACACTGCCTACATAGTTGTCACCATATTAGCTAAAGTCACCCCATAGTCAGCATAGCTAATAGAACTAAGGCATTAGTAAACCCACTACAATCATGCAGTAATGTTACAGTGTACAGTCAGTAAGCAGTTACAAATTAGTCAAACCAAAAGCTTACCTTGACTTGGTAGAGTTCCAGTGTTGTGTTGGAAAGTCATAGCCAGCTAGTTAACATAGCATCCCTCAGTTTGAGCAGGGTGTTTCAGTTGGCTAAACCAGCTAACGTTCACTGCATTTGTTAGCTAAGTAAGTGACACTTCTCTCTTCCTTCTCTTTCATTTTGGAAAAATGTATTTTGTTCAAAACTGTTCAACTACTGTCTTTCTCTATCTTTGAGTCAATTACTCACCACAATTTATGCACTGCAGTGCTAGCTAGCTGTATCTTCTGCTTTCACTACTAGATTCATTCTCTGATCCTTTGATTGCGTGGACAACATGTCAGTTCATGCTGCAAGAGTTCTGATAGGTTGGAGGACGTCTTCTGGAAGTTGCCATAGTAGCTGTGTAAGTCTATTGAGGGGGGTGAGAACCATGAGCCTCCTATGTTTTGTAATGAAGTCAATATTCCCAGAAGAGGATGGAAGATAGCTGTCCTCCGGCTACACCATGGTGCTACCCTACAGAGTGTTGTTGGGGCTACTGTAGACCTTCTTTACAAAATAGTGTGTTTTAATCAATTATCTGGTGAAGTATAGCTTTATCTTAAAAGTAACTCTTTTTTTATGCTTTACAATTTTATTTTTAAGAAATTCACTGAAGAGTATGGTCCTCCCCTTCCTCCTCTGAGGAGGCTCCACTGGTCTCGATTGACCGTGACTAGTATTGACAGACCCACATTGTGAATTCTGATTGGAAAGAACGGACTGGCTGTTTGAGATGGTGACAGTGACTGTAAACGGTTAAGATTTTAACTGACACAAAAGATAATACTTGGACAGTCATCATGGTAGATTTATGCTGGAATCTGTGGCGGGGAGAAAATTAAACGTGCAATCATCCCACTGGGCACAAATGTCAAATCAACGTCTATTCCACGTTGGTTAAACATAATTTCATTGAAATTACATGTAAACAACATTGATTCAACCAGTGAGTGCCAAGTGGCATGTTTGAAATGTTCTTCTACCCGTATCACCCTTATCTTACCACTAGATGGCAGCACCGTAGCATGCCCATACATTCACAGACGGATTAAATGCATGAAGAATCCGTTACTCCTCCATTTATCCTTCAAAAGTTTGAATCAACTTTTTACACATAGTTAAAATCACTGAACATTTTAGATTTTTCTATGGGGGTAAAAAATATAAAAAATAACTGAGAGGCTGGCCCCTAGAGACATCTGCAGTAGAAGTTTTGCCTATGTCAGTGTTTCCCAAATTCGGTCCTCGGGACCCCAAGGGTTGCACGTTTTGGTTTTTGCCCTAGCACTACACAGTTGATTCAAATAATCAACTAATCATCAAGCTTTCATAATTTGACTCAGCTGTTTAGTGTTAGTGCAAAAACCAAAACGTGCACCTCTTGGAGGGGTCTCAGTGTCGTGTGCTACATTTTAAAATATCTATTTGTGAGAATCGGGTTGGCCGTAGCCTGAATGTCAAAATAGGACGCATCTAACTGTTTATGGTTAGATACCAAACAAATCTCTCTCTTTCTCTCTGTCACACACACACACCTCATTGAAAGAAAGTTGACCAGAGGCAGTTAACCCATATCATTCCTATGGTAAGAGAAGAGAAGAAACTTGAGAGGATTTCAAGCAGTGCACAGACTGTTTTAACTGTATCTATTTTGGGGTGTCAAGCACCTGCAAAAAAACGAGAAACAAAGAATTAGATGTCTAAAGTCTACTGTCTTCCAGATAGCCCTTAGATCTTTTATCTTTTTATTTCACCGACCGTGGAGAACCATAACTCCTCTAACACCTCCAGCTTGGACACCACCACCCGGATTAGGGCCATCTGATTTTGAGCCTGGGGCTGTGCTGTGCACTGGTCCTCCCTGGTAACATAGTTGTCCTGGTTGTCATTCTGCTCTGCTCGTCCCGACGCCCCAACTTTACCCTGTGCCTCATGCCGAACCTGGTGTCCTCCGACATCCTGTGGCCTGGCCACGGTGCCTGTGTGGATCTATACTGAGTGCATAAAAAACATTAGGATCACTTTTCTAAAATTGAGTTGCACCCCCTTTTCCATCACAATCACCTCAATTCGTTGGGGCATGGACTCTACAAGGTGTTCGAAAGCATTCCACACGGATGCTGGCTCATGTTGACTCTAATGCTTCACGGAGTTGTGTCAAGTCGGCTGTAATGGATCCCTAATCCGAATAGCTCGCTCCAACTCATCCCACAGAAACTCAACCTGATTGAGATCTGGTGACTGGGCAGGCCACTGCAGTAAGATGAATTCAGTGTCATGTTCATGGAGCAATTCCTGGACAATCCTAGCTTTGTGACATGGGGCATTATCCTGCTTAAAGAAATGAATTTGCAGATGGATACACTGCTGCCATGAAGGGATGCACCTGAATGGCAATGATGTTCAGATATCGTGAGGCGTTAAAACATTGCTCCACTTTTATCAAGGGGCCCAATGTGTGCCATGAAAACACACCCCACACCATCACACCACCACCAGCCTGTAATGTTGACAAGCGGCATAATGGATGCATGTATTCATGTGGTTTTATCCTTATTCTAGTCCTCCCATCAGAGTGAAACAGCAGTTTTTCCACTTCTCCAGTGTTTTCATTCCTCAGCCCACTACTACTGCAGTTTCTTGTTTTGAGCTGAAAGAAGTGGATCTCTGTAACGTCGTCGGCTGCCATACTCCATTCGTGTCATGGTATGACGAGTTGTGCATTCTTTTATGGGTCTTTGGGCACCATTGTTGTACTGGACAGTCAGTTGACTAACTGTAGCCCGTCTGTTGCTCTGCACAATTCGTGTCAGCCTCCTTTATCCCCTTTCATCAATTACCATATTCGACCACTGGCCTGCCGTTGGATGGATGTCCTTTGGGTGGTGGACCATTCTTGATACACACAGGAAACGGTTTAGCGTGAAAAACCCAGTACTTGACACAATCAATCTGGTGCGCCTGTCACCAAATACTATGCCCCGTTCAAAGGCACTTAAATATTTTGTCTTGCCCATTCACCCTCTGAATGATACTAATATGCAATCCATGTCTCAATTGTCTCATGACGTAAAAATCCTTCTTTATCCTGTCTCCTCCCCTTCATCAACACTGATTGAAGTGGATTTAACTGCTGATAAAGTATCATAGCACCTGGATTCACATGGTCAGTCTAAGTCACAGAAAGAGCAGGTTTCCTTAATGTTTTGTACACTCGGTATATACAGTGCCTTCGGAAAGTATTCAGACTCCTTGACTTTTTCCACATTTTGTTATGTTACAGACTTATTCTAAAATGGATTTCATATAATATTTTTCTCAGCAATCTACACATAATTAAAATATATGTAATATTTGAGCTTCTTCAAAGTAGCCACCCTTTGCATTGATGACAGCTTTGCACACTCTTGACATTCTCTCAACCAGCTTCATGAGGTAGTCACCTGGAGTGCATTTCAATTAACAGGTGTGCCTTGTTAAAACCTCTTAGGGAAGTTCAGAATTCAAGCAGATTTTCGCAGCTTTTTGTTAAAAATCGCGCAACATTTCAGCGCCCTGCTATTCATGCCAGGAATATAGTATATGCATATGATTAGTGTGTGTGGATAGAAAACACTCAGACATTTCCAAAACTGTTTAAATCACGCCTGTGGCATTTACAGAACGTGCGTTTCATCAAATAGTGCATGAAAATCTGTTCACTGAAAATGGAAAAATATATTATTCCGTGACTACAGGCAATTGTTCAAAGCGAACAGAATTACATAGAGCCGAGTTTTCATTGGCTACAGCTTCCACAGGTTGTCTAGAGTCACGTCATTTGTTGCGCAATTGATTCTTGGTCTAACCGAAACAAGGGAACTCCTTTCCTACTGTCCCCGCCCAGATTTTGGTTCGACCTTTTCAAGACATCATTTTCTCCACGGACAAGCTAATCATTTCACATCGCCTCCTGAGGAATTTTATCGCTTATTAACGTGTACTAATACCTAAAGTTGCATTACAAAAGTAGTTCGAAGTGTTTTGTGAAAGTTTATCGTCGACTTTTTGAATTTTAAAAAATTACGTTACGTTATGAAATGCTAATTTCTTTCTTTACTCGCAACGTATTCGTAGCTCGATATCTAGGCTATATATGGACCGATTTAATCGAAAAAAGACCCTAAATGATGTTTATGGGACATCTAGGAGTGCCAAGAAAGAAGCTCGTCAAAGGTAATGAATGTTTTATATTTTATTTCAGCGTTTTCGTTTGCGACGGCTAACGCAAAATCTGTAGTTTTAGGTGACGGTGCAGTATTTTGAGGGTACATGGTATCAGATAATAGCTTCTCATGCTTTCCCCGAAAAGCATTTTACAAATCTGACTTGGTCGATAGATTCACAACGAGTGTAGCTTTAATTCAGTATATTGTATGTCAATTTTAATGAAAGTTTGAGGTTTATCAACCTCTATGGTGGCGCTCTTGAGCATTTCTGCTGATTGTGGTCCCCACTTCGGTACCACGTCCTCAACAAGTTAAAAGTTAATTTGTGGAATTTCTTTCCTTAATGTGTTTGAGCCAATCAGCTGTTTTGAGCCAATCAGCTGTGTTGTGTCAAGGTAGTGGTGGTATACAGAAGATAGCCTTATTCGGTGAAAGACCATTTCCATATCATGGCAAAAACAGCTCAAATAAGCAAAGAGAAACGGCAGTCCATCATTACTTTAAAATGACGAACACTTACCACGCAGCATCTTGGTCCGGAAATCTGCCGTGACAGAGATATTGGTTTGAGCTGCCTTGCCCTATAAAAAAACACTCACAAAATTTGATTTTGCTATTCACAAGAATCATTGTCTGATGTGAACCATGCCTCGAACAAAAGAGATCTCAGAAGACCTACGTTTAAGAATTGTTGACTTGCATAAAGCTGGAAAGGGTTACAAAAGTATCTCTAAAAGCCTTCACAGTAAGACCAATTGTCTATAAATGGAGAAAGTTCAGCACTGTTGCTACTCTCCCTAGGAGTGGCCTTCCTGCAAAGATGACTGCAAGAGCACAGCACAGAATGCTCAATGACGTTAAGAAGAATCCTAGTGTCGGCTAAAGACTTACAGAAATCTCTGGAACATGCTAACATCTCTTTTGAGTCTACGATACGGAAAACACTAAACAAGAATGGTGTTCATGGGAGGACACCACAAAAGAAGCCACTGCTGTGCAAAAAAAAACATATCTACATTAAATATGTTAGTTGATAATGAAACCACTAAATAGAACAGTCATGACACAGCTGGACTGATGAGTTCCTATACATGTGGAAACAAAAAAGACAACATTCCAACATTCCAAGTAAATGATGTCATTAACTATATAAAGTGAAAAGTATTGAATAAATTGCACAATCCACATGAATAACATATAGTGGAAACAAAGCTTGGTCCTTTCAAAATACATTTGGTTTAGTATCTAACTATCAAACTAATGTTTGATACACAAATCATTGTCACCTGTTAGCCTATTCTTGCAGTCCAATACTTACTATTGGATGTTTTCAGTATGAGCATAATCAAACGTTGCAATAAAAATGTCCCTTGGTGTAGTGCAGCTTGTGGATATGTTGGCGCATCGATGGTGTAGAGAATACAGCTAAGAATACAGCTAAGAATACAGCTAAGTTGCTGCATTATACATATTTTAATTTCCATTGAACTCACCTAGTAATGTAGACATACGTGTCAGCTTTTGTTTGAGGATCTCTTCTGTCAAACGCTTATTGCTGACAGCAGATACTTTTGAATCAGTTCTCTATCATGATTGCCTGACAACAGTCAATGTGCTGGCAAGCGGATTTTATCCACACTTACACACTCTTACTGGTTTGTATGATATCTAATCATGAGTTTCCATCCTTTCATTTTCTCAAGAACTCATCCTGTTCCTTGTTCAAGTTTTTCCTTGGTCATTGAAGATATCAGCAGAGCTTTTGCCTTCATTTCCTGAAGTTTCTTTGCCCTGTTGATATTTTCTGTTTCTCTATAAATCAGAAGATCAATGTATTCCTCTGCTGTCAATGGATTGGGCCTTAGTGCAATCTCCTCCAGCCTTACCACACATATGTATGAAGTCTCCAGCAGTTCGATTCCTTTGTCGTCTGCTTCTTTTATCTCAAACTGAATCCTCTCTTCCATATCCTCCGCTGTGATTTTTCCACCTAGTCCCTGTCCATACTCAACTTTGATATTATTGAATGTTTTCTTCACTACCTTGGGGGCCCTCTGGTATATCACCTTTTATTTGACATGATCTGTCCAGGAACATTTTACTGGGGATATTTTACACTGGCGGTTTCTCATGGCTTCACAAAGAAATAACAGCTTATGTGGTGCTAATGGACACCTTAGATGACAAGTCATTCCACAGTCGTTGCAATTAGTTGCCATCTTTTCAGATTCAACTCTTACAAATGTGATAGTGATGACCACACATTCAAAATCCTTTTGAGCCTCTATCATTTCCTTGTTTTCTTATAAGACATTTTGAATTTCTTTAAGTTCGATCTGTTTGTCAAGGGTTACCTTTAGCTGATCTTCTATCCCATCAATACAAGCCTCAAGATGTCTGCGTTCCTCTAGCACTTCTTAGGTCAGCTGCAAGCTTCTTGTTTCCAGCGTTGTTAGTAGGTTGATGAACTTTGTCATGCTTTTCTCTCCCATTGCCCAACTTCTTTTATTATTTGTTATTATATGTGGATCAGCTGATCTGTTTGTGAAAGATGTCATGTTGAATTTCAGTTTCTCTTTTGAACATGGAATCCCTGCTTCCTTAATGGCTTTAAGAGCAGGGGGGGGGGATGATTGCGTCTGCTTGCAAATGTGATGAGTGCCAGGATGTTTTTTTCAATGTCTTTTCCAAATATGGAAAGGATGGACTCAAAGATGTAGCGTTGGGTGAGGGTGAGACGAACCTCATCCTCTCTAACAACAAAACACACGGCATCAATTTGGTGCACTCCATTTTTTGACTCAAACAATTCTTGAAGGTTTTTAGTAATGAGTTGATCTTGTTCAATCCCATTTGTGTCTCCAAATCCTGGAGTGTCGATGATTGTAACTGAAAAAGTAACACGGTCCCCTTCATGGCCAAAGATTTCATACACGGTGATGGCAGTACTTTGAGATGCAGTTTGACTCTTTTTTTCATCTGGGATTAATTGGAATCTTTTGTTGTCCTCGAAATTGACCCCGAGGATGTAGTTGGCAATATAATTGATGAGAGTTGATTTTCCCACTCCAGTCGCTCCCATGAGTAACACTGTTTTGTTTGCCTTCAGATTATTTGTGCCTACTGTCCATCTTCTAACTGTTCCCTCCTCATTCAGGTCAACATTGATATTATCCAATGGATGAATTTCAATTGCCTGGTGTCTAGTTAACAAAGGGTCTACATTTGATCCAGTGCTACAGCTTGTGGCCCTGTAATGAGAATATACATACAGGACTATCAATCAGTAGAAAAGTATTGTCACCATGGAAACTCATTCAATCATACCATGTGCCAACTTCCTAAGGAATTTGGGTCATTCCATGTGATAATTAAACTAATATTCTTGGGAAATTAGATATTTTTCCGAAATGCAGTGCAAAAACATTTCATTTAGAAGAAAGATCTTTGACTAATATTCAGACTTTTTGTTCTGTATCTAATTTGGTTATCGAGAAAAAGTGTATCAACGTTTGTATAATCAACACAACACAAATCGTGAAGCAGAGTATAGTGAGTTTCAACGTAGCATATCAGGGTTGCAATCTAACACATATTTTAAGGATGGGTGTGGTTTTGTTTCGCAATTTAATGACAGTTTCTGTATAAATGTGTCTGCATAAGACGTGCAGCTGTGGAATTTCTGACTCTACGCCTGAGACACGACATAAACATTGCACAGCAGTTACACCTCTGACATAGATCAATCATTCTATAAGTCATTGCTGTAGGATGTTGCTAATTTGCATTGGTTCATCTCTGTCTCATTTGAAGGTTGACATGTGACATTCAGGGGCTTTGCCAGAATTTTGGCCCCATGAAAAAAAAAATACCGGCCCTTAACATAGAAATCAGAATGCTTCTGATTAAAATAATGTACTGAACAATATGTGTCATTATATGTACTAACTATACACTTCTGCTGCTCTATATTTATACTGTTTAATAGTATACATATCAAATAGAATGAGTATTTAAGCGTGTCTAAGTCATCATGTGCCTAATTTTACAATTGAAAAATGGTCTAGTTATGCTGCTGCTGCTACAACACGACTGCCTCACCTCCAAGGTCCGCTGTTTCAACTTCATGTAGTAGACACACGTTGTGATCTATGTCTACAGCAGTAGTAGCACTAGCATCTACAGTATGGATAGGTAGGCTACGTGTTAGGTTTTAAATTTAGTCTAGCTAGTTAACAAATATCACGCAAATACTGGGGAATACAGTTATAATAATATAGAAATAATAGCTAATTAGCTAGCCATAGCTGGTAGTGGTAGCTCATTTAAATAAATACAAATATTTAACCAGGTAGGCCAGTTGAGAACAAGTTCTCAATTACGACTACACCTGGCCAAGATAAAGCAAAGCAGTGCGACAAATGCAACAACACAGAGTTACACATAAACAAACGTACAGTCAATAACACAATAGAAAAAATCTATGTACAGTGTGTGCAAAGGTAGAAGAGTAGGGGGGTAAGGCAATAAATAGGCAATAGAGGCGAAATAATCACAATTTAGCATTAGCACTTGAGATGTGCAGATGATGATGTGCAGTAGAGATACTGGGATGCAAAAGATCAAGAGGGTAAGTAATGATATCGGGATGAGGTAGTTGGGTGTGCTATTTACAAATTGGCTGTGTAGAGGTACAGTGATCGGTAAGCTGCTCTGAAAGGTGATGCATAAAGTTAGAGAGGGTTAGTTAGTTCTAAGGCTTTTTGAGTACTCTGGAGTACTGGAGAGATGCCAATGAAGACTGAGATTCCACCGCAAGCACCGGCCCGTGTTAATTTTATACCTATCCTTTCCACCCTCATCCTTCATTTATAATTTTTTCCCTGTTCTGGTCTAAGGGTTCCATCTATGCATTGGGGGACTCCAGCTTCAGTGATTTTTGCAATTCATCCCAGTCATTGGCAGCAGAGAACTGGAAGGAAAGGCGGCAAAGGTAAGTGTTGGCTTTGGGGATGACCAGTGAAATATACCTGCTGGAGCGCGTGCTACAGGTTGGTGCTGCTAAGGTGACCAGTGAGCCGAGATAAGACGGGACTTTACCTAGCAAAGACTTATAGATGACCTGGGGCCAGTGGGTTTGGCGACGAATATGTAGTGATGGCCAGCCAATGAGAGCATACAGGTCGAAGTGGTGGGTAGTATATGGGGCTTTGGTGACTTAACGGATGGCACTGTGATAGAATACATCCCGTTTGCTGAGTAGAGTGTTGGGGCTATTTTCTAAATGACATTGCCGAAGTCAAGGATCGGTAGGATAGTCAGTTTTGCGAGGGTATGTTTGTCAGCATGAGTGAAGGAGGCTTTGTTGCGAAATAGGAAGCCGATTCTAGATTTAATTTTGGATTGGAGATGCTTAATGTGAGTCTGGAAGGAGAGTTTACAGTCTAACCAGATACCTAGGTATATGTAGTTGTTCACATATTCTAGGTCAGAACCGTCCAGAGTAGTGATGCTAGTCAGGCGGGAGGGTGCTGGCAGCAATCGGTTGAAGAGCATGCATTTAGTTTTACTAGCCTTTAAAAGCAGTTGGAGGCCATGGAAGGAGTGTTGTATGGTGTTGAAGCTCGTCAGGAGGTTAGTTAACATAGTGTCCAAAAAAGGGCCAGAAGTATACAGAATGGTGTCGTCTGCGTAGAGGTGAATCAGAGAATCACCAGAAGCAAGAGAGACATCATTGATTTATACAGAGACGAATTGAACCCTGTGGCACCCCCATAGAGACTGCCAGAGGTCCGGACAACAGGCCCTCCGATTTGACACACTGAACTCTATCTGAGAAGTAGTTGGTGAACCAGACGAGGCAGTCATTTGAGAAACCAAGGCTGTTGAGTCTGCCGAATAGAATGTGGTGATTGACAGAGTCAAAAGCCTTGGCCAGCTCGATGAATATGGCTGCACAGTATTGTCTCTTATCGATGGCGTTTATGACATCGTTTAGGACCTTGAGCGTGGCTGAGGTGCACCCATGACCAGCTCTGAAACCAGATTGCAAAGCAGAGAAGTTACGGTGGGATTCGAAATGGCCGTTAATCTGTTTGTTTAACTTGGCTTTTGAAGACCTTAGAAAGGCAGGGTAGGATAGATATAGGTCTGCCGCAGTTTGGGTCTAGAGTGTCTCCCCTTTGAAGATGGGGATGACAACGGCAGCTTTCCAATCTTTGGGAATCTCAGACGATATGAAAGAGAGGTTGAGCAGGCTAGTAATAGGGGTTGCAACAATTTCTGCAGATAATTTTAGAAAGAGCGGGTCCAGATTGTCTAGCCCGCTGATTTTTAGGGGTCCAGATTTTGCAGCTCTTTCAGAACATCAGCTATCTGAATTTGGGTGAAGGAGAAGTGGGGGAGGCGTGGGCGAGTTGCTGTGTAGGGTGCAGGGCTGTTGACCTGGGTAGGGGTAAGCCAGGTGGAAAGCATGGCCAGCCGTAGAAAAATGCTTATTGAAATTCTCAATTATCGTGGATTTATTGATGGTGACAGTGTTTCCTAGCCTCAGTGCAGTGGGCAGCTGGAAGGAGGTGTTCTTATTCTCCATGGACTTTACAGTGTCCCATAACTTTTTTGAGTTTGTGCTATAGGAGGCAAATTTCTGTTTGAAAAAGCTAGCCTTTGCTTTCCTAACTGCCTGTGTATATTTGTTCCTAACGTCCCTGAAAAGTTGCATATCACAGGGGCTATTCGATGCTAATGCAGTACGCCACAGGATGTTTTTAGGCTGGTCAAGGGCAGTCAGGTCTGGAATGAACCAAGGGCTATATCTGTTCCTGTTTCTACACCTTTTGAATGGGGAATGTTTTTTTAAGATGGTGAGGAAGGCACTTTTAAAGAATAACCAGGCATCCTCTACTGACAGGATGAGGTCAATATCCTTCCAGGATACCCGGGCCAGGTCAATTAGAAAGGCTTGCTCGCTGAAGTGTTTTAGGGAGTGTTTGACGGTGATGAGGGGTGGTTGTTTGACCGTAGACCCATTACGGATACAGGCAATGAGGCAGTGATCGCTGAGATCCTGGTTGAAGACAGCAGAGGTGTTTTTGCAAGGGCAAGTTGGTTAGGATGATATCTCTGAGGGTGCCCATGTTTACGGATTTGGTGTTGTACCTGGTAGGTTCATTGATCATTTGTGTGAGATTGAGGGCATCGAGCTTAGATTGTAGGATGGCCGGGGTGTTAAGCATGTCCCAGTTTAGGTCACCTAGCAGCACGAGCTCTGAAGATAGATGGGGGGCAATCAATTCACATATGGTGTCCAGAGCACAACTGGGGGCAGAGGGAGGTCTATAGCAAGCAGCAACGGTGAGAGACTTGTTTTTGGAAAGGTGGATTTTTTAAAGTAGAAGCTTGAATTGTTTGGGTACAGACCTGGATAGTAAAACAGAACTCTGCAGGCTATCTCTGCAGTAGATTGCAACTCCACCCCCTTTGGCAGTTCTATCTTGTCTGAAAACGTTATAGTTAGGGATGGAAAGTTCAGGATTCAGACATGGCTAGGACATCCGGGTTGGCAGAGTGTGCTAAAGCAGTGAATAAAACAAACTTAGGTAGGAGGCTTCTAATGTTAACATTCATGAAACCAAGGCTTTTACGGCTACAGAAGTCAACAAATGAGAGCACCTGGGGAGTAGGAGTGGAGCTAGGCACTGCAGGGCCTGGATTAACCTTTACATCATCAGAGGAACAGAGGAGGAGTTGGATAAGGGTACGGCTAAAGGCTATAAGAACTGGTCATCTAGTACGTTCAGAGCAGAGAGTAAAATGAGCAGATTTCTGGGCGCGATAGAATAGATTCAAGGCATAATGTACAGACAAAGGTATGGTAGGATGTGAATACAGTGGATGTAAACCTAGGCATTGATTGATGATGAGAGATGGGCATTAGTATTTAATTCACCCAGCTCGATGTAGGTTTAGGATACTACATGATACTAAAATTTTCCCTATACCCATGGTGAGATACTACGACCAAGACTTCAAATTAAAGTTTATAATGAAGGTGCACATGTCGAGAGACAAATCAGAGTAATTAAAGTGACAGACAGTGACACATTCAATACCGCATTGACACTCTTGCTTGCATCTAGCTGATCTGGGATATAATCATTAGTCCAAACTGAGTTTCTATTAGACAAATTCATGTAGGTCCATCTGCGTTTAGTTCCTTTTAAGAAGCGTTTTGCAACAATCAGCAGAATGAATACACCCCTGATAACCCCCACACACAGTTCACTTTCAAACAGCAGCAGCCTTACAGCATCATCACTTTGCTTGTTGTATAATTCCTTCTCGTATCTGCGCACTCTCTTCCTCCCACCTTTTCCATTCGCTTGTGGAGTTCAGTGCACTACAAAACAGCTGTCTGTGACAAGTCCAAAAAGACCTCTCCATGCCAAACATTTATACCATAACTGCAACACAGACTACATCATTGTAATCATATTAGCTATTGTCATAGTTAACTAAACTACTTAGTAAACCCACAATCCAATCCATGTGTACAATCACACAGTACAGCAAGCAGTTTAGCAGTTACACCGGCGGGCCCCGGTGGTGATACATTTATAAAACCTAAAGCTTACCTTGACTTGGAAGAGTTGCAGTGTTGGATAGCCTTAGCCACCTAGCTAACATAAATAGCATTCCTCTCTATTTAAGTCAGGTTGTTAAGTAGGCCAAATTAGCTGCATTAGCTAGCTAAGTAACTGAAAGGTAAACTACAAGTACAACCAAATATAGCTATCTTTCTCTCGCTTGCTCACTCGCTCTCTCTCTCTGTCTCTGCTTCTCCTTAATTTTGAAGAGATTTATTTAAAAACTGTTAAACTATTGTTTTTCTCTCTCTTTGAGTCAACTACTCACCACACTTTATGCACTGCAGTGCTAGCTAGCTGTAGCTTATAATGTCAATACTATATTCATTCTCTGATTCTTTGATTAGATGGTCATAGTGTCAATTCATGCTGCAGGAGCTCTGATTGGTTGGAGGACGTCCTCCGGAAGAAGGAGGCGAGAACCATGAGCCTCCTAGGTTTTATATTGAAGTCTATGCACCCAGAGGAGGACAGAAAATAGCCGTCCTTCGGCTACACCATGGTGCTGTTGAGGCTACTGTAGACCATTGCAAAACAGCTTGTTTTAATCAGTTATTTGGTGATATTTAGTAGAGTTTTATCTAAAAATGATACCTTTCTAAACGTTGACTCGTTGACAAAGCCAAGTTTCATTAGAACATTGTGTGAAGTATTTGTTATGACATAGGCCTACACTTCTCAGGGTAAGCTTTTGTGATCCAACTTGCAATAAAAGGCCATTTGAGATCATGAGAATGTAGATGAGGTGAAAATATCATACTGTCGATCTATAGGTGTCTCAAAAAGCATAAGTAAAACCCAAGCTGATCTTCTGCTCTTAGATTTTTTTAAGGACCCAATCTGGAACATATTCAAAGGTCCATTTCTATTGGAGAAACATGGGACGATTCAGAACCATAGTTTATATGTGAACAAGAGTTTGGAGCAGTCTGACTGTGAGTCGAATGCCTTTGTATCCGATTCCCCTGGAGAATTTTGAATCCTCCATCAGCTGACCTGCTATTATGCTACATTTGCCTGTGCCACAGGTGAACCCCGGTCTCCGGCTCAGGGACAATATGTGGACTAGAGTTGTGGTGTTACCGACTCAGCTACACTGTATCTGTTTCCTAACACAAACACACTTAAAATAAACAGCGTAAACAAGTGCTGCATTCTCACTGAGTCCAATTGGTTGTGGCTTTACAAACTCATGAAAAATCTATGTTAAAACACATTTTACATAACCTCTATATACAAGGTTAAAGATTGACCGAATGGACCTATGCTAGAGAGGTAGCTCAAGGGCGAGGCAACATTAAGTGGCCCGCTTCATAACTCTGTCTGGCCTTGCTTTGCTCAAATCAAGAAAGCTGCATATGCAACCACATGAAGGCATTAGAGTGTGTGCATGAATGCATGTGCGCATTTGTGTAAAAGATGGGACATTTGCATAGCTGTCTTGCCTGACTGCTCCACAAACATTTAAAACCCCAGTGTTGATCAGTGACTGTTCACTCCTTTCAGATCCACTGACACGCAGCACAATGATGATGTCACTGATTCTACTGCTGGGAACACTGGGACTCCTTGTTCAGGGTGAGAGACACCTTGACCAACTTTTATTCATGTTTGGTTTAGCTTCATATTTAATCATTTGGTTTTGACTGATATGTTTCATGGTAGGCTTCGGAAGATTAGCAATGTCTATTTCTTGTGATAACCTTACTAATCAGCTTTCTTCACTTTTATTTTATTTTTCAGAATCAGCAGCAGATATAATTTTGACTCAGTCTCCTAAATCTCAGTCTGTTAGCCCAGGAGAGGTTGTCACTATCAGCTGCACAGCCAGTTCATATACTGGTAATGTGCTTAGCTGGTACCTGCAGAAACCTGGAGAAGCTCCTAAACTCCTGGTTTGTGATGCTACAACCCGTCAGTCTGGGATTCCAGGTCGTTTCAGTGGGAGTGGATCTGGTAGTTCTTATACTCATTACACTCTGACCATCAGTGGAGTCCAGGCTGAAGATGCAGGAGATTACTACTGTCAGCAGGGTTTGAGCACTCCGTTTCACACAGTGTTAGAGCGTCGTACAAAAACCTCCTTCAGCTAAAGAGGAACTGCTCTGACTCAACAGCTGCAGAGCTACTAAAACTTTAGAGAACTTTATCAAAATATGACACATTATCAATCATACTGTATAACTTGTAACTTGTATAAAGTACTATATAACAAGATATTATGCAAAGAAATGGAAACCATTTGCAATCAGGCTATGTGTCCGTTTACTTTCATAGATTCAATAAATACTGCACAACTCATGAATTAAAAAAATTATAATTTTAAATTATAAAACGTAAATGAATAGAAGTGTTGCATTTAATACATAGAAATCTATTTGACCCCAACCCAGATAGGTCCAACACATTGAATCAATATTTGAATTTGAAAACAAAACAAGGCTTTTATGTTTTTTGTATTCACAACTAAAGTCAGTTATGAGATACATTTGATCTCCTAATGTTAACACACGTCCTAACTGTGAGTCGTAAAGTGTGTTTTTGTCTCTTTCTATCTCCTATTGGAGGTTGTATTCATGGCTGGGGCTCCTCTGATCTCTGATCAGTATGACTAAGGGAGACTTCCAGTAGAATCCTGTATTGCAACTCTAGTTTGGAACACTCTTCTCTCTGGAGCTTCATTCACAAACACATTGGGATACGGAGGATACTGAGTTGTAGAGGATGCTTCTCTTTTGAAGAAGATGCTGAACAAACAGTGTTATAAGTAAAGATTGGGATGTGTTTCCTGTTGTGTTCAGGACATCAGGTACTGATTTACCACTGTTCATGACTGATCTCTGAAAGTTGAACCTGTCTGACCCAACTCAACTACTCATCACACTGTCCAAACCCAACTTCTACACCCCTTCAACCCTGAAAGAGTGAAGGAAGTCATATTGATTCCAATTTAAGAAGCACCCCTTTCATATGATTAAACACTACATATATAAATGCACATAGCTAACCATACAGTATTAAACCCATCAAAATAACCTTTGAGTAAAGTTCTCCATTTCAGCATTATACAAAGTCCAGTGTAAAGTCTGCTTCCACAGCCCATGTTCAGTTCTCTATTCAAATATATAGCTGCCCCAGTCCCAGAGGATTTGACTTCAGGGGATAGTGGTGGAGTGGAAACTCAAATTTGCATGGCCAAAGTGACTGCCACACTCCCAGAATAGAGCAGTACCGTGGCCCGATGTTCACCTGTCCCCAGAGAGTAATCAGTGAGTTCTTCAGTGTAGGTATCAATCATGGCTTCCGTATTTGTAAAATCATGAAGACTAGTGAGTTTAAAGCACATGGCTTCAGTTTTGGTATAATCATGACCATTGAGTTTAGAGCACATAGCTTTACTATCACTGCAGATATCATTTTGAGGGGTACCAAATTTGGCCCAATAGCCATGCATTCTTTGAGAGAGGTTCATAGACTGAAATGTATTAGAAAAATAATTTACTATGGGTCATGAATATCTCCATGTGTAATGGTAAAACTCATTTGATAAGGATATCCAGGCAACAATATTAAGGATGGAAAAGTTATTTATTATCGCAACATGTCAGAACCAACAGCATTACAGAAAAGCTCATTTAATTTTTTGTCTTTTTGTCCATTAAAATAACATCAAATTGATCAGAAATACAGTGTAGACATTGTTAATGTTGTAAATGACTATTGTAGCTAGAAACTGGATATTTTTTAATGTAATATCTACATGGCCGTACAGAGGCCCATTATCAGCAACCATCACTCCTGTGTTCCAATGGCACGTTGTGTTAGCTAATCCAAGTTTATAATGTTAATAAATCATTAGAAAACCCTTTTGCAATTATGTTAGGACAGCTGAAAACTGTTGACCTGATTAAAGAAGCAATAAAACTGGCCTTCTTTAGACTAGTTGAGTATCTGGAGTATCAGCTTCCAGTCTGAGGGGAAGCCATTGTTGGCCAGGCACATGAAAGTGGCCTTCCCCTGCTGCAGCTCCACGCTGGAGGGGGGCAGGACTGTCAGGGTTGGACCAACGTCACCTAGGAGACAGGTAGTTAGGGAGAGGGGAGCTAATGATCAAATCAACAGATTGATACGACAATATTAATGCAGCAGTTTCAAATCTTAGCTGTAAATGAAGGTTTTTCCATTCGTAGGCTTCTGTTCTTCAAACAGAGAGTTCATTTATAATTCCTTATGTCACTCTTTCACTTCCCTTTGAGTAGCTACTGAAGCATATTATAACTACATGAGATGACTGAAAATACAATCAACTATCTTCAAAATGTAATTATTTCAAATGTGAAATATTTCAGCATACTTCTCACTTATTGTAATGCAGAGTAATAAAATGCTAAATAAACTAAAGTTTTTAAAAAATGAACAGAATAAAATAACAATAAACGGGCTACAGTGCATTCGGAAAATATTCAGACCCATTGACTTTTCCCACATTTTGTTACGTTACAGGCTTATTCTAAAATTGATTAAATTGTTTTGTTTCTTCATCCATCTACACACAATACCCCATAAAGAGAAAGCAAAAACAGATTTTTAGAAATGTAAATATGACATTTACATAAGTACTCAACCCCTTTATTCAGTACTTTGTTGACGCACCATTGGCAGCGATTACAACCTTGAGTCTTCTTGGGTATGACACTACAAGCTTGGCACACATTTATTTGGGGAGTTTCTCCCACTCTTCTCTACAGATCCTCTCAGGCTATGTCAGGTTTATGGGGAGGGTTACTGCACAGCTATTTTCAGGTCTCTCTAGAGATGTTCTATCGGGTTAAAGTCTGGGATCTGGCTGGGCCACCCAAGGACATTCAGAGACTTGTCCCGAAGCCACTCCTATGTTGTTTTGGCTGTGTGCTTAAGGTTGTTTACTGTTGGAAGATAAACCTTCACCCCAGTCTGAGGTCCTGAGTGCTCTGGAACAGATTTGCATCAAGGATCTCACTGTACTTTGCTCCAGTTATCTTTCCCTCGATCTTGACTCGTGTCCAAGTCCCCGCCGCTGAAAGACATCCCCGCAGCATGGTGCCGCCACTACCGTGCTTCACCATAGAGATGGTGCAAGGTTTCCTCTAGACGTGACGCTTGGCATTCAGGCCAAAGAGTTAGATCTTGGTTTCATCAGACCAGAGAATTTTGTTTCTCATAGACTGAGAGTCCTTTATGTGCATTTTGGCAAACCCCAAGCAGGCTGTCATGTGCCTTTTACTGAGGAGTGGGTTCCGTCTGGCCACTCTACCATAATGGCCTGATTGGTGGAGTGCCACAAAGAGGGTTGTCCTTCTGGAAGATTCTCCCATCTCCACAGAGGAATTCTGGAGGTCTGTCAGAGTGACCATTGGGTTCTTGGTCACCACCCTGACCAAGGCCCTTCTCCCACGATTGCTCAGTATTGTTATTGTGAAGTGGACAAGTCTAGGAGTAGCAACAGCTCAACCGCGAAGTGTTAGGCCACACAAGCTCACAGAACGGAACCGCCGAGTGCTGAAGCGCGTAAAAATCATCTTTTCCTCGGTTGCAACACTGACTACCGAATTCCAAACTGCCTCCGGAAGCAATGCCAGCAAAATAACTGTTTGTTGGGAGATTCAAGAAATGGGTTTCCTTGGCTGAGCAGCCACACACAAGCATAAGATCACCATGCGCAATTCCAAGCGTTCTCTGGAGTGATGACTCACACTTCACCATCTGGCAGTCCGACAGACGAATCTACAGCATACAATGACATCTACACGATTCTGTGATTCCAACTTTGTGGCAAAACGTTGGGGAACGCCCTTTCCTGTTTCAGCATGACAATGCCCTTGTGCACAAAGTGTGGTCCATACAGAAATGGTTTGTTGAGATTGGTGTGGAAGAATATGACTGGCCTGCACAGAGCCCTGACCTCAACCCCATCGAATACTTTTGGGATGAATTGGAAGGAATGGTCTGTTCCATATCTTCAATCAAATTAAACATGTACAACTGTGACATTACAATGTTTAATGGTATTTTTCCTCAGTTGTTTTATATGAAATGTAATTTCCATCACACTCTGTCATTGCCACAATGCTAATTCATCACCATCACAGTACATATTTTTGAGGCAAAGGTGTATTAAAATACAATTGATATTGACTATTTTTCCCATATGTGGACTGTATATGCGTGTTCTTAAGATAACTCCTAAAATCATGTAAAATATTACGATTTTAATGTGGTAAATTCAGGTTTCTAAGTATCATTAAGGCACATATGGACATTTGACATGACAATGATGAATACATTTAATTAAGAAAACTTCCAAATAGTAAAGAAATAATTTGTGTGAAATGTTATACAAAATACCTTAGGCACAATTTCTGTAAATTCCTTTTCAGCTAAAATAGAAAATGTTATGACGTGGTGGTAATGACATTTCCCCTCTGGTATTTGGGGAAACTGATTAAAAGCTTTATATTCTTAAATAGTATGGTCTTAGCCACTAGTAGATCTTGTTTCCAGACAGAGTGACGAACATTTTCAGAAAGATAAAAAGCAGTTTCAATAGGTTTCATTTTCAAAAACATTTAACATCCAAACGTGCCCGTATTCGTAAAATCAACCGGCTATGAAACGAAACAGCAGAAATACTGTAATGACCTGACTAGATCATAAATGAACAATTGTCCAGACAGAGGCTTGAGTTTGCGAATTGACGGTTTATTGAACCAACTTTACACAGGCTACTGTTTGGGCCGTAGCACACGCCAAATAGATGACAGATAACCCACAAGCCAATCGTGACCTTCTCTTGTGAAGCCCAGACGTAAGAGAGAGAGAACAAAGGCTGAACCTGGTCTTAACTTTCAATGCCCAACCCCCCTCCACGCCACTCCGCCAACCACCAGGATGCCCGGCATCAGAACATTCCAGGCATTCCCGTGATTGGCAGATAGCAGGTTGATTGACATGTCGGACCCCGAACACCGGGTACTGGTCAGTACAACACAACCACCTCCTAGCCTAGCACATAACACACAGCTGTCTGTGCGGGTCGCTACACAGCCCCCCACCACAAAGTCCCTCGTCCCCAGGGAACAAACAAAGTCTCTGAAGCGACCCGGAGGTCTCCTTTGCCTGCGTGGCCGTGATGGTCGCAGAGTGCCCCTCTGGGAACCAGGGGATGAAGGCAGGGATATGGGGGACAAGGAAGCGGGAACGGGTAATACAGTCCGTGGTTCTGGGGAACCACGCGGTGACACAGGGGGAGACGGGGAGTGGGCTGTCTGGAGCCTTGTCTGCGGCACCTGAAGGTGGGTGCCTGGAGAATGTCATTGCCAGAGAGGGGAATTGTGGGGTTCCTGGGGTTTGGGGAGAAGAGGCCCCTCTGTATGGGGCTAACCTGTCCCGGTGCAGTGCCACCTTTCTCCCCCTGGGAGGAAGCTGCACCCGGTACACAACCTCCCCTACCCTCTCCAGGACACTGCAGGGTCCCACCCAGTGACTGTCCAACTTGGGGCATCTGCCTTTTTTTTCCTTAGGGGCTGTAGACCCAGACCAGCTCCCCAGCCACAAAGTGCCTTCCCGGGTGTGCACGTCATAGTTCCTTTTCTGCCTCACACCTGCATTCACCAGCTGCTCTCTGGCGAAGGTGTGGGCTGTCTCCAGGCGGTCCTGGAGTCTCCGGGCATACTCCGGCCCCGGAGGAACATGAGGATATCCAGGGGCCGACCAAACGCCATCTCCGCAGGGGTGCGGATCTCTCTCCCAGCATGAGGAGGGCAGGCGTGCAGGAGGTGGAGTCTTGGACAGCGGAGCGGCATGCCATGAGGACCATAGGCAGGTGCTTGTCCCAGTCACGCTGGTGTTTGGAAGAGACGATGGCCAGCTGCTGTCCAAGCGTTTTGTTGAAGCGCTCCACAAGGCCATCACTTTGAGGATGGAGAGGAGTAGTGCGGGTCTTGTGCATACCCAGCCTCTCACACATGGTGGCGAACACACGGGACTCAAAGTTTCTGCCTTGGTCGCTGTGGATGGACTCTGCAGCTCCAAACCTGCTGAACATCCCCGCTGTCAGGGCGTCGACGATGGTCTCTGCCTCCTGGTCAGGCAGAGCATAGGCCTCGGGCCATTTTGTGAAATAGTCCATGGCCGTGAGCACCCAGCGGTTTCCACTGTCTGTGGTGGGGAACGCCCAACTACATCCACTCCCACCCTCTCCATGGGAGCCCCCACTGGGAACTGTTGGAGCTGAGCATGAGAGCGGCCTGGGGGCCCTTTCTCGCTGTGCAGTTGTCACAGCGGCGACAAAGTCCTCCACATCCCTCTTGTGCTGCCCCCAGTAGAAGCCCTGACGGAGACGGGGCGCAGTGTTTTTGTGACCCCAAAGTGTCCAGTCCCCACCCCCATGAGTACTCTGGAGCACAGCCTCCCGCAATGCTTTTGGGACCACCACCTGCCACCTCTCCTCTCCCGTAGCTGACTCCTTCCATGCCCGCTGTAGCACGCCATCAGCCAGCCGCAGTCTCTCAAACTTCGACCACAACCCTTTGGTCGCGAGTGAGAGCGCTGTCACCTCTTCCCATGGTGGCCTCACCTGCGCCTCTACCCACTGTAGCACTGGCTGTAGGTCTGTGTCCCGTCCCTGCTGCTGCCGCCATTCAGCCACGTCGACAGTCTGCAGCTCACAGCAGACAGGCCCGCTCGCCCGACACACTGTGGCACAGACACCCTCCTCTGCCCGCAGCTCTCTCTCCCGTCCCTCTCTCCGTTCACAGTGGCGGCAGCCGTCTGCAGTACAGGGCCGACGGGACATGGCGTTGGCGTTGGAGTGGCGTGCCCCTGCCCTGTGCACCACCGTGAAGTCATACGGCTGAAGCTCCTCCAACCAGCGTGCCACCTGCCCCTCTGGCTCTCTGAAAGACATGAGCCACTGGAGAGCAGAGTGGTCAGTCCTTACAGTAAAGGGCAGACCACCCAGGTAGTACTTGAAGTGTTTGACGGAAGCCACAACAGCCAAGAGCTCCCGCCGGTGACACAGTAGCGGCGCTCATGTTTGTCAAATGTTTTGCTGAAGTACGCCACCACTCTCTCCCCCTCTGGCCCCACCTGGGCCAGCACCCCACCCATGCCCACATTGCTCGCGTCTGTGTCCAGGATAAAGGGCAAGGTGAGGTCAGGGGGCGAGCACGGGGCCTCGATCAGTGCACGTTTGAGGGTGTTGAACGCCTCCTCACACTCCACTGTCCAAGTGAAAGCCTTGTCCTTCGGCAGCAGGCGGTTCAGTGGAGCAGCAACGCTTGAGAAGCCCCGTACAAACCTCCTGTAGTACGAGGCCAGGCCCAGGAAGCTCTTCAGCTGACGCTGGTCGGTGGGGGTGGGCCAGTCTCTGACAGCCCCTACCTTGTCCTCCATGGTGCTGATCCCCTCCTTCCCCACTCGGTGGCCCAAGAAGGACACCTCTCTCCTCATGAAGTGGCACTTCTCGGGGTGGAGCTTCAGACCTGCGGCAGCCACCCTCTCCAGCACACGCCGTAGCGCCCCAGGGCTGACTGGAAGGAGCTGCCATGGGCCAGGATGTCATCGAGGTATACCAGACACTGCTGTCGGGGATGCCATCCAGCACCCTGTCCATCAAACGCTCAAAAGTAGCTGGAGCGTTGCACAGGCCAAAGCACAGGACCTTGAACTGCCAGTGTCCTCTGTTAGTGGAGAACGCAGTTTTGGCTCTGGCCTCTGGGGAGAGGGGCACCTGCCAGTAGCCACTGCGGAGGTCTAGTGAGGAGAACCAGGAGGACCCCTAACCAGGTCCAGCGACTCATCGATACGTGGTATGGGGTATGAGTCCTTCCTGGTTACCTCATTCAGCCGCCTGTAGTCCGCACAGAACCTCAGCTTGCCCCCCTTCTTCGGAACCATGACGACTGGCGCCGCCCAGGGGCTGTCTGAGGGCTCAATGAAGTCTGCCCGCTGCATCTCCAACACAGCCTTGTCTGCCGCCTCCTGGCGTGCCAGCGGGATACGGCAGGGACGCATCTTGATGGGTCGAGCATCACCTGTGTCGATCTCATGCTGCACCAGAAGAGTCTGACCCACCTCTTCCTCACTCAACGCAAAGCTGTCTCTGAATTCAAACAGCAACTGCCACAACCGTTCCTGCTGCTCAGGGTCAAGACCAACACAGTTCCTCCCCTATATCTCCCTCACTGTCCTCTCCTCTCCCATCTGGGGTAGCTGGGCTGGGGGGGTGCGGCCCGGGCTCACAGAGGGCTGTGTCATGGAGGTAGCTGGGGGAATGTAACACACCGCCGTAGGTGACAGGGGGACTGGGGAAAAGTCACACACAGCTGTGGGGGAGGGGGCGCAGCCATGAGTCTCTGCTGCTTTAACTGTTGGAGTAAAGGGTTTGTTGGGTTGAGTGAATGTGACATTAGGGGGGGCCATGGTGACTTCCGTCCCTCCCTGGAAGCTCAGTGTGCCCCTATTTAGGTCTAACTGGCAACCTGTGCTCCTAAGAAAGTCCAACCCCAGGATACAAGGGTCCTGCACAGCCGCCACCCACACAGGATGACGCACAGTCCTGCCCCCTACTGTCAGAGTCATTATTCCCTTCCCTTTCATGGGTGCCAGCTCACCTGTGACTGTGCGGAGCTGCACAGTTGTAGGCTCACACTGAGTCCAACCTGGCACAATATCTGGCCTCACCAGGGTTACTGTGGACCCAGTGTCCACCAGGGCGGAGCAGGGCACCCCCTCCACAGTGACAGGGACATGACAAAAGTCCCCAACACAGGTCCGGCCCACCACAACAACAGGCTCCCTCCGCTTGCCCTCGTCTGCTTCTGGGGGAAGTGGAGCCTTGCTTCCCGTCTGTGCCGGTGGGCTCCTCCTGAAGATGATGGTGGTTGGGATAGAAAGCCAGGGGTCCGCACTACCCGGTCTATGCGGACCCCGAGCCGTTTCCCTGAGCTCTGGGGGACATGGGGCAATCTCGGCGCAGATGGCCTGGCTGGCCACAACCCCAGCAGACCCTGGGACCAGGGCTTGTGTTTCGTGCCGCCTGTAGCGACACAGCCCGAATGAGTTCTGTCATTTCGGCCACCCAAGCAGGCTTTTCCGGCTCCGGGCTGCTCTGCCCCCAGCTCGCACAGAGGGTGTGTCTCCCTGCACCCCCACCAAAGCCCCAGCTGAAGCCCCAGCCCACACCAGCTCCTCTCCAAAGCCATCTCCAAGGCTGTCTGCAATGACTCAGGATGAGCCAGCTGGGTCTGTATGCGCAGCTCCGTAGGGAGAGCGCCTGTATGAACTGGTCCCGTGCTAGCTCGCTCTGCACGGAGGGGGCATGTGAGCATATGCCCGCCGAGAGAGGCTCTCAATGTCATTAGCTAGCACCCGTAGAGGCTCTCCAGGCTGCCTGCGTCTATTCCTCAGTTCGGAGCGCAGTAGCCCGGGCTGTACACACTGTCCATAGCGCCTCCTCAGTGCTCCCACTAGAGCACCATAATCATGCCTGTCCTCGGGGCTAATCAATATCAAACAGGACAGAGCTTCATCCGTGAGGCATAAAGCCAACTGCAGTGCCCTTTCTTCATCCGACCACCCCTAAAATGAGCTAACAGTTCAAACTGAGCATGAAAAGCTTCCCAATCCGCCTTACCGGAATACTTCGGGGTCTTAACAGATACGGACGCAGCCGGGAACTGGGCGCCGCCATGTTTGTTTACATCCTGAGCCCCAGATTCCTCGTCACGCCGCGTCGACGTCGCCACTTCGGTCCGCCCACCAGAATCCGCGCGAAATACACTCGACGAAGCACTCCTGCCCGCTTCAGCCACCATCACTCTAACGTCCTCCCTCAAGCGGCCTCTGCGCTCCGACGCCCTGGCGATCTCCTCAGACAGAACCCCGACGTCCATTCACACGCACCTCCTTGGCCATAATCGTCCCCTACCTCCACCTTCACTTTCGGATTCCCTCGAAGCATTTTCAATCCCCGTTCTCACCTACGGTAGCTAGCCACATAAGTCAGCTAGCTAGCTGGCTAACTTGTATCAACGTTTTTACTTCTGACACCAATGTAATGACCTGACTAGATCATAAATGAACAATTGTCCAGACAGAGGCTTGAGTTTGCGAATTGACGGTTTATTGAACCAACTTTACACAGGCTACTGTTTGGGCCGTAGCACACGCCAAATAGATGACAGATAACCCACAAGCCAATCGTGACCTTCTCTTGTGAAGCCCAGACGTAAGAGAGAGAGAACAAAGGCTGAACCTGGTCTTAACTTTCAATGCCCAACCCCCCTCCACGCCACTCCGCCAACCACCAGGATGCCCGGCATCAGAACATTCCAGGCATTCCCGTGATTGGCAGATAGCAGGTTGATTGACATGTCGGACCCCGCAAACACCGGGTACTGGTCAGTACAACACAACCACCTCCTAGCCTAGCACATAACACACAGCTGTCTGTGCGGGTCGCTACAATACTTTGAAAAGAGCTACGACTGCAGTATTTTTCTAACCCTAATATAGGGCGTGTCATGCCAAATAGTGTCCCCTTGCCAAATAGTGTCCCCCTCTACGTCACAATGGGATTCGATTAGTTCTGGCTTCTGCTGCTAGGGCTGTTGCTTGAAATTGAAACATTCTGACCGGATTACGTAATGAATCAAAGCGTCCGTTGCTATGCTGGTTGCCTGGTTACCTCGTAGCGGTCGCGAAGGAAGGAGGACGCGGACAGTTCTAGTTCTATTTCACCTCAGAAGCGCTCGCTTAGTCCGCGCAAAAATGATTACCTCCGAATTGCTCTCCAAGGACGGTGTTTTTGACCGTGACAACCTGCTGACTACCTGCTGCTTCAGTGGACCGAAGAGACTGGAAAGAGAACACTATTTCTTTACCATGTATTTGTTTTTATATAAATAAGTACGTATGGTTTAATAGGAATAAAGCTGTTTTTTAAGGTGTTTTATATAGATTTTATAGTGACATTGCTAGCTACTTATTTACCTCAGCCAGACAGTTTTATTTAGCTAAAGTCGTTATCTAAATGAGCTATCTAGCTGTTATTGTAGCTGCTTTCTGTTTGTCTAGCTAGCTAACTTTTTTTTCTTGTTATAGCTAGCTAACTGTTATTGTAGCTGCTTTCGGTTTGTATGTACTTTAATGGCATCCTCGAAAATATTGTATCTTTCCAACCAGGCAAAGTACTATGAAGGCACTGATCCCGACAAGAGGCGCATCATTCCTAGGGGAGGCAGAGAAATTCACAATTCAGTGTAACGTTAAGCAGTTAATTTCTGTTACTGTTAGATAACTGGAAGTATTTATGAACAACCATTTAACAACAATTTATTTTTCATCTAGCTAACGTTAGTTGGTCATCTACATGTTGCTAGCTATACATTTAGTTATATGTCAGTCAGATTTAGGTATCTAGCTATAAGTTAACCCTGATCAATCAAATGGATAGGTGTAAACAATTATGGTAACTCCAACTGCCCTTAACTAAATGTAGGTGTCTTTTTATTTGACAGAGCGAGACCCATACAGAAAGAGAGAGAGGAAGAAAGTGAGAAAGAAAGTGACAGAGGGAGAGAGAGAGGTGGGAATAGAGTGAAAAACAGAGAGAGAAATGAAGAGCGAGAGAAAGACATCAGTGCAAACTTACTTAGACTTTAGTATTTCAACAACTCTTCTCTTCCAATTTGTTAGGCAATCACCTGTACCTACCGGGGAAGGATGGCCAGCCACACAGGAGAGTGATTTTCACCAAGGAGGAAATGGAGGCCGTGCTGACAGAGATGCATGCTGGACATTTCGGAGTGAATCGCATGATTGCCAAAATCAACGGTCAACCACTGAAATCCCTGACGCCTTACACTTCGGTGAAGCCCGTGAGACAAAGTATGTTAAGCCTTGGTTGACATTTGAGAAAGCAATAAATGGTTGTTATGCTGAGCTCATGAAAAAAGACAAGCCAGTGTATGAATCAAACAGATTTGCATATGAATGGAGTGGAAATTAACTGATTTTGTGATCTGCTAGGTAAGCAACTTTAATGTGTCAAGCAGATTACATGTTTTCATTGCCATTTCCGAAACGTAGCAACGTGTTTAAGACATGGATTTCATGTTGTAATGTTAACAAGGTACCAAAATGTGGTTAGAATGAATGTTTTCATTTTATTAGCTAAACAAAACTTGTTTAAACAGTGAATAAATCAGCCTTGTTTGCATAGCGATGATGAAAAGAACGTAATTTAGGCTGTAATGATCTCTAAAATTTGAATCATTAGGTAATCACACCTTTGATATAGCAACGGACGCTAATAGTTTGTCAAATCCCATCGTGACGTAGAGGGGGACCCTATTTGGCTGGGGGACATTATTTGGCATGACAGGCCCAACAAATTAACCACCAGCCAATGTGACTGGTGAAATACACATTCTTGCGTTACTCTACCCACATTTGGCAGGTGGCTGGTGTTCATTTTATGCCCTACATAGGACACTGAGAAGATAGTTTCAAGCTATATATACACTGAACAAAAACATTAACGCAACATGCAACAATTTCAAAGATTTTACTGAGTTACAGTTCATATAAGGAAATCAGTCAATTGAAATAAATAAATTAGACCCTAATCTAGGGATACAGATATGCATCTGTTGGTCACAGATACCTTTAAAAAAAGTAGGGGAGTGGATCAGAAAACCAGTCCATATGTGGTAAAAAATACAATTTGCCTCATCCAGCATGACACATCTCCTTCACATAGAGTTGATCAGGCTGTTGATTGTGGCCTGTTGAATGTTGTCCCACTCCTCTTCAATGACTGTACAAAGTTGCTGGATATTGGTGGAACACGCTGTCATACACGTCAATCCAGAGCATCCCAAACATGCTCAATAGGTGACCTGTTTGGTGAATGAGTATGCAGGCCATGGAAGAACTGGAACATTTTCAGCTTCCAGAAAATGTGTATAGATCCTTGCGTCATGGGGTCGTGCATTATCATGCTGAAACATGAGGTGATGTTGGCAGATGACTGGCAAGACAATGAGCCTCAGGATTTCATCACGATATCTCTGTGCATTCAAATGCCCATTGATAAAATGCAATTGTGTTCGTTGTTCGTAGCTTATGCCTTCCCACACCATAAACCCACTGCCACCATGGGGCACTCTGTTCACAAAGTTGACAGCAACAAACCGCTCGCCCACATGACACCATACACGTGGTCTGCAGTTGTGAGGCTGGTTGGCAGTACTGCCAAATTCTCTGAAACTACATTGGATGCAGCTTATGGTAGAGACATGAACATTTCATTATCTGGTGGACATTCCTGCAGTCAGAATACCAATTGCACGGTCCCCCAAACTTGAGACATTTGGTTGTGTGACAAAACTGCACATTTTAGAGTGGCCTTTTATTTCCCCCAGCAAACGCTGCACCTGTGTAATGATCATGCTGTTTAATCAGCTTATTTATATGCCACACCTGTCAGGTGGATAGATTATCTTGGTAAAGTAGAAATGCTCATTAACTAGGATGTAAACAAATTTGTGCACAACGTTTGAGAGAAATAAGCTTTTTTGTGCTTATGGACAATTTATGTAATCCTTTAATTCAGCTCATTAAACATGGGACCAGGACTTTGTGTGTTGCGTTTATATTTTTGTTCAGTATACAGTATATGGGCAAAACATCTACTGCAGATTGTGGATGTGTCTAGGGGCCAGCCTCTACGTTTTGTATATTTTACCACCATTATGAATTCATCATTTTCCTTTGACTTTAACAGTGTGTAAAAAGTTGATCTGAACTTTTGACAGATAAATGGATGAGTAATGAATTCTTCATGCATTTCATCCGCCTTTGTCCGTGAATGTATGGACATGCTTCAATGCTGCTATCTAGTGGTAAGATAAGGGTGATAAGGGTAGAAGAACATTTCAAACATGCCACTTGTCACTCACTGGTTGAATCAACGTTGTTTCCACGTCATTTCAATGACATTATGTTGAACCAATGTGGAACAGACATTGAATTGACATCTGTGCCCAGTATACAATATGGATGGGTGGGTCTGTCGTTCTAGGCTAACAATGCAGAAGACAGAAAAGAGAACATTTGCATGTTCGAGGGGATCACTTTTGTGATCTCGGTTGACCATCCAAAGTCTGTTGTATTATGGGGATAAAAAAATCTGATTTCCTCCTACATGACAACTGCGTAAACTTTACAAAAACCATGTGATCAAAGGTCATGAAGTTTTGACTGTAGTTGACTGCAAGTTTCTGCAGTTTCTCCTCACCAGTTGCAAATTGCAGCCATCGCCTGCGTTGTGGGAGGCTCTATTGTCAACCAATCATTAGGGTGTTGTTGTTTGACCCATATGAACGTGACCAAAGACATGACTGAAACAGCATTTCCACAATTCATGTGATATTTGAGTCTCTCACACCAATTGATTGTACATTTTCAGGTTGTGACTGTGTGATATGTGGGTTAGAGACATTATGTTTATTTTGACATTATGAAGAAAAACTTTTGCAGATGCACCTCTCCCCAACTTCACTCCTTGGGCTTGTTCGACATTTAGGCGACTGCCAACTGACTGATCTACAAATCACCTTCCATCATAAATAATGTCTCATTATTATTTGTTGGTCAGTCAGTCACAATTTACCCATGATACATTACGGTTTTGATCCTCTCGAACAATCCCCTTGACTTTTGTTTACAGTTGGTTGCTTTCGCCTTACCGCTCAATATTAGGAAAGTGTCCTTAATGTTTTGTACACTCAGTATATAGTGTCATAACCCAATAATTAAAGCAATTCTAATGTCCAGCAACCTTGCTAGCCGGCATGCCAGCTAAGATAGTAAGATTAGCTGCTCTAACTTCATTGATAGCCTGAACTGGCTTGGTAGCTAATTATGAGGTTGGGAGATTAGGAACCCATGAAGCTGGCTAGCTGAAGCTAACTTAATAAAATTGATAGGTGGCTAGTATTACCAAGAAACAATACAACATTTTAGTTGTATTTATTAATCCATGAAGGCTACATAGCTTGATCAAATTCATTTACAAACATATATCCTGCGAGTCCTGCCCATCACAGGAGAGCTAAAATCGAATAAAATGATGATGAAACTGTTTTCACGCAGTAGAGAATCTAGGGTCCTGCCTAGCATATGTGTGCTCCGTGGTGCAGGAACAACTTACTAGGGACAGTGGTGGGGGGGGGGACTATTTGGCTGTTGCAGTCAGAGTGCCTCTTCCACAATACCGCTGACAGATCTTTTTTATAAATAACTATGTAAGAATTTGGGCTTGTGACATTTTCCACATTTTGTTGTGTAACAAGGTGGGACTCAGATGGATTTAATTGTCCATTTTTGTCAACAATTTAAGTGAATAATGGATTTAATTGTCATTTTAAGTCAAATCTGTAATTATATGTAGGCCACTCGGGAACATTCAATGTTGTCTTGGTAAGCAACTCCAGTGTATATTTGGCCTTGTGTTTTAGGTTATTGTCCTGCTGAAAGGGGAATTTGTCTCCCAGTGTCTATTGGAAAGCAGGCTGAACCAGGTTTTCCTCTAGGATTTTGCTTGTGCTTAGCTCCATTCCATTTCATTTATCCCCACAAAAACTCCCTAGTCCTTACCGATGACAAGCATACCCATAACATGATGCAGCCACCACCATGCTTGAAATTATAAAGTGTGGTACTCAGTGATGTGTTTTGTTGGATTTTCCCCAAACATAACGCTTTGTATTCAGGACATAAAGTTAGAGAGGAGCTAGTCATTCAAAAAACATTTGAAACACTATTAGAACTTGTCATGTGACTTGTTAAGCACATTTTTACTGCCAAACTTATTTAGGCTTGTCATAACAAAGGGGTTGAATACTTATTGACTCACGCCATTTCAGCTTTTCATTTTTAAATCATTTGTAAAAAATAAAAAATGTTTTTTTTTTTACATTTAAAAATAAAAATACATGATAATATGGGGTATTTTGTGTAGTTCCACAAAATCTCAATTTATTCAACTGTTAAACAACAAAATGTGGAAAAAGTCAAAGGGTGTGAATACATTCTGGAGGCACTGTGTATCAACATAGTCCAAAGCAGTTTTCAAAATGTAGATAATTCAATGGGGAACGTGAATGTGTCCAGTCTACTGGAGTTCCAGAGTGTACCAGTAGGGGGCATCAGTTCCATGTCTCTGTTACCATTCCCCTCTGTGTCTGTCTAGAGGTTTTTGTACAGCCAGTCAATCAGAATCTATCACTGTGGTGGACTTTTGGTGGAGGGACCAAACTGAGTGTTGGCAGTAAGTATTCAATTCTAGACCTTGACCTCTGAAATAAAAATCTAATACATTTTATTAACAGTATTACAACTCCCTTAAATAGAAAGTAGATATGTCTATTTATTTTTTCTAAATTTTTGTTGCGTTTATTTTCCTTAGATGTAAATATAGTTAAATTAAAAAGTCTATTCAAGATGTAATATATCAAACAAGGTTATACAGTGTGTATTCATTTGGGACAGAGATACTGTTGAAATCAGTGGTTTAGATGAATGTAGCTTTACAAAGAGCAAAAGCAGTGTCTCTATTAGTGTCAGAGGTTTTTGTACGGCCGCTGAATGAGATTGTATCACTGTGGTTCACTTTTGGTGGAGGCACTAGACTGGATGTTGGAAGTAAGTTTACCTACCTCTAATAAAGAAAATGTTCTGACCTTGCATATAGATGCACTGATGATCTTGTGAGAAAGATTCAAATTGAAAGAAATGCTATGCATGGTTATGTTTGAAGTAAAATAGTTATTCTCTTCATACGAGTCACCAAATACCTTTAGGTCAGACCTCAAATATTAAGCTATTGTTTTTGGTTAAGTAACCCTTTCTCGTAAATAATATCACTATTCATTTTATTTGAATGTGTCTTTTAAATGTATATGATTGTTGTAAGATGGTTATACTCTACTTAAATTGACTCCTTCAGCATTCAGCTGCAAGGTATTGCTTAGCTTTGCTATCCATTGAAACGTTTTGCTATTTTGCGAAGTCCAGCTGTTCTGCTGTTCATATGAATGTACATTTATTTTCAATTTGTGGTTGAATATCATGTAAATGACACACAACTTCATTCACCTTCTTTCGATAAGTTAAAACTCAACTGTTTTAGTGTGTCTTTTAAATTAAATGTATATCATTGTTAGATGGTTGCAGTCAAGTAGGCATATTTTAAACTAATTTTAAATACATTCATAATTTAAGAATTGTTCTTCAAAATAATAATAATAATTCATATTGAAATGCAGTTTGATTCTTAAGAGTTTATTCCATTACAATGAGTGAGAAGTATACTGAAATATTCCACATTTTAAATAGTTACATTTTGAAGATAGTTGAATGTATTTTCAGTCATCTCACGTAGTTATAATATGCTTCAGTAGCTACTCAAAGGGAAGTGAAATAGTGACAGAAAGACTGAGAAACTAACTGTCTGTATGAGGATCAGAAACCTACTGATGGAAAAAACATTTTTTTTACAGCTAAGATGTAAAACTGCTGAATCAATACTGTCGTATCAATCTAGTGATTGATTGATAGTTCCCCTCTCCCTAACTTCCCACCTGTCTCCTAGGTGACGTTCGTCCCACCCTGACAGTCCTGCCCCCCTCCAGTGTGGAGCTGCAGCAGGGGAAGGCCACTCTCATGTGCCTGGCCAACAAGGGCTTCCCCTCAGACTGGAAGCTGAGCTGGAAGGTGGACGGCAGCAGCAGCAACACCTGGGAGGTGACCGGGAGCCCCGGGGTCCTGGAGAAGGACGGCCACTACAGCTGGAGCAGCACCCTGACCCTCCCTGTTGATCAGTGGAAGAAGGTGGGCTCTGTGACCTGTGAGGCCACCCAGGGCTCCCAGTCTCCGCTCTCTGAGACACTGAGGAGAGACCAGTGTTCTGATTAATGAGCTCCCCCCTCTGACTCCCTTTTTTTTACTCTGTTCTGCACTCAGCATCTCTCCTTCTTACTGATCCAGCACTACTACCACACTGGTCTGGTTCTGGGCTGGGCCTTACTCCAGAATATCTGTCTGATTCTGATGTCAAAGTTCTGCTTGGCTTTCTTACATTTGTTATAATCTTTATTCCTGTAATGCTGTTGGTTCTGACATGCTGAGATAATAAATACTTTTCCCATCCTTAATATTGTTGCCTGGATATCCTTATAATGGTTTTACCATTATATATGGATATATTTATGTATAATGTATATTATGTATTAAAAAAATCCTTATACATTTCAGTCAATGAACCTCTCTCATAGGGTGCATGGCTAATTGGGCCAAATGTGTTACCTGTCAAAGTGATACCTGGTCTTAATTATAATATAAATACTGAAGCCATGTGCTTTAAACTCGCTGGTCTTCATGGTGATACTATTAATACTGAAAAACTCACTGAAACTCTCTGGGGACACGTGAACATCTGGCCACAGTACTGCTCTATTCTGGGAGTGTGGAAATCACTCTGGTCATGCAAATCTGAGTTCCACTCCACCACAGCTCACAATGTCCTGAAGTCAAATCCTCTGGGACTGGGTCAGCTGTGAACATGGGTGGGGGAAGCAGACTTTACATTGGACTTTGCATAACGTTCAAATGGGGAATTCTACTCAAGGGGATTTTTATGGGTTTTATACTGTGTATTTATGACTACTACTATGCACTGTTAAGTCAAATGAAAAGGGTGCTTCTTAAATTGGAATCAATATGACTTACTTCACTCTTTCAGCTTTGAAGGGGTATAGAAGTTGAATAGTTGAATTTGGTCAGACAGGTTAAACGTTCAGAGGTCAATCATAAACAGAGGTGTAAAATCAGAACCTGATGTCCTGAACATAACAGGAAACACATCCCAATCTTTACTTATAACACTTTGTTCAGCATCTTCTTCAAAAGAGAAGCATCCTCTATAGCTCAGTATCCTCCGTATCCCAGTGTGTTTGTGAATGAAGCTCCAGAGATGAAACAAAAGTGAAGAATGACTGATTAGGAAGGTTATCACAAAAAATAGACATTGCCACTTTTCCAAAGCCTACCATGAAACATATCAGGTAAAATCATAATTTGTGTTATTTATTCAGCAATATTCATAAACTATGTTTAAATCTGAGGCTAAAACAAACATGAATCCGAGTTGGTCAAAATGTCTCTCACCCTGAACAAGGAGCCCCAGTGTACACAGCAGTAGAATCAGTGACATCATCATTGTGCTGCGTGTCAGTGGCTCTGAAAGTAGTGAACGGTCACTGATCAACGCTGGGGCTTTTAAAGTATGTGGAGCAATGAGGCAGGACAGCTATGCAAAGCGTTCCTTTTTTACACATATACATCACCGTGCACGTGCACACACACACACACACACAGATAAATGAAGACGTCAGTTTACTAGGGTAGGCCTATTGTGTGTCATATTTGAGAATATTAAAATCGTAAACCACACAATGTAACAACTACAGCATATGTTAAATGGAGCCTAGTTTGACTCGTCAACACAGTGTCTGATGTCCCTCAACAGTGGTTGTCACTCCTAGTCCCAGGAGAAGGTGAATTAAGCTTAACAGTAGAATTGCTGCCTCTTTATGTTTCAAACCTTCTCATGAGGGACAGTAGTGGAGCTCTGTCGCCTTCCTCTGACCAGACTGTGTAATAGCAGTCTGTGTGATGAGTAGAGTGGGTGTTTTACTTTAAAGGTAAAGTTCTCCCAGAACTATATAAAAATAAAGTCACACACTTTATATACCCATTCAATTGTCTGGAGCATAATGTAGTGTGACTTTAAAAAAATCTTTATACAGTTTACTTTCTATTAGTCAGCACCTCTACAAACATTGTTCAGTTTGCATGTGTCAGTCAGCTCATGCTTTTCACCACCCTATCATAAACCCCCAAAACATAAAAAAAACACCAGCTTTTACCATGACATGGGCTAACCTGGTGAATCCAGATAAAAGCTAATGATCCCTTATTGATGTGACTAGCAGGATTTTTAAGCCATGAGACAATTGAGACATGGGTTGTGTGTGTGTGCCATTCGGAGGGTGACTGGGAAAGACAAAGTTTTAAGTTCCTTTGAACGGGTTATGGTAGTAGTTGCCAGGCACACTGTGAAACTCTTTCAACAACTTGTAGAGTCCATGCCCTGTCTAATTGGGGCTCTTCTGAGGGCAAAAGGGGGTGCAACTCAACATTAGGACGGCGTTCTGAATGGATTTTTCAAATGTTTTACTTAAAGGCATGGTCCTATTGGGATGAAGCTGTTTGTCATTGTACTAAATGTGTTGTGCAGAGTTATTTTGTTTGACAGTGTTGGCAAGTTGTTGTGGCTTAGACTGAAAATGACATGGTTGAACCCATGTTGGGCATCAGAGTGGTGTACGGTTTGAAATTCATCCTTTTATTGATCTATTTAGGCACAAATGTTGTTGCATACATCCAGTGTGTTTCTCCATTGTGCTCAATGCTTAAATTAGTCAACTTCACAGGTATGATGAAATAGTCCAACTCTTTATGGGAAGTTGGAGCTCCTCGGAACCAAAGCAATAAAGGGCTCAAAACTCTATAAGTAAAACCAAATACATTGTATGATTGATAGTGTGTCATAGATTTTTCATGAGTTTGTAAAGCCACAACCACTTGGACTCAGTGAGAATGCAGCACTTGTTTACGCTGTTTATTTTAAGTGTGTTTGTGTTAGGAAACAGATACAGTGTAGCTGAGTCGGTAACACCACAACTCTAGTCCACATATTGTCCCTGAGCCGGAGACCGGGCTTCACCTGTGGCACAGGCAAATGTAGCATGATAGCAGGTCAGCTGATGGAGGATTCAAAATTCTCCAGGGGAATCGGATACAAAGGCATTCGACTCACAGTCAGACTGCTCCAAACTCTTGTTCACATATAAACTATGGTTCTGAATCGTCCCATGTTTCTCCAATATAAATGGAGCTTTAAATTTGTTCCAGATTGGGTCCTTCAAAAAATCTAAGAGCAGAAGATCAGCTTGGGTTTCCCTTTTTGAGACACCTATAAATCGACAGTATAACATTTTCATCTCCACTAGAATACATTCTCATGATACCAAATGAACTTTCATTGCAAGTTGGTACGCAAAAATGTACCAGGAGAAGAGTAGCCCTATGTCACAACAAATACATCACACAATGTTATAATGAAACTTGGCGTTGTCAACGAGTCAACGTTATCACAGAGAGCACATTGTTCATGCCCTACAGGATGTTGGAGATAAAAAGTCATGTGGAGGGATATCTTATCTCTCCTGTAGGTAGATGGGTTGATGGTATGACAGTAAACACTAAAGTGTTTTCTCATTCTCTTCTTCTCACGTTATGCGGGTCAATATTTGACAGGACAGAACAAAGATGATAAGCAGGACTCACTAAAAATCCTGGACCTGACCAGATTCAGAGTGTTGAATAGTCACATGGTTGCAGGTGTGATTGTGGTTCTGACATGTTGAGATAATAAATAGTATTTCCATCCTTAATATTGTTGCCTGGATATCCTTATCAAATGAGTTTTACCATTATATATGGAGATATTCATGCTGTCATGATATTCATGACCCATAGTAAATTATTTTCCTGATACATTTCAGTCAATGAACCTCTCTCATAGAGTGCATGGCTAATTGGGCCAAATTTGGTACCTGTCAAAATTATACCTGCTGTCACGATTTCAGCCGAAGTCAGGTCCTCTCCTAGTTCGGGCGGTACTCGGCGGTCGGTGTCGCCGGTCTTCTAGCCATCATCAATCGACTTTTCATTTTCCGTTTGTTTTGTTTTCCTCACACCTGGTTTCAATTCCCTCATTTACTTGTTTTGTATTTAACCCTCTGTTCCCTGTATGTCTTTGTGTGGGATTGTTTATTGTTTTGTGTATATGCACGTTAGACTGGTTGCACTGGGTCACAGATCAACACGGGTTTTAAAAGTATGTGGAGCAATGAGTCAGAACACATTTTTCAGTACAGTAAAAAAACATTAGGCTCTGAGCTTCAACATGCAGGACTAAGTGAAATTAAAATGGTATTAAAATATAAAATGCACTAAATACAGTCATGGCCAAAGGTTTTGAGAATGACACAAATATTAATTTTCGCAAAGTCTGCTGCCTCAGTTTGTATGATGGAAATTTGCATATACTCCAGAATGTTATGAAGAGTGATCAGATGAATTGCAATTCATTGCAAAGTCCCTCTGCCATGCAAATGAACTGAATCCCAAAAAAGCATTTCCACTGCATTTCTGCAGAAGGCTTCAGGGCGCCCAAGACCGTCTCCTAAAGTTGATTCAGCTGCGGGATCGGGGCAACACCAGTACAGAGCTTGCACAGGAATGGCAGCAGGCAGGTGTGCGTGCATCTGCACGCACAGTGAGGCGAAGACTTTTGGAGGATGGCCTGGTGTCAAGTAGGGCAGCAAATAAGCCACTTCTCTCCAGGAAAAACATCAGGGACAGACTGATATTCTGCAAAAGGTACAGGGATTGGACTGCTGAGGACTGGGGTAAAGTCATTTTCTCTGATGAATCCCCTTTCCGATTGTTTGGGGCATCTGGAAAAAAGCTTGTCCGGAGATTACAAGGTGAGCGCTACCATCAGTCCTGTGTCATGCCAACAGTAAAGCATCCTGAAACCATTCATGTGTGGGGTTGCTTCTCAGCCAAGGGAGTGGGCTCACTCACAATTTTGCCTAAGAACACAGCCATGAATGAAGAATGGTACCAACACATCCTCCGAGAGCAACTTCTCCCAACCAAGCTCCCCAGACCTTAATCACATTGAGAACTTGTGGTCAATCCTCAAGAGGCAGGTGGACATACTAAAACCCACAAATTCTGACAGACTCCAAGTATTGATTATGCAAGAATGGGCTGCCATCAGCGTGTGGCCCAGAAGTTAATTGACAGCATGCCAGGGCGGATTGCAGAGGTCTGGAAAAAGAATGGTCAACACTGCAAATATTGACTCTTTGCATCAAGCCAGAGCCCGGACTTGAACCTGATCGAACATCTCTGGAGAGATCTGAAAATAGCTGTGCAGCGATGCTCCCCATTCAACCTGGCAGAGCTTGAGTGGATCTGCAGAGAAGAATGTGAGAAACTCCCCAAATACAGGTGTGCCAAGCTTGTAGTGTCATACCCAAGAAGACTGTAATTGGTGCCAAAGGTGCTTGAACAAAGTACTGAATAAAGGGTCTGAATACTTATTTAAATATGAGTTTTTCTTTCTCGTTTTTAGCAAACATTTCTGAAAACCTGTTTTTCTTTGTCATTATGGCATATTGTGTGTAGATTAATGAGGGGAAAACAATTTAATACAATTTAGAATAAGGCTGTAACAGAACAAACTGTGGAAAAATCAAGGGGTCTGAATACTTTCCGAATTCACTGTATAAATTATAGACTTATGTGCGTAGATTGTCATCTCATCGACATTCCCATGATCTCAAAATGTCTTTCATTGCAAGCTGGGGCACAAAAGTGTACCCTGGGAAGAGTAGGCCTATGGCATAACAAACACCTTACACAATGTTGTAATGAAGCTTCGCAAATGTCACCCACCATGCCAGTCTAGTGATTTTGTCAACGAGTCAACGTTGTGATATCTTGTCCTGCAGGTCTATGGGTTGTTTAAACACTGAACTGTTGTCTCACATTATGCAGGTAGATATTTGCCAAGATTCCTGGAGGAACATAGGGCCTGTACACATGTTTTCTAATGTGGCCAGTCTTTGGCTGCTTTCTTTGCCTCAGGCCACATGACAAGATAGAACAAAACTCTAATTGTGTTTCTCTCCTCTTCATACCAGTCTCGGGAGAGTCATTGATAAAAGATTCACAAGTAAACAGATTATGAAAATGGATTTGCTTTATCATCTTTGGTTTAAAGGTGAATGGTCAGTGATGAAATCTCACAACTTGTTAACTCTGGCATCTCAATCTCTGATTTTCCTTCTGATTTCTTCTCCTGGAAGGGTCATTCAAGTGGTTATGTCCTAGTCTGAAGCTCGTATTTCCCACTTGGAAGCATTAAGCTGTGAGGGGTGTGTTTATGATAATGATGCTTGCTGACTGTTATAAAAGCCTCAAGTAAAGCAATATCCAAAGTGAGGAGAAGAAATCAAAACTGTCAAAGTCATGGCATAATCAACTCGCACAGGTATGTTTTTCTTTATTTGAAATGCTTGAGATGGGCATTCATAGTGGTACAAATCCTAACGAGATCAACAAGCAAAATTAGACGATTTCTACTTTAGTTAATTTCCTGGCAGTTACTGTGAAAATGCAAATACCTTACGCTTTCAAAGACATGTCTCTGCTTATTAAACCACCTTGGAGATAATGCTCGAAAGATCAGATTATATGTAGAAGAAGCACTTGCAAGACTCGTTCAAGTGTGTAACACAAATATGATTTATGTTTTGAATTATGACTTCATCTTTGAAAATGCATTAATTAATCAGATGTTGATGAGTAACCTATGAAATACAAACAATGCATCTTGTCAAAAACAGACTTAATAAAGTACAGAAGTGACCAGAAGAGAAGAAAATGGCTTCCATTTCCATGACCGAGAGGTATTATTTCTTTAATGAACTATTTATATTTCTTTAAGTCAATGGGTTTCACAGTGCACCACAGTTGTGTGTCTAGTATTTTGAGATGCTGTAATAAGATCCATGGTAAGTAAAGGTAAGAGGACATACAGTGCCTTGCGAAAGTATTCGGCCCCCTTGAACTTTGCGACCTTTTGCCACATTTGCGCTACAAAGTATTAACTTAAGGGGGCTGAATAATTTTGCACGCCCAATTTTTCAGTTTTTGATTTGTTAAAAAAGTTTGAAATATCCAATAAATGTCGTTCCACTTCATGATTGTGTCCCACTTGTTGTTGATTCTTCACAAAAAAATACAGTTTTATATCTTTATGTTTGAAGCCTGAAATGTGGCAAAAGGTCGCAAAGTTCAAGGGGGCCGAATACTTTCGCAAGGCACTGTAAATGGTTGAATAAACAACATCATTTTGAGGATGGTATTGAACTCAATTAAATGTAAGAAATGTTGGACCCACTTATTTGTACTATTTGATACTTTATATGTACTTCATGATACTTTAGAAAGGATGTATGTTTTGCTTACATTTAAATATATTTTAGTACTTTTCCCCACATTGTCCAAATTGCAGAATACCTGCCCCTACTTAGAACTTAGAATAAACAATATGCTCCAAGATTACGTTTTGAAAGCAAATTATTAGTATAATAAAAAAGCAATGTGTGCCAGAGTATACTGTAAATATTACTGAAAATATACATTTACTGCAAAAAGTAATATTCTTCTTAAATATTATATTTGAAAGTTAAGGACCAAATGACAAACTGAAGGTCATACTTTTTCCCTGATAGAAAAAAACATTCAAGTTGATTAGGAGCTGTATTTCTTTAACACAAGATTTTGAAATGAACAGGTCCTGTAATATTTAGCAACGCTAGCAGGGGCGCAACATTCACTGGGGACAGGGGGGACATGTCCCCCTCACATTCAGAAATTACATCATTGTCCCCCCCAGTTTTGTCATTGGAATGTGATACAAAATGAGGCAATGGTGTGCTTTAGGACCATGCGGACGTCTCTGAGCAGTCGGGTATGCTGTTTGGAGTCTTTATCCGACTGGATACATTTTTTTACAAAAAAACTGTTGCGCCAGTGAATGCTAGTAATCATTAGTATTTTAATCAGCCCTTGCATTTGCAAAGAAAATTAAGTCAGATGTTTTATGAATACTTTTTACAATGGCAGCCACAGTCACTGCCCGACGAGTCACTCAGCTTACCTTCCTGTCTTCACAAAACAGTTTTTTTTGCTGGCTGCACACCTAATTAGGGTGAAACCTGTCAAATCTAGAATATGTTCTAAGAGAAAGTAACATTATGTGACTATATTCAGGTAAATTAGGGCTCCCGAGTGGCACAGTGGTCTAAGGCACTGCATCTCAGTGCTTGAGGCATCACTACAGACACCCTGGTTTGATTCCAGTCTGTATCACAACTGGCCATGATTGGGAGTTCCATAGGGCGGTGCACAATTGACCCAGTGTCATCCAGGTTTGGCCGGTGTCGGCAGGCATTGTAAATAATAATTTATCCTTAACAGACTTACCTGGTTAAAGAAAGGTATCAAGTCAGCATATTGACATATTCACGTAAAGTACCAGTCAAAAGATTGGACACACATTCAAGGGTTTTTATTTATTCTTTACTATTTTCACCATTGTAGAATAATAGTGAAGGTATCAAAACTATGAAATAACACATATAGTATCATGTACAGTATTAACAAATATATTTTATATTTGAGATTCTTCAAAGTAGCCACACTTTGCCTTGATGACAGCTTTGCACACTCTTGACATTCTAGTTGTGATGTCTTCACTATTATTCTACAATGTAGAAAATAGTACAAATAAGAAAAACCCTTGAATGAGTAGGTATGTCCAAACGTTTGTTATAGCATGTCTTTTGAAAAAGTTACATTTTCATTCAAAGTAAAATGTTGCACCTCCCACAGTTGCACCTCTCAAGCAGAAAACTTTTATACAGAAACTGTCATTGGATAATGAAACAAAACAACGAGACAAAAATTCCACAGCTGCACCTCTCACACAGAAACGGTCATTGGAAAATGAAACAAAACAATGCCCATCCTTAAAATATGTGTTTCCGACACTGATATGCCAAGTTGAAACAACAAAACTCACTATACTCTGCTCCACGATTTGTGTTGTAATGATTATACAAACTTTGATACACTTTTTCTCGATAACCATTTTAGATACAGAAGAAGAAGTCTGAATATTAATTAAATATCTTTCATCTAAATGATATGTTTTTGTACTGTATTTCAGAAAAAGATCAAATGTTCTGAAAATATATGTTTAAATTATCACGTGGAATGACCCAAATTCCTTATGAAGTTGGCACATAGTATGGTTGTATGAGTTTCCATGGTGACAATACTTTTCTCCGGATTGATAGTCCTGTATGTATATTCTCATTACAGGGCCACAAGCGGTAGCACTGGATCAAATGTAGACCCTTTGTTAACTAGACACCAGGTGATTGAAATTCATCCATTGGATAACATCAAAGTTGACCTGAATGAGGAGGGAACAGTTAGAAGACGGACAGTAGGCACAAATAATCTGAAGGCAAACAAAACCGTGTTACTCATGGGAGCGACTGGAGTAGGAAAATCAACTCTCATCAATTATATTGCCAACTACATCCTTGGGGTCAATTTCGAGGACAACAAAAGATTCCAATTAATCCCAGATGAAAAAAAGAGTCAAACTGCATCTCAAACTACTGCCATCACTGTGTATGACATCTTTGGCCATGAAGGGGACTGTGTTCCTTTTTCAGTTACAATCATCGACACCCCAGGATTTGGAGACACAAATGGGATTGAACAAGATCAACTCATTACTAAAAACCTTCAAGAATTGTTTGAGTCCAAAAATGGAGTGCACCAAATTGATGCCGTGTGTTTTGTTGTTAGAGAGGATGAGGTTCGTCTCACCCTCACCCAACGCTACATCTTTGAGTCCATCCTTTCCATATTTGGAAAAGACATTGAAAACAATATCCTTGCACTTATCACATTTGCAAGAGGAGGCAAGCATCCTCCCCCTGCTCTTAAAGCCATTAAGGAAGCAGGGATTCCATGTTCAAAAGAGAAACTGAAATTCAACATGACATCTTTCACAAACAGATCAGCTGATCCACAAATAATAACAGATAACAAAAGAAGTTGGGCAATGGGAGAGAAAAGCATGACAAAGTTCATCAACCTACTAACAACGCTGGAAACAAGAAGCTTGCAGCTGACCCAAGAAGTGCTAGCGGAACGCAGACATCTTGAGGCTTGTATTGATGGGATAGAAGATCAGCTAAAGGTAACCCTTGACAAACAGATCGAACTTAAAGAAATTCAAAATGTCTTGAAAGAAAACAAGGAAATGATAGATGCTCAAAGGGATTTTGAATTTCTGGTCACCACTAATGAGCTTGTAAGGGTTGATTCTGAAAAGATGGCAACCAACTGCAACAACTGTGAAATGACTTGTCATCTAAGGTGTCCATTAGCCCCACAGAAGCTGTTATTTCTTTGTGACGCCATGAGAGACGGCCAGTGTACAATTTGCCCTGGAAAATGTTCCTGGAAAGATCATGTCAAAGAAAAGGTGGTATACCAGATGACTCCAAAAGTAGTGAAGAAAACATACAATAATATAAAAGTTGAGTATGGACAGGGACTAGGTGGAAAAATCACAGCGGAGGATGTGGAGGAAAAGATTCAGTCTGAGATACAAGAATCAGAAGACAAAGGAAACAAACTGCTGGAGACTTCATACAAATGTGTGGCAAGGCTGGAGGAGATTGCACTAAGGCCCAATCCATTGACAGCAGAGGAATACATTGATCTTCTGATTCATAGAGAAACAGAAAATATCAACAGGGTAAAGAAACTTCAGGAAATGAAGGCAAAAGCTCTGCTGATATCTTCAATGACCAAGGAAAAACTTGAACAAGGCACGGGATGGGTTCTTAAAAAAATGAAAGGATGTACATCGCATGATTAGCTATACAAACCAGTAAGATTGTGTAAGGATTGATGGAATCATCTGGCCCAGCACATTGTCTGTTGTCAGGCCATCATGATAGAGAACCAATTCAAAAGTATTTTTTGACAGAAGAGGTCCTCAAACAAAAGCTGACATAGACACTGAGTGCACAAAACATTAGGAACATCTGCTCTTCACATGACATTACCTGACCAGGGGAATCCAGCTGTGATCCCTTATTGATGTCACCTGTTAAACCCACTTCAATCGGTGTAGATGAACGGGAGGAGACAGGTTAAAGAAGGATTTTTCAGCCTTGAGACAATTGAGTGAATGGCAAGACGAAAAAATGTAAGTGCTTTTGAACGGGGTATGGTAGTAGGTGCAAAGCGCACTGATTTTAATGTGTCAAGGACTGCAACGCTGACACTGCAACGCTGCTGAGTTTTTCATGCTCAGCAGTGTGTATCAAGAATGGTCCACTACGCAAAGGACACCCATCCAACTTGACATAACTGTGGAAAGCATTGGAGTCAGCATGGGCCAGCATCCCTGTGGAACACTTTTGACACCTTGTAGAGTCCATGCCCCAACGATTTGAAGCTGTTCTGAGGGCAAACGTGGGTGCAACTCAACATATTTACAAGATGCACTATGTCGAGGGACATCTGTACTGCAACGTGATTATGTGATTATGCTCATAATGAAAATATCCAATAGGAGCATATTGGACTGCAACAATAGGTTAACAGTTGACAATGATTTGTGTATCAAACATCATTAGTTAGTTGGATACTAAGTCACAAAATGTATCTTGAAACTATTAAGTTGGTTCCTATACTGTAGTACTATACTGTAGTAGTAATGTTGATTGTGCAATACTTTTTAACTTTTTACAGTCAAACAGAATGTAGAGCAGTGGTGATGGGAAGACATTGCAATGTAATGGTCATTGTATGTTTTGTTTCAGTAGGTGTTTTTTTACCAATTGTTTTCATTTCCATGTATTGAATCAATCACTCTTAAGAACATGCATAATGGAACATAACTGTTGAGGTGTCTTGTGACGACAGGCATTAGAATCAGCACTGTTATTGCACAAACAACTTTAGTAAACTTTAAATAGAATTTGCAGTGATTTCAAATTAGATCACCAAGGCTGCGGTTACAAAGGCAGCACAATCTTGTTTTCCACTAATTGGTCTATTGAACAATCAGATCAGCTCTGAAAAATATCTGATGGAAAGATCTGATGTGATTGGTCAAAAGACCAATTAGTGGAAAAAATATCAGAATTGGGCTGTCAGTGTAAATGCAGCCTAAGATCCGGGTGGATTACATCCACATCTATCCACATCATGGAATTTTGTCTTTTTTTGTTTTCACATGTATAGCAATGCATCAGTCCAGGTATGTCATGACTATGTTCTATTAAAAATGGTTTTATTTTCAACCAACATTATATCTAATTTAGATCATATATGCATATGAGCATCTTGCATATTGCAAGTGAAGTTTGACTGATAATGCCTCGCAAGTGTTTGCATCTAATCGCAGGGGACCACCTGTTTGGAAGGTCTAATGGACAGCCTAACAGTCCAGGAAAATTAAGAATGCTTTTACACTACATTTTGCTGAGGTCTACAGTGATTGATCTGGATCCCTTTTTCTTAACACTTAAAGCACTTTTAGGTTGTCACGCCCAGTGGGGATTGAAATCATTTTACTTTATATTACTTTAGAATTTTACTTTAGAATTTTACTTTATTTTAATAATTTACTTTCCCTTTAGAATTGCATAAAACAATATAAGCACCGCAAGCACTTCTGAACCATTCCCATTTGAGATACGGACTAAACAAGGCTGACCACTCTCCCCACTCTTATTTTCCATGAGTCATCATGTTAGCAGAGATAATTAGAAAAGATATGGACATAACAGGGGTCACCATAAACCAACAGGAATTTAAACCTTTTCTATTTGCATATTTAACAGCTTTGGTAGTGATTCTCGGATGTTTCTTGAATATCAGTTAGCACTGTTGTTTTACTCAAAATACTCAGGGTTTAATTTGTACTTTTAGAAAAAAGATTATACGAATCAAGATTAATGTAGAAGACGTCCCACAATCCCTGAATGTAGTTAAATCCTTAACAAAAGCATTCAAATTTTTAGGATGCAATACCAGGAAGAATAAAACACAGCTCTACCATAAGTGCAATATAGTGTGTTCTGTATTAAATATTTGTAGGCCTACTACATACCATTTTTGCCCTGGTATTTCATGTTTCATTTACATTTTTATATATATATATTTTTTTACAGGCAATCAGCAAGCGCAATGAGTTCAGAATATAAACCCAGATCCAAGCTTCTGCATGCTGACATTATCAAAGATTGTAAACAAACCAGTCCAGGACCTCCAACAAAGTATCTTCTAATGACAGAGAAAGAGATTCTGCACGACAGTGAAAATATCAGGCGATGGACTTTTGGTAAAAAGGACCCGAGCAAAATGAACCGAACGATATTGATGATGGGAGAAACAGGAGCAGGAAAATCAACCCTCATCAATGTGATGGTGAACTACATCCTTCGCGTTGATTGGGAGGATAAATACAGATTTGAAATCATTGCTGATGAGAGTCAAAGTCAAACTAGGTCACAAACAACTGCCATCACTGTGTATGAGATCTTTGGTCACGAAGGTGATCACATTCCATTTTCTTTAACCATCATCGACACTCCAGGATTTGGTGACACAAGCGGAATAGAGCAAGACAAACTCATCACAAAAAATCTACAGGAGCTGTTTCAATCTCCAAAAGGAGTCCACCACATTGATGCAGTGTGCTTTGTTGTAAAAGCTGCACAAGTGCGCCTCACACCTACACAGCTGTACATTTTTGATTCTGTCCTCTCAATTTTTGGAAAGGACATAGAAAATAACATTGTGGCACTCAGTACTTTTGCAGATAGTGGGGAGCCTTTAGTCCTTCAAGCACTGGTAATGGCAGAAGTTCCATGTGTCAGAAATGAACTTGGTACACCTGTTTACTTCAAATTCAACAATGTGTTTTCTGGTTTACAAATGGATGAAGATGATGAAGAACATAACGATGAAGAGGATGAAGAGGAGGAGGAGGAGGAAAATTATGAGGTGTGTCAATCATCTTGGAAAATGAGCATGAAAAACATGGCCATGTTTTTTGAATCACTATGTACAATGGAAGCAAAAAGCTTGGTATTAACACTTCAAGTTTTAGAGAAACGCAAACAACTGGAAATGGAAATCCAGACATTAACAAAGCAGCTACAAGTTGCAATGCAGCGGGCAGAAGCACTGAGGAGGGTCAGCGACCAATTAGAACAACATGAAGAGGACATGGAAGCCAACAGAAACTTCTCCATTCTTTTAGATGTAAGTCTGAAGGAGAAATGTGCCGTAAACAAGAAGGCAACAAATTGTAATTCTTGCAGGGAAACTTGCCATCACCCTTGCACAGAATATGTTGGGTGTACACGCATGCAGCAAGACAGATGCACCGTCTGCATAAAGAATTGCAGCTGGAACGATCATTGTAAAGAGAAGTTCATTTATGTCTTTAAAACAGAAGAAGGTGAATCAACGTACCTAGACCTAAAGAGAAAGTATGAAGAATTGGAAGGTCAATCGCTGACAGCAAAGATGTTCCTCATCATCTTTTTGAATGAACTTCACCTGCAACTCATTGCCAGCTTCATCTTAATTCTTAAAATATACAGCATTGTTCAAAAACTGGATCAGATCGCTCTGAGACCAAATCCAATGAGCTCAGCCAAATACCTTGACCTCCTGATTGAAAAAGCGCAAAGGAATCACAACCCTGAGAGAGTCAAGACACTGACAGATATGAAAGAGCAAGAAAAGCTGAAGAATAACTTTGCCAATCTGGTTCATGAATAAGTGAGTAAATATTGCATTTAATGTCTTCTCCAATACCTCCGTGATTGTCAAACATATGGTTAACCTGCATTTTGTTCTGCTTTCCTGTCTTCTACAGGGGTGTATCCTGTCAGTAACCACCACAGGAAGAGCTGAGAGTTAAGCCTGCATAATGAATAATTATTAAGACATGTTTATAGTGCTAATGTCAAACTAAATGTACCATTACATAGTTGGGCCATCCATTCATTGGATCCTCTGCTCAACGTACAATGTATGTATAGTTAAACAAAATGATTAATTTTCATTACTCTTGTAAGTTTTCTGTAATGTGTGAAATATTTTTGTGTGAGATAATCCATTGATACTTTTATTCTATTGACGTAATATTTGTTCGAAAAATCGACTTTCCGGTTTAGCATGTGAATGGAGAAGAATCTCGTAGACAAGGCGTTAATTTTGCCAAATTTGTACTTTGCATTCTACTTTCTTACATATCAGATTTGATTGGTGAGTTCGTAAATTACCTTTTTGACGCAAATGTCACACGACTTGAGGAGCAGAAGACCTGTAACTAAAGTTTCAACCGCGATGGCAAACGTGAATGGTAATGGCGTCGACTCTAGTCGGTAATGTTAATGGCTCTTTATAAAGGACAGATATTCATTTTTTAACATTTGGACACTGTTTAACATGATTTAGTCTAAACAATTCTCCAACTCTCCTGAGGTGGTAATCTCCCTAGACGTCCATTCGACAGAATTGAAAGGGAGAACCTATTTGCTGTTCTTAAAAAAATTGGATTTGGGGAAAAATGTAGCTCATGGATCCGTTTCTTGTATACAATTCCCCAGGCCAGTGTCTGTACCAATGACACCCGTTCTGATTATTTTGCTCTGGAACGTGGGACACACCAAGGTTGCCCACTGTCCCCTTTATTATTTGCCGTCGCCATTGAGCCCCTTTCAGTAGCTTTACGGACATCTTCCTCTTTCCAAGGTGTAACACGGGAAGGAGTTGAACATAGGTTATCATTATATGCAGATGATTTGTTACTCTATGTAAATAACCCTGTAACCTGTTTGCCTTCTATCCTTTCTATTCTGGAGAACTTTGTCTCCTTCTCCGGTTACATCCCGAGTGCTTCCCAGTCAATCCAGCAGCGCTGCAGCTCCAGCAGATAGATTTGCTCTTTCAGGTTAGCCACTCTGGTTTCAAATACCTTGGATTGAAATTCATTATATGCTCTTTTGTTCTGCAAACTTTCCTCCCCTTCTTGCGCAAATGAAAACTGATTTTCAGAGATGGGGTAGCTTACCACGATCACTTATAGGAAGGATTAATGCTGTAAAAATGAACAGTTTACCCAAATTCTATTTCAATCTATCCCATTGTTTTTACCAAAGTGTTGTTGTTGTTTTTTAAAGTCAATCAATCAGACGGTTACCACATTTATCTGGGGAGGAAAGGTACCCAGAGTCAATAGATCTTTACTTCAGAGATTCAAGTTTAGTGGAAGGCTGGCACTACCCAGCGTTTTATACTATTACTGGGCAGCCAGCTTTCAGAAATGGCCATTCTGGTTACATGCTCCAGATACCTCATGGTGCCACCTAAAGGCACATTCTTGTATTTTTGCTTCTCTTCTTGCGTTACTCTGCTTTTCTCTCCCAACATCCCCCTCTCTCTATACTCGCAAACCTGTAGTGCTTTCCACACTTAAGATGTGGTACCAGTTTCGACTGTATTTTAAATTCTCCTCTGCATCTACTATGGGTCCTATTGACAGGAATCACTTATTCCCCGCTTCTCTAATAGATAATGCTTTCTTTCACTGGACGAGGAAAGGTAATAAAGTCCTTCCAAGACTTATATGTACATTTATTTTTTTCTAGTTTTCCCAACCTGGCCTCTAAATACTTTTTGCCTCCATCTCACTTTTTCTGTTACCTTCAAATTAGGCACTGTGTCTCCTCCCAATTTTCTGGCTTCCCTGCTCCACCCACTTGCTAATCCTGGGATGGTATATTGACTCTATTACCTCGACAGAAAGCAGTCATTTCTCAGATCTATCTGTGTATTTTGTCATTGGACAAACACAAAAACAAAATCTGCTTGGCAATGGGAAATGGGTGTTGAATTTACACAGGAGTGGTGGGACGAGGCTATTGATAGGATAGGGAACGCTCCATTGCATCTTGAGCTCATCTTGGTCTCATACAATGTAAGGTTTTACATAGAGTGCATTTTTTCAAATCCAGATTGTCTGAAATATATCCAAATGTTAATGATGAGTGTGATAGATGTCATGTCTCACCATATGACCTTAGTCACATGTTCATTCAATGCTTTAAATTACAAAATTACTGGGATTCATTTTTTAAAACATTATCTGGGGTGCTTGAAATGAACCTGCAGCAATGTACCTTGATAGCTGTTTTTGGTATTCCAGGAGACTTGTTCTCCTTGGATCCCAAACATGGTGATGTTGTTGCTTTTTATATCCTTAGCTCACCGTGGAATTAGCTCACCGTGGAATTCTTCTCCAGTGGAAGTCTGCTCAGTCCCCCTCTACTTCTCAATGGCTCAACGATGTAATGTTCTTCCTAAAGCTTCAGAAAGTATTCTCTTAGGGGATCCAATGATACATTGGAACCCCTAAGAGAAACTCACTGGTCTTCATGATGTTACTAAAACTGAAACCATGAACTCTAAACCCACTGGTCTTCATGATGTTACTGATACTGAAGACATGTGCTCTAAACCCACTGGTCTTCATGATGTTACTGATACTGAAGACATGTGCTCTAAACCCACTGGTCTTCATGATGTTACTAATACTGAAGCCATGTGCTCTAAACCCACTGGTCTTCATGATGTTACTAAAACTGAAACCATGAACTCTAAACCCACTGGTCTTCATGATGTTACTAATACTGAAGACATGTGTTCTAAACCCACTGGTCTTCATGATGTTACTGATACTGAAGACATGTGTTCTAAATCCACTGGTCTTCATGATGTTACTAATAGTGAAGACATTATAGACCCATTGATCTTCATGATGTTACTAATACTGAAGTCATGTTTTCTAAACTCACTGGAACTCTCTGGGGAAATGTGAACATCTGGCTACTGTGCTGCTCTATTCTGGGAGTGTTGCAGTAACCCTGCCCATGCAAATATTACGATACCACAGCTCACAATCTCCCAGACTCAAACCCTATGGGACTGGGGCAGCTGTGTGAGTCTGACTTGGGCTGACAAGGGCTGGGGAACCAGAATTCATGCTGGACTTTGCATAACGTTCAAGTTGGGGACTTCACTCTCAGGTCTTTATAAAGCTATGAATTTAAATCAAAGCTTTAAAAAAATCAAAACCTTTTCTGAATTTTGTTCAACATGTCCTTCAAAATAATGCATTTTCTACAGCTCGATACCCTTAGTGGTCCCAGTATGTTAACAATGATTTAACATTTTTGCAGAATATATTGAGAGATACATTGTACATTATCATAGTCCGTAGACAGTCTAACCAATTACATTATTGTATTGTCGTGTCATATTTCAAAGAATTTGTTATTAGAATATGGGAGACTCTGTAGCTCTGCAGCTGTTGAGTCAGAGCTGTTCCTCTTTAGCTGAGGGAGGTTTTTGTACAACGCTCTAACACTGTGAGAATGGAAAGCTGGCACCCTGCTGACAGTAGTAATCTCCTGCATCTTCAGCCTGGACTCCACTGATGGTCAGAGTGTAATGAGTATAAGAACTACCAGATCCACTCCCACTGAAACGACCTGGAATCCCAGACTGACGGCTTGTTGCATAATAAACCAGGAGTTTAGGAGCTTCTCCAGGTTTCTGCAGGTACCAGTGGAGATGATTACGAGTACTTGAACTGGCTGTACAGCTGATAGAGACAGTCTTTCCTGGACTAACAGACTGAGATTTAGGAGACTGAGTCAGAATTATATCTGCTGATGATTCTGAAAAATAAAACAAAATTCAAGAAAGGCTGATTTGTAAGATTATCACAACAACAATGATATTGTAAAGCATAGCATATCAAGCTAAATGTTAAAATGTTTTTTAAAATTCTATCATGTTAAATTAACAAATGAAGTGTAAATCTGAATCCAAATCCATAATGAATAAAAGTTGGTCAAAGTGTCTCTCACCCTGAACAAGGAGTCCCAGTGTTCCCAGCAGTATAATCAGTGACATCATCATTGTGTTGTGTGTCAGTGGCTCTGAAAGGAGTGAACTGTCACTGATCAACACTGGGGTTTTAAAAGTATGTGGAGCAATGAGGCAGGACAGCTATGCAAATGTCTCATATTTTACACAAATGCGCGCGCACACACACACAGATAAAATATGTCAGCAGTTTCCAAAAGTATGCTTACTGTATTTAAAATCTGAGAATACTAAAATCATAGACAAACCACACATTGTAACAACTATTTCTTAAATGGGGCCTAGTTTGACTCGCTCACACAGTGGTTGTCAGTCCCGGGAGAAGGTAAACCAAGCTTAACAGTAGAATTGCTGCCTCTACATTATGTCCTTCAAACCTTTTCATGGTGGACATTAGTGGAGCTCTGTCTCTCTTCTCTCACCACAGTGTGTAATGGCAGTTTGAGAGACGGGTAAAGTGGGTGTTTTAATTTAAGTTAAAGGTCCCCAGAACCGTATAAAAAAAAAGTCACACACTCTATAGAACCATTCAATTGTTAGGAGCATATATAGTGTGCAACTTTCTTTCATTACTTTTATACAGTTTACTTTCCATTAGTCAGCACCTATTCAAGCATTACTGGGATGTGCTTCAGCTCGTGTTTTCATTACCCTATCGTAACCACAAAATATGTTTTAAACTACCGTGCCACGTCGATCTCATGGACTGTCATTCTTGGCATCTACACTGGGGACTAAAGATTAGTGGCAGAGGGAGGAGGGAAGACTGACTCATATCAGTCATATCTGGTATCAGATGTGTTGAGGGCTTCTCATTCATATAGAAATATAGCCTATAGTGTTGAATACATGGTTTACAGTATCACTATTTAGGATTTAGCCTTTTTCTTGTTTTGAACCGAAAGGTATGATCCTTTGGGTGGGGATAAATTTGCCTGTCCATGTAGCAAATGTGTTGCATCTGACATATATGTGTCACGTTCTGACCTTAGTTCCTTTGTTTTTGTCATCCTCTCTTGGGGAATGCTGCTTTTTAGTTAGCTTTGCGACAGTATCAAAAAGGAATTTAGGGTTGTTCTTATTTTCCTCAATTAAGTTAGAAAAATAGGATGAACGAGCAGCAGTAAGGGCTCTTCGGTACTGCACGGTACTGTCTTTCCAAGCTAGTCGGAAGACTTCCAGTTTGGTGTGGCGCCACTTCCGTTCCAATTTTCTGGAAGCTTGCTTCAGAGCTCGGGTATTTTCTGTGTACCAGGGAGCTAGTTTCTTATGTGAAATGTTTTTAGTTTTTAGGGGTGCAACTGCATCTAGGGTATTCCGCAAGGTTAAATTGAGTTCCTCAGTTAGGTGGTTAACTGATTTTTGTCCTCTGGCGTCCTTGGGTAGACAGAGGGAATCTGGAAGGACATCAAGGAATCTTTGTGTTGTCTGTGAATTTATAGCACGGCTTTTGATGTTCCTTGGTTGGGGTCTGAGCAGATTATTTGTTGCAATTGCAAACGTAATAAAATAGTGGTCCGATAGTCCAGGATTATGAGGAAAAACATTAAGATCCACAACATTTATTCCATGGGACAAAACTAGGTCCAGCGTATGACTGTGACAGTGAGTGGGTCCAGAGACATGTTGGACAAAACCCACTGAGTCGATGATGGCCCCCGAAAGCCTTTTGGAGTGGGTCTGTGGACTTTTCCATGTGAATATTAAAGTCACCAAAGATTAGAATATTATCTGCTATGACTACAAGGTCCGATAGGAATTCAGGGAACTCAGTGAGGAACGCTGTATATGGCCCAGGAGGCCTGTAAACAGTAGCTATAAAAAGTGATTGAGTAGGCTGCATAGATTTCATGACTAGAAGCTCAAAAGATGAAAACTTCATTTTTTTTTTTGTAAATTGAAATTTGCTATCGTAAATGTTAGCAACACCTCCGCCTTTGCGGGATGCACGGGGGATATGGTCACTAGTGTAGCCAGGAGGTGAGGCCTCATTTAAAACAGTAAATTCATCAGGCTTAAGCCATGTTTCAGTCAGGCCAATCACATCAAGATTATGATCAGTGATTAGTTCATTGACTATAATTGCCTTTGAAGTAAGGGATCTAACATTAAGTAGCCCTATTTTGAGATGTGAGGTATCATGATCTCTTTCAATAATGACAGGAATGGAGGTGGTCTTTATCCTAGTGAGATTGCTAAGGCGAACACCGCCATGTTTAGTTTTGCCCAACCTAGGTCGAGGCACAGACACGGTCTCAATGGTGATAGCTGAGCTGACTACACTGACTGTACTAGTGGCAGACTCCACTATGCTGGCAGGCTGGCTAACAGCCTGCTGCCTGGCCTGCACCCTATTTCATTGTGGAGCTAGAGGAGTTAGAGCCCTGTCTATGTAGCTAAACGTGATGCAGAAAACGGAGCGATTTGTCCTAAACAAATAATCTTTCAGGAAAAACTGAACATTTGCTATCTAACTGAGAGTCTCCTCATTGAAAACATCCGAAGTTCTTCAAAGGTAAATTATTTTATTTGAATGCTTTTCTGGTTTTTGTGAAAATGTTGCCTGCTGAATGCTAACGCTAAATGCTATGCTAAATGCTACGCTAGCTATCAATACTGTTACACAAATGCTTGTTTTGCTATGGTTGAGAAGCATATTTTGAAAATCTGAGATGACAGTGTTGTTAACAAAAATCTAAGCTTGAGAGCTAGCATATTGATTTCATTTCATTTGCGATTTTCATGAATAGTTAACGTTGCGTTATGGTAATGAGCTTGAGGCTGTATTCATGATCCCGGACCCGGGATGGCTTGTCGCAACAGGTTAACAACACTGTCATCTCAGATTTTCAAAATATGCTTCTCAACCATAGCAAAACAAGCATTTGTGTAACAGTATTGATAGCTAGCGTAGCATTTAGCGTTAGCATTCAGCAGGCAACATTTTCACAAAAACCAGAAAAGCATTCAAATAAAATCATTTACCTTTGAAGAACTTCGGATGTTTTCAATGAGGAGACTCTCAGTTAGATAGCAAATGTTCAGTTTTTCCTGAAAGATGATTTGTTTAGGACAAATCGCTCCGTTTTCTGCATCACGTTTAGCTACGAAAAAAACCTGTATCCAGGATTGTGTAAATCTATCCGCAAGCTCATTAGCATAACACAACGTTAATTATTCATGAAAATCGCAAATGAAATGAAATCAATATGCTAGCTCTCAAGCTTAGCCTTTTGTTAACAACACTGTCACCCCGATTTTCAAAAATATGCTTCTCAACCATAGCAAAACAAGCATTTGTGTAACAGTATTGATATATTAACAAAGGGTTGCAGTCTGTTTTGGATTGGGTGGGCCAGTAATAAACTGGTCCTGAACATCTCTAAAACTAAGAGCAATGTATTTGGTACAAATTATTCCCTAAGCTCTAGACCTCAGATGAATCTGTAAATGAATGGTGTGGCTGTTGAGGAGACTAAATTACTTGGTGTTACCTTAGATTGAAAACTGTCATGGCCAAAACATATATATTCAATGGTTGTAAAGATGGGGAGAGGTTGTCCGTAATAAAGAGATGCTCTGCTTTTTTGACACCACATTCCAAAAAGCAAGTCCAGCAGACACTAGTTTTGTCTTATCTTGATTAGTGTCTCGTCATGTGGTCGAGTGCGGCAAGGAAAGACCTAGGTGCTGGCCCAGAACAGAGCAGCACGTCTTGATCTTCATTTCAATCAGAGGGATGATATGCAGCTCATTCGGAACGTATTCAGACCCCTTGACTTTTTCCACAATTTGTTACATTACAGCCTTATTCTAAAACTGAGTGAATTGTTTTCCTCATCAATCTACACACAATACCCCATAATTACAAAGCAAAAACCATTTAACTTCTTATGGCTGCAGGGGCAGTATTGAGTAGCTTGGATGAAAAGGTGCCCAGAGGTGCCCAGAGTAAACTGCCTGCTCCTCAGTCCCAGTTACTAATATATGCATAGTATTATTATTATTGGATAGAAAACACTCTGAAGTTTCTAAAACTGTTTGAATGATGTCTGAGTATATCAGAACTCATATGGCAGGCAAAAACCTGAGAGAAAAATCCAACCAGGAAGTGGGAAATCTGAGCTTTGTAGGTTTTCAACTCATCGCCTATCGAATACACAGTGGGATATGGGTCCGTTTGCACTTCCTACGGCTTCCACTAGATGTCAACAGTCTTTAGAACCTTGTCTGATGCTTCTACTGTGAGGTGGGGCCGAAGCAGAAGGGAATGAGTAAGGTCTGCCATGACTTCAACATGCACTGACCATGCACGTTCATGCGAGAGCGAGCTCTGTTCCATCGTACTTCTGAAGACAATGGAATTCCCCGGTTGGAACATTATTGAAGATTTATGTTAAAAACATCCTAAAGATTGATTGAATACATCGTTTGACATGTTTCTACTAACTGTTATGGAACTTTTTAACATTTCGTCTGCTTTTAGTGAACGCGCTTCATGACTTTGGATTTGTTTACCAAATGCGCTAACAAAAGTAGCTATTTGGACATAAATGATGGACATTACCGAACAAAACGAACATTTCTTGTGGAAGTGGGAGTCCTGGGAGTGCATTCCGATGAAGATCAGCAAAGGTAAGTGAAGATTTATAATGCTATTTATGACTTTTGTTGATTTCACTATTTGGCGGGTAACTGTATGGCTTGCTTTTGTGGCTGAACGGGGTTCTCAGATGATTGAATATTGTGCTTTTGCCATAAAGCTTATTTGAAATCTAACACAGCGGTTGCATTAAGAACAAGTGTATCGTTTATTCTATGTAAAAACATGTATCTTTCAGCAAAGTTTATGATTAGTATTTCTGTTATTTGATGTGGCTCTCTGCAATTTCTCCGGATATTTTGGAGGCATTTCTGAAGATGGCGCCAATGTAAACTGAGGTTTTTGGATATCAATATGAACTTTGTCAAACAAAACATATATGTATTATGTAACATGAACTCCTATGAGTGTCATCTGATGAAGATCATCAAAGGTTAGTGATTCATTTTATCTCTATTTCTGCTTTTTGTGACTCCTGTCTTTGTCTGGAAAAATGGCTGTGTTTTTCTGTGATTTTGTGGTGACCTAACATAATCGTTATTGGTGCTTTCGCTGTAAATCCTTTTTGAAATCGGACACTGTTGTGGGATTAACAAGAAGTGTATCTTTAAAATGGTGTGAAATACTTGTATGCTTGAGGAATTTTAATTCTGAGATTTCTGTTGTTTGAATTTGGCGCCCTGCACTTTCACTGGCTGTTGTCATATTGATCCCGTTAACGGGATTGCAGTTTAAGAAAATGTTTGCAAGTGTATTAGAAAACAATTGGAAATATCACATTTACATAAGTATTCAGACTATTTACTCAGTACTTTGTTGAAGCACCTTTGGCAGCAATTACAGTCAGTCTTCTTGGGTAAGACGCTATAAGCATGTCACACCTGTATTTGGGTAGTTTCTCCCATTCCTCTCTGCAGTTCCTCTCAAGCACGGTCAGGTTGGATGGGGAGCGTTGCTGCACAGCTATTTTCAGGTCTCTCCAGGGATGTTCGATCAGGTACAAGTACGGGATCTGGCTAGGCCACTCAAGGAAATTCAGAGACTTGTCCTGAAGCCACTCCTGCGTTGTCTTGGCTGTGTGCTTAGGTTTGTTGTCCTGTTCGAAGGTGAACCTTCTTCCCAGCATGAGGTCCTGAGCACCCTGGAGCAGATTTTCATCAAGGATCTCTCTGTGCTTTGCTCCGTTCATCTTTGCGTCGATCCTGACTAGTCTCCCAGTCCTTGCAACTGAAAATCATCCACACACCATGATGCCGCCATCACCATGCTTCACCGTAGGGATGGTGCCAGGTTTCCTCCAAACGTGACGCTTGGCATTCAAGAGAAACCGTTCAATCTTAGTTTCATCAGACCAGAGAATCTTGTTTCTCATGGTCTGAGAGTCTTTAGGTGCCTTTTGGCATACTCCAAGTGGGCTGTAATGTGCCTTTTACTGAGATGCTTCCGTCACTGAACCATAACGGCCTGATTGGTGGAGTGCTGCAGACATGGTGGTCCTTCTGGAAGGTTCTCTCATCTCCACAGAGGAACTCTAGAGCTCTGTCAGAGTGACCATCGGGTTCTTGGTCACTTCCCTGACCAAGGCCCTTCTCCCCCCGATTGTAAATAGTCATGGTGGCTGAAAACTTTTTCAATTAAAAAATGATGGAGGCCACTGTGTTCTTGGGGACCTTCAATGCTGCAGAAATGTTTTGGTACCCTTCCCCAGACCACGACACAATCCTGTCTTGGTGCTCTACAGACAATTCCTTCGACCTCAAGGCTTGGTTTTTGCTCTGACATGCACTGTCAACTGTGGGATCTTAAATAGACAGGTGTGTGCCTTTCCAAATCATGTCCAATCAATTGAATTTACCACAGGTGGACTCCAATCAAGTTGTAGAAACATCTCAAGGATGATCAATGGAAACAGGATGCACCTCAGCTCAATTTCGAGTCTCATAGCAAAGAGTGTGAATACTTATGTAAATAAGGTATTTCTGTTTTTTGTTTTAATAAATGTATACAAATTCTAAAAACCTGTTTTGATTTGTCATGGGGTAGATTGCTGAGAAAAAAATATATATTTAATAAATTTTAGAAGAAGGATGTAATGTAACAAAACATGGAAAAAGTCAAGGGGTCTGAATTATTTCCGAACGCACTGTAAATACTATGCATGCCAGTCTCTCTTTTCTAAGAGTTGAGGAGAGACTATCTGCATTACTTCTTCTTTGTATAAGAAACGTTAATGTGTTGAAAATTCCAAATGGTTTGCTTCATCAACTTACACAGAGCTCTGACACACACACATACCAGATTGTTGATGTAGTTCTGTCTTTGAGCTGTTCTTGTCTATTAATGTTCTGTGTTATGTCATGTTTCATGTGGAACCCAGGAAGAGTAGCTTCTGCTTTTGCAACAGCTAATGGGCATCCTATTAAAATACAAACACCTCTGATATGAGGTATGTCTGATATAGATGTAAGTAGATGTAAGTGTAGATGTAAGGATTGACAGTCCATGAGATCGACATGATGCTGTAGTTTTAAACATTGTTTAACTATAATAATGTTGTTGTTTTTTATGGGGGGGGGTTTATGATTGGATGGTAAAAAGCATGAGCTGACACAAAACATCTTTGTAGAGGTGCTGACTAACGGAAAGTAAACCGTATGAAAATAAACAAAAAAAGTTGCACACACTAGATGTGCTCCCAACAATTTAATGGGTATGTAGAGAGTGCGACAGTACAACACCCACTCTACGCATACACAGACTGCCATTACACACCGTGGTCTGAGGAGGGCGACAGAGCTCCACTACTGTCCACCATGAGGAGCTTTGAAGGATATCCAGTAGAATGTTTTATTTAAGAAAACATTATTTAACCTTTATTTAACTAGGCAAGTCAGATTCTTATTTACAACGATGTTCTACCCCAGCCAAACCCGGACGACGCTTTGTGTCAGGGCAACAGCCAAGAGTGTTGGGTTGACCGGCCTCATTATTGCAGAGCACACATCATTCACTTGTGTGTGTGGTGTGACCTGCTTTCCTTATTAATAAGTGAATAAAGATTTAGTTTATGTATAACTCTGACTTGTGTGATAAGTGTGTCTCTCCACATTTGATAATAAAGAATGAACCACAACAAGATCTTTTTATAAATCATTATGATCAAATGTGGACTTGTGTGACTTTTTCCACATTTTGTTGTGCTACAAGGTGGGATTAAGTAACGGAGACTCAACGCCCGAATTGATTATCCCTTTTATACCGTGGCTATAATTCAACACATTTGTCACTAGAAATGTGTTCATTTGCAGGCAGAAATGTGTTTAACATCCACTGAAGCAGCTAGCTAGATAGCTACAGTAGTTGCCTTGGTAACCAAGCAAACAAGCCAACAAACCAAACCATCAGTCCTAGTTTGCTATTATGAAAATCGATTTCAACAATGCCAATAATGTTTTTAATTCAACGTTTGCTTTCAAAAGTACCTCAATAGAAATTGTAAGAATTAACTATAACCATTGAATTCTGCTGTGCTGATACACCGTGCATTATTTAAGCAATAAGGCACGAGGGGGTGTGGTATATGGCCAATTTACCAAGGATAAGGACTGTTCTTATAACCACGACACAACGCGGAGTACAGCCCTTAGCTGTGGTATATTGGCCATATACCACAAACCCCTGAGGTGCCTTATTGCTATCTCATCAGCCCAGCCAGCGAATTTATAAACTTGATCACCACTATAAAAATTATCTAGACTTTATCTCACATTTAATTCATTTACATTTACATTTAAGTCATTTAGCAGACGCTCTTAACCAGAGCGACTTACAAATTGGTGCTTTCACCTTATGACATCCAGTGGAACAGCCACTTTACAATAGTGCATCTAAGTCTTTTAAGGGGGGGGGGGGGGGTGAGAAGGATTACTTTATCCTATCCTAGACAAACATTTCATTTTCAAATTCGATCTCCAGCTGTCCCATAGTAATGGACGTGTCGGGACGAGACAGACAGGAAGCGTTTCTCAGCCAGTCTAAATCATGGATCAGCTGGCATCATTTTTATAGATATATACAAAGAAATGTAATTTGAAAAAATGCGGCTAGTTTGCAGTCTTTCCAGCTTCAGTTTGAAGTGATTGTGTTAGCTGTGTTGTTGGCTAGCTCCTCTGAACAACAGTGTCCTGATGAGGGGCACATTTTCTTTGCCAGGCTATATCACACCTCATTGTTATGGGGGTATCCAAATAAATGTCACCAGAAAACAGTTTAAAGAAATGCAAATGCGTTTTTTGTTGTTATTCTGGCTGCAATGTTTGACGCAACTTAAGTTAGCCGTAGTTGGCTAGCTAGCATGCAAGGAATAAGTATGTTGCCAGACAGTATTGCAATGGAACATTTAGTCCCAACGACTGGGCCACGTCCATAGATAGAGAATAAAAAGACTGAACGACTGGGTCGTGTCTCTGGCAACCGAACCAAATAGAACTAATTACCATCCAACTTGGGTAGCAACCTCAGATTTGTGTCGGGACTACATCTCATGAAAGGATGAAATAGTATGAATAAATGTTGGTAACCCATTGTATAAAAGTGATAATACCCTCAAAGTCTGTGTTTGGAGGATATATTGGCACAGTTTGCCAGCCCTCAACATCGCCTCGGGCCTAACAACACCATTGACAGTATATCCTCCAAACACCCGCTTCTCGGGCGTAATCAATGAAATAATGCAAGCTCTAGAATGCCCTTCAAGCCAATCAGAAACATGTATTCAACAGTGCAGTGGTATAAAAAAAAATGTATTGTCATTTTGGTCCTTGATCTACACAAAATACTGTAATGTCAAAATGGAAGAAGAATTCTAACATTTGTAAAACATCTATGAAAAATTAAAATGATTATTACATTTAGTCATTTAGCAAACGCTCTTATCTTGATTACATAAGTATTTACATCACTGAGTCTATATATGCCTTTGGCTTTTGGCAGTGATTACAGCTGTGAGTCTTTCTGGGTAAGTCTCTAAGAGTTTTGCACACCTGGATTTTGCAATATGTGCACATTATTCTTTCACAAGTTCTTCAAGCTCTGTCAAGTTGGTTGTTGATCATAGCTAGACAGCCATTTTCAAGTCTTGCCGTAGATTTTCAATCAGATTTAAGTCAAAACTGTAACTACATGTAGGCCACTCAGAAACATTCAGTCAACTTGGCAAGAAACTCCAGTGTATACCAGTGCTCCCGCACATAGCTATCTGCATTGTGTCCCACCCTCCACCCGCCAACCCCTCTTTTACACTACTGCTACTCTCTGTTCATCATATATGCATAGTCACTTTAACCATATCTACATGTACATACTTCCTCAATCAACCTGACTCACCGGTGTCTGTATGTAGCCTCGCTACTTTTATAGCCTCGCTACTGTATATAGCCTGTCTTTTTACTGTTGTTTTATTTCTTTACCTACCTATTGTTCACCTAATACCTTTTTTGCACTATTGGTTAGAGCCTGTGAGTAAGCATTTCAATGTAAGGTCTACACCTGCTGTATTCAGCGCACGTGACAAAAAAACTTTGATTTGATTTGATATATTTGGACTTGTGTTTTGCTATTTTCCTGCTGAAAGATGAATTTGTCTCCCAGTGTCTGTTGGAAAGCAGACTGAAACAGGTTTTCTTCTAGGATTTTGTTTGTGCTAAGCTCTATTCCGTTTCATTTATCCTGAAAAAATATATACCATCCAAAGTGTAGTTAATAACTTCACTATGGTCAAAGGGGGTATGCAATGTCTTCTTTTTATTTTGACCCATTACCAATAGGTGCCCTTCTTTGCGAAACATTGGAAAACCTCCCTGTTCTTTCTGGTTAAATCTGTGTTTGAAGTTCACTGCTCGACTGAGGGACCTTACAGATAATTGTATGTTTGGGGTACAGAGATGAGGTAGTTGTTTAAAAATCATGTTAAACACTATTATTGCACACTGAGTGAGTCCATGAAAGGTATTATGTGACTTGTTAAGCCCATTTGTACTCCTGAACTTATTTACTCAAGACATTCAGATTTTCATTTTTTATTAATTAGTAAACCAATTCTAAAAACATACTTTGATATTATGGGGTATTGTGTGCTTGCCAGTAACACGAAATCGCAAATCTTATATTTCTTGAAAAAGTAAAGGCTGTGAAAACTTTCTGAAGTCACAGTTTTCATACTGTTGGAAGTTTAATGGGGAACGTGAATGTGTCCAGTCTACTGGAGTTCCAGAGTGTACCAGTAGGGGGCATCAGTTCCATGTCTCTCTTATCATTCCCCTCTGTGGCTGTCTGGAGGTTTTTGTACAGCCAGTCAATCAGACTTTATCACTGTGGTTGACTTTCGGTGGAGAGACCAAACTGGGTGTTGGCAGTAAGTATTCAGTTCTTGATCCTTTTCAGTTTTAGATCTTGAGCTTTGATATCAAAATCAAATAAATTTGCTTAACAGTATTGTAATGAAACAGCAGGCAGCCCGAAACCTTCGATCCCGAGGTCTGGCGCGCTATCTACTGTGCTGCAAAAGCATGCTCGTGCGGCAGAGTCGATTTCCGCGCTCATAAACCCAGGGTCGTTACACTATTACAACTCCCTTAAGTAGAAATGTATATTTATTTTGGGAGAATTTTCGTTGCATTTATTTTACATATTTGTAAATTTAGTTAAATTAAAATGCCTATTCAAGATGTAATATATCAAACAAATTGTGTATTCATTTGAAACAGGGATACTGTTCAAATCAGAGTGGTTTAGATGAATGTAGCTTTACAAAGAGCAAAAGCAGTGTCTCTATGGTGTCAAAGGTTTTTGTACGGCCGCTGAATGAGATTGTATCACTGTGGTACACTTTTGGTGGAGGCACTAGACTGGAGTTTGGAAGTAAGTTTACCTACAGTGCCTCTAATTACTAATTCAAGAAAATGTTCTGACCTTGCAAATAGATGCACTGATGATCTTGTGAGACAAGAAACTAAGATTAAAAATGTAATAAATAATATGCATGATCATGAGTCACAATTTGTGTGAATAGCTGAATATACCTTTTCGTTAGACCTCAAAAATTAAGCTAAAATTTTGGATTAAAAGACCCTGTCTCGTAAATCATATCAGTATTCATTTGATTCTAGAATGACTTTTAAATGTATATAATTGTTGTAAGATGGTTATATTCAACATAAATGTACTCCTTCAGCATTCAGCTGCAAAGTATTGCTTTAGTTTTGCTATAATTTTCCTATTTCCTTTTTTGCCATCTTACTCGATCTCTGCTATTTTATGTTTTTTACTTGCTATTTGCTGTCTGTTGAAAAGTCTTGTTGTCTTGCGAAGTCATGCTGTTCTGCTATTCATATCAATATATTATTTTCATTTTGTGATAGATTGTCCTGTAAATTACACATAACTATAATGAATTAATTTAAATTTAAACTTTTAAATGTTTTAGTGAGTCTTTTAATTAAATGTATCATATTGTTAGATGTTTACAGTCAACTGGAATTTACTTCCTCAGCACAGGCATTTTATCAAAAGATTTTAAATAAATTCATAATTTAAGAATTTTTCATACATTCTGTTGAACGTTCTTCAAAACAATCATATTAATTAATAGTGAAATGCAGTTTGATTCATAGGATTTTATTCCATTATAATAAAGGAAGTATGCTAACATATTTCATATTTTAAATAATAACATTTTGAAGATAGTTTAATGTATTTTCAGTCATCTCATGTAGTTATAATAAGCTTCAGTAGCTAGTCAAAGGGAAGTGAAAGAGTGACATGAAGAGTGATAAACTAACTGTCTGTTTGTTTGATGAACAGATACTGATGGAGAAGGCCTTCATTTATAGCTAAGATGTAAAACTGCTGCATCATTATTGTCGTATCAGTCTGGTGATTGATAGTTCCCCTTGCCCTAAATTCCCACCTGTCTCCTAGGTGACGTTCGTCCCACCCTGACAGTCCTGTCCCCCTCCAGTGTGGAGCTGCAGCAGGGGAAGGCCACGCTCATGTGCCTGGCCAACAAGGGCTTCCCCTCAGACTGGAAGCTGAGCTGGAAGGTGGACGGCAGCAGCAGCAACACCTGGGAGGTGACCGGGAGCCCCGGGGTCCTGGAGAAGGATGGCCACTACAGCTGGAGCAGCACCCTGACCCTCCCTGTCGACCAGTGGAAGAAGGTGGGCTCTGTGACCTGTGAGGCCACCCAGGGCTCCCAGTCTCCTCTCTCTGAGACACTGAGGAGAGACCAGTGTTCTGATTAATGAGCTCCCCCCTCTGACTCCACTGTTTTTACTCTGCACCTCTCCTTCTTACTGTTCCAGCAATACCAGCACACTGATCTAATGCTGGGCTGGATCCTGTGTGGGGATCCTTCCTCCAGCAGGAGCTTTTAGCATAGTAGAACAAACAACAGAATACATGTCTGATTCTGATGTCAAATAGATCTGCTTGGCTTTCATATCACATGTGTTCTGAACCTAATTACTGTAATGCTGTTGGTTCTGTCATGTTGAGATAATAAAGACGTTCAAAATGTTAAATTGTGTGCCTGGATATCATTCTTTACTGAGGTTTACCATTAGACTTTTTTCTTTATGATTTGTTTAGTTTTCATAAGGAATGGAGAGGTCTGCCATGAAACACAATGTTACTGATACATTTCAGTTAATGAACCTCTCTCAATGAACGCTTAGCTGATTGGGCCAAGTTTGGTACCAGTCAAACGGATATCTACAGTACGACTCAAACTGAATCCATGTGCTCTAAACTCACTGGTCTTCATGATGTTACTAATACTGAAGACATATTATAAACCCACTGGTCTTCATGATGTTACTAATACTGAAGACATATTATAAACCCACTGGTCTTCATGATGTTACTAATACTAAATACATATTATAAACCCACTGGTCTTCGTGATGTTACTAATACTGAAGACATGTTATAAACCCTGTCTTATGATGTTACTCATACTGAAGACATATTACAATCTCCCAGCCTAAACCCTCTGGGACTTCATGATGTTACTAATACTGAAGACATATTATAAACCCACTGGTCTTCACGTTAAACTAAATATGTTATTATAAACCCACTGGTCTTTATGATGTTACTAATACTAAAGACATGTTCTAAACTCACTGGTCTTTATGATGTTACTAATACTAAAGACATGTTCTAAACTCACTGGTCTTTATGATGTTACTAATATTAAATACATATTATAAACCCACTGGTCTTTATGATGTTACTAATACTAAAGACATCTTCACGCCCTGACTGGTCTTCTTTGTATGTTTCTATTTTTAGTTTGGTAAACCCACTGGTGTTTATGATGTTACTATTCTAAATGTTTATAAACCCACTGTTCTATGTTTTCTAATTCTATGTGTTTAAACCTGGTACTGGTTTCCCAATGAGGCAGCTAATACTAAAGACATATTATAAACTCACTGGTCTTCATGATGTTACTAATACTAAAGACATATTATAAACTCACTGGTCTTCATGATGTTATTAATACTAAAGACATATTATAAACCCACTGGTCTTTATGATGTTACTAATATTCTTCAAAAAATATTATATAAGTACCACGCTGCACTTTGGTCCTTCTGATGTTACTAATACTAAATACATATCTATAAACCCACTGATCTCCACTTGTTGCCCAATACTAAAGACATGTTCTAAACTCACTGGTACATTCATGTATGTTACTAATACTGAAGCCATGTTTAAACTCACTGGTCTTCATGATGTTACTAAATGAATGCCATGTTCTAAATCACTGGTCTTCATGATGTTAAATACTGAAGACTGTTTTTCACTGGTCTTATCTAAAAAAATACTAAAGACATGTTCTAAACTCACTGGTCTTCATGATGTTACTAATACTGAAGCCATGTGCTCTAAACACACTGGTCTTCATGATGTTACTAATACTGAAGCCATGTGTTCTAAACTCACTGGTCTTCGTGATGTTACTAATACTGAAGCCATGTGTTCTAAACTCACTGGTCTTCGTGATGTTACTAATACTGAAGCCATGTGCTTCTCACACTGGTCTTGCCTCACAATGTTACTAATACTGAAGCCATGTGTTCTAAACTCACTGGTCTTCGTGATGTTACTCATACTGAAACCATGTGCTCTAAATCCACTAGTCTTCATGATGTTACTAATACTGAAACCATGTGCTCTAAACTCTGGAACTATCTGGGGACAGGTGAACATCTGGCTACTGTGCTGCTCTATTCTGGGAGTGTTGCAGTAACCCTGCCCATGCAAATATCTCTTTCAGCCTCACCACAGAACACAATCTCCCAGCCTCAAACCCTCTGGGACTGGGGCAGGTGTGTTTGTCTGACTATGGCTGAGGAACCAGATACGTTAGACTTTGCATGATGTTCAAGTTGGGGGCAATTCACTGGAATGCAATCTTTTATGGCTACTTAAACTACATTTATTTGTAAAGATATATGTTAGATGTATTCCTATCTGACAAACAGAAGTCAAAAGGTTCGTCTGGGGGACACTGTCAGACTTTCTTTACTATAACATTGGGGTCTCACAAGGATCAATATTAGGCCCCCTTCTGTTTACCATCTGTCACGCCCTGACCGTAGATTGCTTTGTATGTTTCTATTTTTAGTTTGGTCAATTGTTTAATTAAGTATTTGTATTGTGGCTGTGTGATTGCCCTTACCTGCCCTGGGACTACAGGTGCTAAATAGCTTTTGGCGAACCCCGGGACATTTACCTGGATGTTACATTATTGTAAGATTGATGTTGATTTATGTGCATTGTCCCCTATGAAAATATATATATATTATACAAAAAATATATATACTGTATCATAATGATATCAAACTAGTACTTCTTGAATGCAAACGATATGACTGTATTCACTCTGTCAAGGTTGGAGCGGTATAGAAGTTGAGTAGGGCATGAATAGTTGGGTTCGGACAGGGTCAACATTCTTGCTATTGCGTACTGAAATTGGTGTTTCTTACAATTTGAATAGAAATCAAAGCGTTAAAAAAATAATCTAAACCTATTTTTCATTTTGCTTAACATGTCCTTCAAAAGAAAGCATTTTCTACAGCTCTGTATCCTTAGTGGTCCTAGTGTTTTTACAAAGATTTAACATTTTTGCAGAATATATTGAGAGATATGTACAGTATGTGTCATATTTAGAAGAATTTGTGTTTAGAATACTTTAGAATACGGGAGACTCTGTAGCTCTGCAGCTGTTGAGTCAGAGCAGTTCCTCTTTAGCTGAAGGAGGTTTTTGTACGACGCTCTAACACTGTGTGAATGGAGAGCTGTTACTCTGCTGACAGTAGTAATCTCCTGCATCTTCAGCCTGGACTCCACTGATGGTCAGAGTGTAATGAGTATAAGAACTACCAGATCCACTCCCACTGAAACGACCTGGAATCCCAGACTGACGGTTTGTAGCAGTATAAATGAGGAGTTTAGGAGCTTCTCCAGGTTTCTGCAGGTACCAGTGGAGATAATTACCAGTACTTGAACTGGCTGTACAGCTGATAGAGACAGTCTCTCCTGGACTAACAGACAGAGATTTAGGAGACTGAGTCAGAATTATATCTGCTGATGATTCTGAAAAATCAACAAAAGTGAAGAAAGGTTGATTAGTAAGGTTATCACAACAACAAACATATCGTAAAGCATAGCCTATCAAGTTAAATGTTAACATGTGTTTTTTAAATTCTGTCAGGTTAAAATAACGAATGAAGTGTAACTCTGAAGCCAAACACATTATGAATCAAATCAAAGTGTCTCTCACCCTGAACAAGGAGCCCCAGTGTCCCCAGCAGTAGAATCAGTGACATCATCATTGTGCTGCGTGTCAGTGGCTCTGAAAGGAGTGAACAGTCACTGATCAACACTGGGGTTTTAAAAGTATGTGGAGCAATGAGGCAGGACAGATATGCAAATATATTTTATGCAAATGCGTGCATTTGCACACACACACACAGATAAAATTAGTCACCAGTTTCCAGAAGTATGCTTACTGTATATCAAATCGGAGAAAACTAAAATCATAGACAAACCACACATTGTACCAACTATTTCTAAATGGGGCCTAGTTTGACTCGCCCACACAATGTTTGATGTCCCAGGAGAAGGTAAATGAAGCTTAACAGTAGAATTGGGGCGGCAGGTAGTCTAGTGGTTTGAGTGTGGGGCCAGTAGCCGAAATATTGCTGGATTGAATCCCTGAGCTGACAAGGTAAAAATATTTAGTTCTGCCCCTGAACAAGACTGTTACCCACTGTTCCCCGGTAGGTTGTCATTGTAAATAAGAATTTGTTCTAAACTGACTTTCCTAGTTAAACAAAGGTAAATAATAATAATAATTGCTGCCTTTACGTCCTTCAAACCTTCTCATGAGGGACAGTAGTGGAGCTCTGTCTCCCTACTCTGACCACAGTGTGTAATGGCAGTTTGTGTGATGAGTAGAGTGGGTGTTTTAATTTAAGTTAAAGGTCCCCCAGAACCGTATAAAAAGAAAGTCTATATAACCATTCAATTGTTGGGACCTATTCAAGCATTACTGGGATGTGCTTTAGCTCATGGTTTTTAATCACCCTATCATAATCCCCCAAAACTGTTTATAGTTTCAAAATATGTTTTAAACTACAGTATCATGTCGATCTCACGTTTTGTCATCCTTTAATCTACACTGGGGACTAAAGATAGGAGGGAGAGGGAGGGAGGAGGGAGGACAGTTAAATAATTGTAAAAAAAATCAGTTATGTCAGAGGTGTTGAGGGATTCTCATTCATTTAGAAATATAGGCCATTGTGTTGAATACACGGTTTACAGTATACATATTGAGGATTTAGCCTTTTTCTCATTTTGAACCGAAATACATTGTACTTTGGGTGAGGATAAAGTTGTCTGTCCGTGTACCAAAAGTGTAACAACTGACATACAGTATATGGGCAATGTCTACCTTAATTTGGTCCAGAAACATTTTGTTTGGCAGTGTTTGCAAGTTGTCCTACTTCTTGAAATGGACATGGTTGAACCCATGTTGGGCATCAGAGTGGTGTACGGTTTGAAATGCATGCTTTTATTGATCTATTTAGGCACAAATGTTGTTGCATAAATCTAATATGTTTTTTACATTGTGCACAATGCTAAAAAAAAATACCTGTCTAGATTTTGACATAGAATGAGGCAACTTAACACTTTTTGGAAAGTTGTAGCTCGTCTGAACAAAAACAGAAGTAGCCTCTACATAGTATACTGTAAGAGGGAGAAGAAGAAAAAATATTCATGAAAACAAAATCAATGTATTCATGAATGGGAAATATGAGAAGCAATAGAATTTAGGATTTGACCAATGGAGGTCAAGCTTGAATGTGGGTTGGATGACCAAAGGAACCAATCTAGGCTACCCTATGGATACATAGAAAGTACAGGCTATACAGACAACTTGCAGGCGGCCCAGAATACAGCCAGGCAGGAGAGTATAGATCCACACAGGTATCGTGACCATACAGAAGATGTCGGAGGACGCCAGGTTCAGCATCAGACACATGGTAAAGATGGGGTATTGGGCCACGCTGCTCAGTTTGACCACCAGAACAGCTATGTTACCAGGGAGGCCCAGCACACAGCACAGCCCCAGGACTATGTTTGAAATCAGGCGACCTGAATCCAGGGAGGTGGGGTCCATGCTGGAGGTGTTGGAGGAGTTCAGGTGCTCCGTGGTCGATGAAAGATAAGAGATCTAAGAGATATCTGGAAAACAGAAGACTTTCTTTGTTTCTGCACTAGTACAGTATTTTTTGCCTTCTCTTGATCTCATGTCATAGAGTGATAGTAAGTGAAAGGTGTGGGTTTACTACCTCTGGTCAGATTCCTCCTGATGAGCTGTCTGTGTGTGTGTGTCTGACTGGGCCTGGACTTTCTGACAGGCCGCCCCCGTGGTGAGGGTAGGAAACAACATCTCTACCCCGCTGATCCTCAACACTGGGGCCCCACAAGGGTGCGTTCTCAACCCTCTCCTGTACCCCCCTGCCACACACACACTCCAAGGGCCCTCACCCCCTCCCTGTCGGCAGTTTCATTGTTGTTGGTAATCAGGCCCCAGTGTTGTAGTGTCATCTGCAAACTTGATGATTGAGTTGGAGGCGTGCATGGCCACGCAGTCATGGGTGAACAGGGAGTACAGGAGAGGGCTGAGAACGCACCCTTGTGGGGCCCCAGTGTTGAGGATCAGCGGGGTAGAGATATTGTTTCCTACCCTCACCACGGGGGCGGCCCGTCAGAAAGTCCAGGCCCAGTTGCACAGGGCGGGGTCGAGACCCAGGGTCTAGAGCTTAATGAGTTTGGAGGGTAGTATGGTGTTAAATGCAGAGCTGTAGTTAATGAACAGCATTCTTACATAGGTATTCCTCTTATCCAGATGGGATAGGGCAGTGTGCAGTGTGATGGCGATTACATCGTCAGTGGACCTATTGAGGCGGTAATCAAATTGGAGTGGGTCTAGGGTATCTCTGATGTCTCTCTGGAAAGCACCTCGTGCCCTAATTTCATCCACCTTGTTGTCTAGAGATTGGACATTGTAATATGCTCGGAAGCGGTGGACGGTGTGCTCGCCTTCTGAGTCTGACCAGTAGGCCGTTCCGTCTTCCTCTCCTGCAGCGACCGCGTTTTTTTAGGTCGGCCGCTGGGATAAGATCGCATGTCCAGGGTGGAGGTCCGAACAAAGGATCCGCTTCGGGAAAGACTGATCCCTGGTCGTAATGATGGTAATTTGACATCGCTTTTATATATATATATTTTTTTACCTTTATTTTACTAGGCAAGTCAGTTAAGAACAAATTCTTATTTTCAATGACGGCCTAGGAACAGTGGGTTAACTGCCTGTTCAGGGGCAGAATGACAGATTTGGACCTTGTCAGCTCGGGGATGTGAACTTGCAACCTTCCGGGTTACTAGTCCAACGCTCTAACCACTAGGCTACCCTGCCGCCCCAGATGTATGTAATAACACTTGAGATTTTCTGGGCTAACAATGTGAGAAATCATATATTTTAAAAAGAATAATAACTGCATAGTTTTCTAAGGATCTGAAGCGAGGCGACCATCTCTGTCGGCTCCATCTTGGTCCTGAACATAACAGAAAACTTATCCCAATCTTTACTACTTGTTCAGCATCTTCTTCAAAAGAAAAGCATCCTCTACAGCTCAGTGTCCTCCGTGTCCCAGTGTGTTTGTGAATGAAGCTCCAGAGAGAAGAGTGTTCCAAACTAGAGTTGCAATCCAGCAGGATTCTACTGGAAGTCTCCCTTACTCATACTGACCCGAGATCAGAGGAGCCCCAGCCATGAATACAACCTCCAATAGGAGATAGAAACACACAGAAAGAGACAAAAACACACTTTACGACTCACAGTTAGGACGTGTGTTAACATTTAGAGATAAAATGTATCTCATAACTGACTTTAGTTGTGAATACAAAAACATAAAAGCCTTACTTGTTTTGTTTTCAAATTCAAATATTGATTCAATGTTTAGGACCTATCGGGTTGCGGTCAAATGTATTTTTATGTATTAAATTCAACACTTCTATTAATTTACATTTTATAATAAAATTAAAATAATTCAGGAGTTGTGCAGTATTCAAATGAATTTTCTAAATTATACAATTATTGAATCTATGAAAATAAATGGACCCTTAGCCTGATTGCAAATGGTTTCCATTTTTTGCATGAGGGACAGTAGTGGTGCTCTGTCGTCCTCTTTTTACCACAATGCATAATGGCAGTTTGTGTGATGTGCAGAGTGGGTGTTTTACTTTAAGTTAAACTTCTCCCAGATCCATATAAAATGGATGTCACACACTTTCATTCAATTGTCTGGAGAATAATGTAGTGTGACTTTAAAAAAATCCCAGGCACACTGTGGAACACTTTCAACAACTTGTAGAGTCCATGGCCTGACTAATTGACACTTCTGAGGGCAAAAGGGGGGGATGCAAATCAATATTAAGAAGGTGTTCTTAACGTTCTGTATACTCAGTGAATATTATGTTGAGGATTTTGCCTTTTTTGCCTTTTTGCCTTTTTGCTTTTTTCAGGCATGGTCTTGTTGGGATTACTTTGTTTGTACCAAATGTGTTGTTACTGTGAGGATCAACGCTGGAGACGTGAAGCAGGTACAGGGAGAACATTTACTAAACAGCGGACATGAAACAGGGCAGGAACAGCGTCTGGACAGGAGAAAAATAACGACATCAATGCTGACAAAGGGAACAAACTGAGGAGCAGACAGATATAGAGGGGGAAATCAACCAGGTAATGGATTCCAGGTGAGACCAATATTGAGCAGCTGCTCGTAATGTTGGTGACAGTTTTGTGTAATGAAGGGCAGCCTGGAGCCATCAAGAGGGAGAACGGGAGCAGACGTGACAGTTACATGTTACAAGTTCTACCTTCATTTGTTTCATAACTATTTTGTTTGGCATTCTTGGCAAGCTGTCTCACTTCTGGTTGAGTCTTAGAGTGAATCTGACATGGTTGAACCCATGTTGGGCATCAGAGTGGTGCAAGGTTTGAATTGCATGCTTTTATTGATCTATTTAGGCAGAACTGTTGTTACATACATCTAGAGTGTTTTTCCATGGTGCTCAATGCTAAAATACCTGTCAAGATTTTGACAAAGAATGAGTCAACTTCACAAGTATGATGAAATAGTCCAACACTTTCTGGGAGGTTGGGGCTCCTCCAAAGCAGAAGTGCATGTACTGTAAGAGAAACAACAAATCAATGTATTCATTAAAACTAAATGTATATATTTATGCATTCGAAAGCTGACAAATACAATTTAGGATTTGGAGGTCAAGCTTGAAAGGAGACAGATCATCAAAATAACAAATATAGGCTAACCTATGGATACCTAGAAAGTACAGGCTATACAGATACAGAGCCAGCAACCAAAAATGTGGGTTTTGTTGAGAACAAAATAGCTAAATTGGCTGCTGTTCAAACCAAGCCAAAACACCTTAAAAAGTCACCTTTATTTTTGTGAGTACCCTAATTTGTTATGATTAGGGTTAAGGGTTTTGGTTATGAGTAGGGTGATGGTTAGAGTTATGGGCTGAGGTAGAGCCGGAAGGTGGCTAGCTTGCAGGTGACACGGCCCAGCAGTGCAGGAGAGTACAGATCCACACAGGTATCGTGGCCATGTACCAGATGTTGGATGACGCCAGGTTGAGCATGAGGCACAGGGTAAAGTTGGGGCGTTGGGGAAGGCGGCGCAGTATGACCACCAGAACAGTTATGTTACCAGGGAAGCCCAGTGCACAGCACAGCCCCAGGACAATGCTCTAAATCTTGGAGGAGGGGTCCAAGCTGGAGATGTTGGAGGAGTTGAGGTTCTCCATGGTCAGTGAAAGAATAAGATAAGAGATGTAAGAGCTATCTGGAAATAGACTTTAGACATCTAATTCTATGTTTAACTTTTTTTGCAGGTGCTGGACATCTCAGAACAGGTTATAACGGTCTGAACACCAGAAAACAGTCTGCTTGCAATCCTCACAAGTTTGTTCTTCTCACTTGATCTCTTGTCATAGAGTGATAATAAGGAAAGTAATAGGGGTTAACTGCCTCTGATCAGCTTCTTTCTCGTGTATGTGTGTGTGTGTGTGTGTGTGTGTGTGTGTGTGTGTGTGTGTGTGTGTGTGTGTGTGTGTGTGTGTGTGTGTGTGTGTGTGTGTGTGTGTGTGTGTGTGTGTGTGTGTGTGTCGTGAGACAGAGAGATATTGTTGGTCATCCAGCATACACGGTGAGACGCCTCCTGAGTGTTCGTCCACGGGGCAGGTGTTTCCAGTACCTGGTGGACAGAGAGGGTTACGGTCCGGAGAAGAGGTGCTGTGTCCCCGCTAGAAACGTCCTGGACCCAGCCCTCATCGTCGACTTCCATCGCCGGCACTCCGCTCAACCAGCTACGCGCCCCTGTAAGACGCCAGGTGGCGCCCCTAAAGGGGGAGTACTGTCACACCCTGATCTGTTTCACCTGTTTTTGTGATTGTCTCCACCCCCCTCCAGGTGTCGCCCATCTTCCCCATTATCCCCTGTGTATTTATAACTGTGTTTTCTGTCTGTCTGTGCCAGTTCATCTTGTTTGTCAAGTCAACCAGCATTTTCTCTCAGCTCCTGCCTTTCCCTAGTCTCTCTTTTTCTTGCCCTCCTGGTTTTGACCCTTGCCTGTCCTGTCTCTGAGCCCGCCTGCCTGACCCTGACCCTGCCTGATATCCTGTACCTTTCCCCCACTACTCTGGACTATTGACCACTGCCTTCCTTGACCTGTCTATTGCCTGCCCCTGTGGGAATATTACACTATTGTTTATTCGACGTTGTCACATCTGGGTCTTACCTTCATATCTGATAATATTACTTTTCCAGTAGCAACTAGAGGTGAGCAGCAGCACAGACTGCATTTTACTTGTGATTAATCTAAGCATACCTTTTAACCTGTTCAATTGTCATTGTAATGAATGATGACCATTTTTCAAACACCTTTTTCCTGTAATTTAGAGCCATAATCGTTCAGCCTAATTCTATGTAAAATATGTATATATATATATATATATATATATATTTATATATAAATATTTATCAAATATATATATATATATTTATCGGTATAGGTTATCTAAGCATACCTTTTTACCTATTCAATTATAATTTTAATTAATGATGACAATTGACTAAGAAATGGTATGACTAAGAAATGGTATGAGTTTAGTGCAACTGCAACACTGGTATACACTGAGCGTACAAACCATTAAGGACACCTGCTCTTTCCATGACATAGACTGACCAGCTGAATCCAGATAAAATGTTTTTTTCTATTTTGTGAGTACCTTAAAACTTCTTATGGCTGGGGGCAGTATTGAGTAGCTTGGATGAATAAGGTGCCCAGAGTAAACTGCCTGCTACTGAGTCCCAGTTGCTAATATATGCATATTATTAGTATGTTTGGATAGAAAACACTCTGAAGTTTCTGAAACTGTTTGAATGATGTCTGTGTGTATAACAGAACTCATATGGCAGGCAAAAACCTGAGAAAATATCCAACCAGGAAGTGGGAAATCTGAGGTTGGTCGTTTTTCAACTCATTCCCTATTGAAGATACAGTGGGATATTGGTCCTGTTGCACTTCCTAAGGCTTCCACTAGATGTCAACAGTCTTTAGAAACTTGTTTGAGGCGTCTACTGTAAAGGAGGGGCTCTTAAGTGCTCTTTGAGTCAGTGGTCTAGCAGAGTGCCACAAGCTCGTGACGCTCGTTCACATGAGAGGTAGCTCGCGATCCATTCCATTTCTGAAGACAAAGGAATTCTCCGGTTGGAACATTATTGAAGATTTATGTTAAAAACATCCTAAAGATTGATTCTATACGTCGTTTGACATGTTTCTATGGACTGTAACGGAATTATTTGAAGATGGATTACTGGGCTGAACGCGCTAACAACAAGGAGGAATTTGGACATAAATGATTAACTTTATCGAACAAATCAAACATTTATTGTGGAACTGGGATTCCTGGGAGTGCATTCTGATGAAGATCATCAAAGGTAAGTGAATAATTATAATGATATTTCTGACTTATGTTGATCCCACAATATGCCGGATATCTTTTTGGCTTGTTTGGTCTCTGAGCGCCGTACTCAGATTATTGCATGGTGTGCTTTTTCCGTAACGTTAAAAAAAAATCTGACACAGCGGTTGCATTAAGGAGAATCAAATCCAATCAAATCAAATCAAATGTATTTATATAGCCCTTCGTACATCAGCTGATATCTCAAAGTGCTGTACAGAAACCCAGCCTAAAACCCCAAACAGCAAACAATGCAGGTGTAAAAGCACGGTGGCTAGGAAAAACTCCCTAGAAAGGCCAAAACCTAGGAAGAAACCTAGAGAGGAACCAGGCTATGTGGGGTGGCCAGTCCTCTTCTGGCTGTGCCGGGTAGAGATTATAACAGAACATGGCCAAGATGTTCAAATGTTCATAAATGACCAGCATGGTCGAATAATAATAAGGCAGAACAGTTGAAACTGGAGCAGCAGCACAGTCAGGTGGACTGGGGAGAGCAAGGAGTCATCATGTCAGGTAGTCCTGGGGCACGGTCCTAGGGCTCAGGTCCTCCGAGAGAGAGAAAGAAAGAGAGAATTAGAGAGAGCATATGTGGGGTGGCCAGTCCTCTTCTGGCTGTGCCGGGTGGAGATTATAACAGAACGTGGCCAAGATGTTCAAATGTTCATAAATGACCAGCATGGTCAGTTGAAACTGGAGCAGCAGCATGGCCAGGTGGACTGGGGACAGCAAGGAGTCATCATGTCAGGTAGTCCTGGGGCATGGTCCTAGGGCTCAGGTCCTCCGAGAGAGAGAGAGAAAGAGAGAATTAGAGAACGCACACTTAGATTCACACAGGACACCGAATAGGACAGGAGAAGTACTCCAGATATAACAAACTGACCCTAGCCCCCGACACATAAACTACTGCAGCATAAATACTGGAGGCTGAGACAGGAGGGGTCAGGAGACACTGTGGCCCCATCCGAGGACACCCCCGGACAGGGCCAAACAGGAAGGATATAACCCCACCCACTTTGCCAAAGCACAGCCCCCACACCACTAGAGGGATATCTTCAACCACCAACTTACCATCCTGAGACAAGGCCGAGTATAGCCCACAAAGATCTCCGCCACGGCACAACCCAAGGGGGGCGCCAGCCCAGACAGGCTGACCACAACAGTGAATCAACCCACTCAGGTGACGCACCCCCCCCCAGGGACGGCATGAGAGAGCCCCAATAAGCCAGTGACTCAGCCCCCGTAACAGGGTTAGAGGCAGAGAATCCCAGTGGAAAGAGGGGAACCGGCCAGGCAGAGACAGCAAGGGCGGTTCGTTGCTCCATAGCCTTTCCGTTCACCTTCCCACTCCTGGGCCAGACTACACTCAATCATATGACCCACTGAAGAGATGAGTCTTCAGTAAAGACTTAAAGGTTGAGACCGAGTTTTGCGTCTCTGACATGGGTAGGCAGACCGTTCCATAAAAATGGAGCTCTATAGGAGAAAGCCCTGCCTCCAGCTGTTTGCTTAGAAATTCTAGGGACAATTAGGAGGCCTGCGTCTTGTGACCGTAGCGTACGTGTAGGTATGTACGGCAGGACCAAATCAGAGAGATAGGTAGGAGCAAGCCCATGTAATGCTTTGTAGGTTAGCAGTAAAACCTTGAAATCAGCCCTTGCTTTGACAGGAAGCCAGTGTAGAGAGGCTAGCACTGGAGTAATATGATCAAATTTTTTGGTTCTAGTCAGGATTCTAGCAGCCGTATTTAGCACTAACTGAAGTTTATTTAGTGCTTTATCTGGGTAGCCGGAAAATAGAGCATTGCAGTAGTCTAACCTAGAAGTGACAAAAGCATGGATTAATTTTTCTGCATCATTTTTGGACAGAAAGTTTCTGATTTTTGCAATGTTACGTAGATGGAAAAAAGCTGTCCTCGAAATGGTCTTGATATGTTCTTCAAAAGAGAGATCAGGGTCCAGAGTAACGCCGAGGTCCTTCACAGTTTTATTTGAGACGACTGTACAACCATTAAGATTAATTGTCAGATTCAACAGAAGATCTCTTTGTTTCTTGGGACCTAGAACAAGCATCTCTGTTTTGTCCGAGTTTAATAGTAGAAAGTTTGCAGCCATCCACTTCCTTGTGTCTGAAACACATGCTTCTAGCGAGGGCAATTTTGGGGCTTCACCATGTTTCATTGAAATGTACAGCTGTGTGTCATCCGCATAGCAGTGAAAGTTTACATTATGTTTTGAATAACATCCCCAAGAGGTAAAATATATAGTGAAAACAATAGTGGTCCTAAAACAGAACCTTGAGGAACACCGAAATTTACAGTTGATTTGTCAGAGGACAAACCATTCACAGAGACAAACTGATATCTTTCCGACAGATAAGATCTAAACCAGGCCAGAACATGTCCGTGTAGACCAATTTGAGTTTCCAATCTCTCCAAAAGAATGTGGTGATCGATGGTATCAAAAGCAGCACTAAGGTCTAGGAGCACGAGGACAGATGCAGAGCCTCGGTCCGATGCCATTAAAATGTCATTTACCACCTTCACAAGTGCCATCTCAGTGCTATGATGGGGTCTAAAACCAGACTGAAGCATTTCGTATACATTGTTTGTCTTCAGGAAGGCAGTGAGTTGCTGCGCAACAGCCTTCTCTAAAATTTTTGAGAGGAATGGAAGATTCGATATAGGCCGATAGTTTTTTATATTTTCTGGGTCAAGGTTTGGCTTTTTCAAGAGAGGCTTTATTACTGCCACTTTTAGTGAGTTTGGTACACATCCGGTGGATAGAGAGCCGTTTATTATGTTCAGCATAGGAGGGCCAAGCACAGGAAGCAGCTCTTTCAGTAGTTTAGTTGGAATAGGGTCCAGTATGCAGCTTGAAGGTTTAGAGGCCATGATTATTTTCATCATTGTGTCAAGAGATATAGTACTAAAAGACTTGAGCGTCTCTCTGATCCTAGGTCCTGGCAGAGTTGTGCAGACTCAGGACAACTGAGGTTTGGAGGAATACGCAGGTTTAAAGAGGAGTCCGTAATTTGCTTTCTAATAATCATAATCTTTTCCTCAAAGAAGTTCATGAATTTATCACTGCTAAAGTGAAAGTCATCCTCTCTTGGGGAATGCTGCTTTTTAGTTAGCTTTGCGACAGTATCAAAAAGGAATTTCGGATTGTTCTTATTTTCCTCAATTAAGTTAGAAAAATAGGATGATCGAGCAGCAGTAAGGGCTCTTCGGTACTGCACGGTACCGTCCTTCCAAGCTAGTCGGAAGACTTCCAGTTTGGTGTGGCGCCATTTCCGTTCCAATTTTCTGGAAGCTTGCTTCAGAGCTCGGTATTTTCTGTGTACCAGGGAGCTAGTTTCTTATGAGACATTTTTTTAGTTTTTAGGGTGCAACTGCATTTAGGGTATTGCGCAAGGTTAAATTGAGATCCTCAGTTAGGTGGTTAACAGATTTTTGTCCTCTGGCGTCCTTGGGTAGGCAGAGGGAGTCTGGAAGGGCATCAAGGAATCTTTGTGTTGTCTGTGAATTTATAGCACGACTTTTGATGTTCCTTGGTTGGGGTCTGAGCAGATTATTTGTTGCAATTGCAAACGTAATAAAATGGTGGTCCGATAGTCCAGGATTATGAGGAAAAACATTAAGATCCACAACATTTATTCCATGGGACAAAACTAGGTCCAGCGTATGACTGTGACAGTGAGTGGGTCCAGAGACATGTTGGACAAAACCCACTGAGTCGATGATGGCTCCGAAAGCCTTTTGGAGTGGGTCTGTGGACTTTTCCATGTGAATATTAAAGTCACCAAAGATTAGAATATTATCTGCAATGACTACAAGGTCCGATAGGAATTCAGGGAACTCAGTGAGAAACGCTGTATATGGCCCAGGAGGCCTGTAAACAGTAGCTAGTGATTGAGTAGGCTGCATAGATTTCATGACTAGAAGCTCAAAAGACGAAAACGTCATCATTTTTTTTTTTGTAAATTGAAATTTGCTATCGTAAATGTTAGCAACACCTCCGCCTTTGCGGGATGCACGAGGGATATGGTCACTAGTGTATCCAGGAGATGAGGCCTCATTTAACACAGTAAATTCATCAGGCTTAAGCCATGTTTCAGTCAGGCCAATCACATCAAGATTATGATCAGTGATTAGTTCATTGACTATAATTGCCTTTGAAGTAAGGGATCTAACATTAAGTAGCCCTATTTTGAGATGTGAGGTATCATGATCTCTTTCGGTAATGACAGGAATGGAGGTGGTCTTTATCCTAGTGAGATTGCTAAGGCGAACACCGCCATGTTTAGTTTTGCCCAACCTAGGTCGAGGCACAGACACGGTCTCAATGGTGATAGCTGAGCTGACTACACTGACTATGCTAGTGGCAGACTCCACTATGCTGGCAGGCTGGCTAACAGCCTGCTGCCTGGCCTGCACCCTATTTCATTGTGGAGCTAGAGGAGTTAGAGCCCTGTCTATGTTGGTAGATAAGATGAGAGCACCCCTCCAGCTAGGATGGAGTCCGTCACTCCTCAGCAGGTCAGGCTTGGTCCTGTTTATGGGTGAGTCCCAGAAAGAGGGCCAATTATCTACAAATTCTATCTTTTGGGAGGGGCAGAAAACAGTTTTCAACCAGCGATTGAGTTGTGAGACTCTGCTGTAGAGCTCATCACTCCCCTAACTGGGAGGGGGCCAGAGACAATTACTCGATGCCGACACATCTTTCTAGCTGATATGCACGCAGAAGCTATGTTGCGCTTGGTGATCTCTGACTGTTTCATCCTAACATTGTTGGTGCCGACGTGGATAACAATATCTCTATACTCTCTACACTCGCCAGTTTTAGCTTTAGCCAGCACCATCTTCAGATTAGCCTTAACGTCCGGTAGCCCTGCCCCGGGTAAACAGTGTATGATCGCTGGATGATTCGCTTTAAGTCTAATACTGCGGGTAATGGAGTCGCCAATGACTAGAGTTTTCAATTTGTCAGAGCTAATGGTGGGAAGCTTCATGCGTCTCAGACCCCGTAACGGGAGGAGTAGAGACCAGAGAAGACTCGGCCTCTGACACCGACCCGCTGCTTAATGGGGAAAACCGGTTGAAAGTTTCTGTCGGCTGAATGAGCGACACCGGTTGAGCGTTCCTACAGCATTTCCTTCCAGAAACCGTGAGAAAGTTGTCCGGCTGCGGGGACTGTGCCAGGGGATTTATACTACTATCTGTACTTACTGGTGGCACAGACGCTGTTTCATCCTTTCCTACACTGAAATTACCCTTGCCTAACGATTGCGTCTGAAGCTGGGCTTGCAGTACATCTATCCTCGCCGTAAGGCGAGCACAGCGGCGCAATTAGAGGGCATCATGTTAATGTTACTACTTAGCTTCGGCTGTTGGAGGTCCTGACGAATCGTGTCCAGATAAAGCGTCCGGAGTGAAAAAGTTGAGGAAAAAATAAATAAATATATGAACGGTAATTAAAAAGTGAAAACCGTAAAGTTGTCAGGTAGCAAAATAGGTTGGCAACAAAACGCACAGCAACTCGAAAACAAGCCTGCAAGTTGTGACCGGAAATGACGTCACACACTTCGATATCAAAAGTATCTCTGGGCGCATCAACGTTACACGTCCATGCTGACATGGCTATCTTTAATTCTGTGAATAACACTTGTATCTTTTATCAATGTTTATTTTGAGGATTTCTGGAAATTCATGTGGCTCTCTGCAAAATCACCGGATGTTTTTGGAACTTCTAAACATAACGCGCCAATGGCTACTGAGATTTTTTAAATATAAATATGAACTTCATTGAACAAAACATACATGTATTGTGTAAAATAAAGTCCTATGAGTGTCATCTGATGAAGATCATCAAAGGTTAGTGATTAATTGTATCTCTATTTCTGATTTTTGTGACTCTTCTCTTTGGCTGGAAAAATAGCTGTGTTTTTCTGTGACTTGGCTCTGACCTAACATAATCTTTTTTGGTGCTTTCATTGTAAAGCCTATTTGAAATCGGACACTGTGGTGGGATTAACAAGAAGTGCATCTTTAAAATGGTGTGAAATACTTCTATGTTTGAGGAATTTTAATGATGGGATTTCTGTTGTTTTGAATTTGGCGCCCTGCACTTTAGCTGGCTGTTGTCATATCGATCCCGTAAGCGGGATCACAGCCCTAAGAAATTATTAATATGTTACTGTTAGGGATAAGGGGTTTGGTTATGGGTAGGGTGAGGGTTAGAGTTATGGGTTGGCAAGCCTGCCACATCCCTTTAGTCAAATCTGCAGAGACCGACTTCAGACAGACACAGCACCACTCCGGCAATGTCCACCACGCTTATGGATCACAGGGATGCAGAGGATGTAGAATGCAACCACAACACTTGTGATCTGCTGCGTCAACTTGGTTCACCAGTCCGTGGAGGCAGCAGTAGGATGTGACCAGCACAGAGAATGGGATCATGAACCCCAGCGCGTGTCTTGGCAGCACTCATCACCCATTTCGCGAGTGGTCACAGCGGGGCCAGTCAGGTCGCATGCAAGCCCCCACAGGGCCAGGAGCAGTGCAACCTCCCCCTTGCGTCCCAGCCGGTTCCACATCTGCCGGTAGAGCACCTGGAGTGATGGTGGCTAGCTTGCAGAGTCCAGTCGTCCAGGAGAGTAGGTATCGAGAGGTATCGTGAAAAATAATGTTACTGATACATTTCAGTTAATGAACCTCTCGGAATGAACGCTTAGCTAATTGGGCCAAATATAATACCAGTCAAAAGGATATCTACAGTGATACTAATACTGAAGCCATGTACTCTAAACTCACTGGTCTTCATGATGTTACTAATACTGAAACCATGTGCTCTAAACTCACTGGTCTTCATCATGTTACTAATACTGAATACATGTACTCTAAACTCACTGGTCTTCATGATGTTACTAATACTGAAGCCAAGTGCTCTAAACTCACTGGTCTTCATGATGTTACTAATACTGAAGCCAAGTGCTCTAAACTCACTGGTCTTCATGATGTTACTAATACTGAAGCCAAGTGCTCTAAACTCACTGGTCTTCATAATGTTACTAATACTGGAGCCAAGTGCTCTAAACTCACTGGTCTTCATGATGTTACTAATACTGAAACCATGTGATATACTGTATCATAATGATGTCAAAGTAGTATTTCTTGAATGCAAATGATATGACTGTATTCACTCATTCAAGATTGGAGGCGTATAGAAGTTGAGTAGGGCATGAATAGTTTGGTTCAGACGGGGTCAACACTCATGCTGTTGTGTACTGAAATGAGTTCTTCTTACAATATGAAGAGAAATCGAAGCGTAAATGTAAACCTGTTCTTAACTTTGCTTAACATGTCCTTCAAAAGAAAGCTTTTTCTACAGCTCTGTATCCTTAGTGATCCCAGTGTGTTTCCAAAGATTTAACATATTTGGAGAATATAATGAGAGATATGTACAGTATGCTTCATTTTTCAAATAATTGGTCTTTAAAATACTTTAGAATACGGGAGACTCTGTAGCTCTGTAGCTGTTGAGTCAGAACAGTTCCTCTTTAGCTGAGGGAGGTTTTTGTACGACGCTCTAACACTGTGTGAATGGAGAGCTGCCACCCTTCTGACAGTAGTAATCTCCTGCATCTTCAGCCTGGACTCCACTGATGGTCAGAGTGTAATGAGTATAAGAACTACCAGATCCACTCCCACTGAAACGACCTGGAATCCCAGACTGACGGTTTGTACCATGATAAACCAGGAGTTTAGGAGCTTCTCCAGGTTTCTGCAGGTACCACTGGAGATTATTACCCGTACTTGAACTGGCTGTACAGCTGATAGAGACAGTCTCTCCTGGGCGAACAGACTGAGATTTAGGAGACTGAGTCAAAATGATATCTGCTGATGATTCTGAAAAAGAAAAGAAAAGTGAAGAAAGGATGATTAGTAAGGTTATCACAACAAACAGACTAATCTTCCACATTCTATCATGAAACATATCGGGCAAAATCAGATTTGTTTTTATTAATATCTTCAATGTTCACAAATGAAGTTTAATTCTGAAGCCAAACCCATCATGAATCAAAGTTAGTCAAAGTGTCTCTCACCCTGAACAAGGAGCCCCAGTGTTCCCAGCAGAAGAATCAGTGACATCATCATTGTGCTGCGTGTCAGTGGCTCTGAAAGGAGTGAACAGTCACTGATCAACACTGGGGTTTTAAAAGTATGTGTAGCAATGAGGCAGGACAGATATGCAAAACCCCAATATTTTACGCAAATACACCACACATACAAAAGAAGTCAACAGGCCTACTGTATATTACATTTGAGAATACTGAAATCATAAACCACACAATATAACAACTATTTCATAAATGAGGCCTACTTTGACCCACTTACACAGTGGTTTATGTCCATCAACAGTGGTTGTCAGTCTCAGAAGGTCATTTAAGTTTAACAGTAGAATTACTGCCTCTGTATGTTTCAGACCTTCTCAAGATGGACAGTAGTGGTGCTCTGTACAAGCTCCCCCAGATCCGTATGAAATGAAAGTTACACACTCTATATACCCATTCAGTTGTTAGGAGCATATGTAGTGTTCAACTATATTTATTTTTATCCAGTTTACTTTCCATTAGTCAGCACCTATTGAAACATTTTGGGGGTGTGCGTCAGATCATGCTTTTCACCACCCTATCATAACCCCAAAAAACTGTTCATTGTTTCAAAATATGTTTTAAACTACAGTATCATGTCAATCTCATGGTGTGTCAATCCTTGCATCCACATTGGGGACTAAAGATAGGAGGGAGGACTGACAGTCATAGCAGTCATACTAAAGACAATGGGGACTAAAGATAGGAGGGAGGACTGACAGTCATAGCAGTCATACTAAAGACACTGGGGACTAAAGATAGGAGGGAGGACTGACAGTCATAGCAGTCATACTAAAGACACTGGGGACTAAAGATAGGAGGGAGGACTGACAGTCATAGCAGTCATACTAAAGACACTGGGGACTAAAGATAGGAGGGAGGACTGACAGTCATAGCAGTCATACCTCATGTAAGAGGTGTTGAGGGTTTCTCTTTCATATAGAAATATAGCCTATGCTGTTGAATACATGGTTTACAGCATCAATTTATGTTGATGATTCAGCCTTTTCTCTCATTTTGAACCAAAAGACATGGTGCTTAGGGTGAGGATAAAGTTGTCTGTCTGTGTACCAAATGTGTTACATCTGACATACCACAAGTTATACCTTCATTTGGTCCAGAAACATTTTGTTTGGCCGTGTTGACAAGATGTCTCACTTCTTGTTGTGGCTTAGATTGAAACGGACAGAGTTGAACCCATGTTGGGCATCAGAGTGGTGCAAGGTTTGAAATGCATTCTTTTATTTATCTGTTTAAGGAGAAATGTTGTTGCCGAGATCTAATGTGTCTTTCCATTGTGCTCAATAGTAAAATACCTGTCAAGATTTTAAGGCAACTTAATAAGTGTGATGAAGTAATTTAACAAGTTGGAGCTCATCTGAACAAAAGCAGAAGTAGCCTCTATGTAGCATACTGTAAGAGAAATAAAACATATATTTCTTAATTAAAACTACATCAATTTATTCATGCATGGGAATGATGGATTTTATCAACGGCGGTCAAGCTTGAATGGGGGTTAGATCACCAAAGGAACAAATCTAGGCTACCTTATAGATACATAGAAAGTACAGGCTATACAGACAGCTTGCAGGCGGCCCAGAATCCAGCCAGGCAGGAGAGTATAGATACACACATGTATCGTGGCCATGTACAAGATGTCGGAGGACGCCAGGTTCAGCATGAGACACATGGTAAAGTTGGGGTATTGGGCCACGCTGCTCAGTTTGACCACCAGAACAGCTATGTTACCAGGGAGGCCCAGCACACAGCACAGCCCCAGGACGATGTTTGAAATCAGGCGACCTGAATCCAGGGAGGTGGGGTCCATGTTGGATGTGTTGGAGGAGTTCAGGTGCTCTGTGGTCGATGAAAGATAAGAGATCTAAGAGATATCTGGAAGACAGTAGACTTTAGACATTTCATTATTTGTTTCTAAAAAATACTGTAAAAAAAAAAAAATACTGTTAAAACAGTCTCTACACTAGTAAACAGAGTGCATGAAATCCTCACAAGTTTTTCTCTTCTCTTGATCTCATGTCATAGAGTGATAGTAAGTGAAAGGTGTGGGTTAACTGCCTCTGGTCAGATTCCTCCTGATGAGCTGTGTGTGTTTTTTATTGTTGTAGATTTACCCCCTTTTCTCCCCGATTGGTAGTTACAGTCTTGTCTCATCACAGTAACCCCCCCAAGGACTCAGGAGAGGCGAAGGTCGAGAGCCATGCGTCCTCCGAAACACAATCCTGGAAAGCCGCACTGCTTCTTGACACACTGCTCACTGAACTCGGAAGCCAGCCACAGCAATGTGTTGGAGGAAACACTGTCCAGCTGGCAACCGAGATCAGCTTGCAGGCGCTTTTTCCACCACAAGAAGTCGCTAGAGCTTGATGGGACAAGGAAATCCAGGCCGGCCAAACTCTTACCTAACCCGGAAGACGCTGGCCCAATTGTGCGATGCTTCATGGGTCTCCCGGTCATGGCCAGCTGTGACACAGCCTGGGATCAACCTCAGGTCTGTAATAACTGCTATCTTATGTTATCTTCATTTGGAAGCTATTGACAATATCTGGTCATTTGCATAAAGAGTGGGAAGCAACTATGAGTTCTCATATGTTCTCATATTCTGACTTGAGCCTACATAACAACTGCATGAACTTTACAAAAACCATGTGATCAAAGGTCATGAAGTTTTGACTGTAGTTGACTGCAAGTTTCTGCAGTTCCTCCTCGCCAGTTGCAACTTGCAGCCATCACCTGCGTTGTGGGAGGCTCTATTGTCTGCCAATCATTAGGGTGTTTTTGTTTGACCCACGTGAAAGTGACCAAAGACATGATTGAAACAGATTTGCCACAAATCATGTACACATGTACACATGGAGCAGGTACCACTTACTAGGGAGAATGTTCCAGACAGTGTGACTCTTCCGAAAATGCCACTGGCAGATATTTTTATTCATAATGATGTAAAAAAATGTGGACTTTTGTGCCTTTTCCCACATTTTGTTGTGTAACAAGATGGGATTCTAATGGATTTAATTGTCATATTTTTTGTCAACGATCTAAGTTCAAAACTGTAACTACTTAAAGGCAACTCAGAAACATTCAATGTCGTCTTGGTAAGGAACTCCAGTGTATATTTGGTCTTGTGTTTTAAGTTGCTGTGCTGCTGAAAGATGAATTTGTCTCCCAGTTTCTGGTGGAAAGCAGACTGAACCAACTTTTCCTCTAAGATTGTGCCTGTGCTTAGCTCCATTCCATTTCATTTATCCCTCCCAAAAACTCCAGAGTCCTTGTCGATGACAAGCATACCCATAATATGGAGCCTCCACTATACTTGAAAATATGAAGAGTGGTACTCAGTAATGTGTTTTATTGGATTTGTCCCAAACATAACACTTTTTATTCAGGACATAAAGTTAATTTCTCTGCCACATTTTTGCAGTTTTACTTTAGTGCCTTATTCCAAACAGGATGAATGTTTTGGAATATTTGTATTCTGCACAGGCTTCCTTCTTTTCACTCTGTCATGTAGGTTAGTACTGTATTGAGGAGTAACTACCGTATCATGTTGTTGATCCATGCTCAGTTTTCTCCTATCACAGCCATCACACTCTGTAACTATCTTAAAAAGTCCCCATTCAATTCAGGCTGTTAGACAACAAAATGTGGAAAAAGTCAAAGGGTGTGAATAGGGAACGTGAATGTGGCGAATCTACTAGAGTTCCAGAGTGTACCAGTAGGGGGCATCAGTTCCATGTCTCTGTTACCATTCCCCTCTGTGTCTGTCTGGAGGTTTTTGTCCAGCCAGTCAATCAGACTCTATCACTGTGGTGGACTTTCGGTGGAGGGACCAAACTGAGTGTTGGCAGTAAGTATTCAGTTCTTGATCTTGACCTCTGATATCAAAATCCCAATTCATGTTCTTAACAATATTACAACTCCCTTAAATAGAAAGTAGAAATGTATATTTATATTTTGAGAATTTGTTTTGCATTTATTTTCCTTAGAGTAAATTTAGTTAAATCAAAATGCCTATTCAAGATGTAATATATCAAACAAGGTGTGTATTCATTTGGAACAGAGATACTGTTGAAATCAGTGGTTTAGATGAATGTAGCTTTACAAAGAGCAAAAGCAGTGTCTCTATAGTGTCAGAGGTTTTTGTACGGCCGCTGAATGAGATTGTATCACTGTGGTTAACTTTTGGTGGAGGCACTAGACTGGATGTTGGAAGTAAGTTTACCTACCTCTAATAAAGAAAATGTTCTGACCTTGCATATAGATGCACTGATGATCTTGTGAGAGAAGAAACTAAGATTAAAATGGAAATAAATACTATGCATAGTTATGATTTTGGTTAAAGAGTTATTCTCTTCATAAGAGTCCCCATTTGTGTGAAAATATCTTTTGGTTAAACCTCAAATATTAAGCTATTATTTTTGGTTAACAGACCTAGTCTCGTAAATAATATCACTATTCATTTTATTTAAATGTGTCTTTTAAATGTATATAATTGTTGTAAGATGGTTATATTCAACTCAATTCACTCCTTCAGCATTCAGCTGCAAGGTATTGCTTAGATTTGCTATCTATTGAAAAGACTTGCTATCTTGTGAAGTCCAGCTTTTCTGCTGTTCATATGAATATAGGTTTATTTTCAATTTGATACAATATCTTGTAAATTACAACTTTATTAATTTTCTTTCGATAAATTAAAACTTAAATGTTTTAGTGTGACTTTTAAATTAAATGTATTTCATTGTTAGGTGTTTACAGTCAACTGGAATTTATTTCCTCAGCACAGGCATATTATCAACCAATTGTAATTGAATTCATAATTTAAGAATTGTTCATACATTCTGTGAAATGTTCTTTAAAAGAATAATCATAATAATTAATAATGAAATGCATGTTGATTCCTATGAGTTTATTCCATTACAGTAAGGGAGGAATATTTCACATTTTAAATAGTACAATTTTGAAGATAGTTGATTGTATTTTCAGTCATCTCATGTAGTTATAATATGCTTCAGTAGCTACTCAAAGGGAAGTGTGATAAACTGACTGTCTGTATGAGGAACAGAAACCTACTGATGGAAAAAAACGTAATTTACAGCTAAGATGTAAAACTGCTGCATCATTATTGTCATATCAGTCTGATGAGTGATAGTTCCCCTCTCCATAACTTCCCACCTGTCTTTTAGGTGATGTTCGTCCCACCCTGATAGTCCTGCCCCCCTCCAGTGTGGAGCTGCAGCAGGGGAAGGCCACTCTCATGTGCCTGGCCAACAAGGGCTTCCCCTCAGACTGGAAGCTGAGCTGGAAGGTGGACGGCAGCAGCAGCAACACCTGGGAGGTGACCGGGAGCCCCGGGGTCCTGGAGAAGGATGGCCACTACAGCTGGAGCAGCACCCTGACCCTCCCTGTCGACCAGTGGAAGAAGGTGGGCTCTGTGACCTGTGAGGCCACCCAGGGCTCCCAGTCTCCTCTCTCTGAGACACTGAGGAGAGACCAGTGTTCTGATTAATGAGCTCCCCCCTCTGACTCCACTGTTTTTACTCTGCACCTCTCCTTCTTACTGTTCCAGCAATACCAGCACACTGATCTCATGCTGGGCTGGAACCTGTGTGGGAATCCTTCCTCCAGCAGGAGCTTTTAGCATAGTGGAACAAACAACAGAATACATGTCTGATTCTGATGTCAAATAGATCTGCTTGGCTTTCATATCACATGTGTTCTGAACCTAATTACTGTAATGCTGTTGGTTCCGACATGTTGAGATAATAAAGACGTTCAATATTTTAAACTGTTTGCCTGGATAACATTATTTAATGAGTTTTACCATTAGACATTGAGATACTTTTGATTTATTGCATTTTCATAAAGAATGATGAGCTCTCTGCCCTGGAAAGTAATTTTACTAATACATCTTATTCAATGAACCTCTCTCAATGAGTGTTTGGCTGATTGGGCCAAATATAATACCAGTCAAAAGGATATCTACAGTGATACTAATACTGAAACCATGTTCTCTAGACTCCCCAGTCTTTATGATGTTACTAATACTGAAACCATGTTCTCTAGACTCCCCAGTCTTTATGATGTTACTAATACTGAAACCATGTTCTCTAGACTCCCCAGTCTTTATGATGTTACTAATACTGGAACCATGTTCTCTAGACTCCCCAGTCTTTATGATGTTACTAATACTGAAGCCATGTTCTCTAGACTCCCCAGTCTTTATGATGTCACTAATACTGAAGTCATGTTCTCTAGATTCCCCAGTCTTTATGATGTTACTGATACTGAAGCCATGTTCTCTAGACTCCCCAGTCTTTATGATGTTACTAATACTGAAGCCATGTTCTCTAGACTCCCCAGTCTTTATGATGTTACTAATACTGAAGTCATGTTCTCTAGACTCCCCAGTCTTTATAATGTTACTAATACTGAAACCATGTTCTCTAGACTCCCCAGTCTTTATGATGTTACTAATACTGAAATCATGTTCTCTAGACTCCCCAGTCTTTATGATGTTACCAGAGCCATGTATTAGAGAGGACATTGAGGTTTCTGCATTATGATGTATTTACATGACACTTCAACATTCTGTGGCAGGCATAGTAGATCCCCATTAACATTACAACGATGCTGTGTAACTGAATGTCTAGAATTAGAACAACATTACAAACTCTAAAAGTTGGCCTAACTCTCTAAATATATGACTATGGATGTTACCAATTATGAAGCCATGTGCTCCAAGCTCAGTGGAACTCTCTGGGAACAGGTGAACATCTGGCCATGGTACTGCTGTATTCTGGGAGTGTTGTGGTCACCCTGCCCATGTAAATCTGAGTTTCCACCCAACCAGAGTTCACATTCACTCAGCCTCAAATCCTCTGGGACTGGGGCAGCTGTGTGTCTGACTAATAAACAGAACATGGGCTGGGGAAGCAGACTTTACACTGGACTTTGCATAACATTCAAATTGGGGAATTCAACATTTTTTTTATGGCTTTGTATACAGTATGTGACATGTATAATAATCTTATTAAAGTAGTACTTCTTGAATGGAATCGATATGACTGTATTCAAAGAATTCAATGACTGTAAAGAAGTTGAGTAGGGCATAGTTGGGTTCGGACAGGATCAACATTCATGCTATTGCGTAATGAAATGAGTGCTTTTTACAATATCAAGATAAATCAAAGCGTGAAAAAACATCTAAAACTATTCTGAATTTTGTTCAACATGTCCTTCAAAATAAAGCATTTTCTACAGCTCTGTATCCTTAGTGGTCCCAGTGTGTTTACAAAGATTTAACATTTTTGCAGAATATATTGAGAGATATGTACAGTATCATAGTCCATAGACACGTCTAACCAATTACATTATTGTAGTGGCATATTGTGATGAATTGGTGTTTAGACGACTTTTAGAATACGGGAGACTGTAGCTGTTGAGACAGAACAGTTCCTCTTTAGCTGAGGGAGGTTTTTGTACGATGCTCTAACACTGTGTGAATGGAAAGCTGACACCCTGCTGACAGTAGTAATCTCCTGCATCTTCAGCCTGGACTCCACTGATGGTCAGAGTGTAATGAGTATAAGAACTACCAGATCCACTCCCACTGAAACGACCTGGAATCCCAGACTGACGGGTTGTTGCATAATAAACCAGGAGTTTAGGAGCTTCTCCAGGTTTCTGGAGGTACCAGTGGAGATAATCACTAGTACTTGAACTGGCTGTACAGCTGATAGAGACAGTCTCTCCTGGACTAACAGACTGAGATTTAGGAGACTGAGTCAGAATTATATCTGCTGATGATTCTGAAAAATCAACAAAAGTGAAGAAAGGTTGATTAGTAAGGTTATCACAACAACGAACATATTGTAAAGAATAGCCTATCAAGCATAGCCTGTCAGGTTAAAATAACGAATGAAGTGTTACTCTGAAGCCAAACACATTATGAATCAAAGTTAGTCAAAGTGTATCTCACCCTGAACAAGGAGCCCCAGTGTCCCCAGCAGTAGAATCAGTGACATCATCATTGTGCTGTGTGTCAGTGGCTCAGTGAAAGGAGTGAACAGTCACTGATCAACACTGGGGTTTTAAAAGTATGTGGAGCAATGAGGCAGGACAGCTATGCAAATGTATTTTACGCAAATGCGTGCATTTGCACGCACACACACACACACACACAGATAAAATGAGTCACCAGTTTCCAGAAGTATGCTTACTGTATATCAAATCGGAGAATACTAAAATCATAGACAAACTACACATTGTAACAAAAAAAAGAAAAAAAAGTTTTTCTCTTCTCTTGATCTCATGTCATAGATTGATAGTAAGTGAAAGGTGTGGGCTTACTACCTCTGGTCAGATTCCTGCTGATGAGCTGCCCCCCCCCCCCCCACACACACACACACACACTCCAAGGGCCCTCACCCCCTCCCTGTAGGCAGTCTCATTGTTGTTGGTAATCAGGCCCCAGTGTTGTAGTGTCATCTGCAAACTTGATGATTGAGTTGGAGGCGTGCATGGCCAGGCAGTCATGGGTGAACAGGGAGTACAGGAGAGGGCTGAGAACGCAACCTTGTGGGGCCCCAGTGTTGAGGATCAGCGGGGTAGAGATGTTGTTTCCTACCCTCACCACGGGGGCGGCCCGTCAGAAAGTCCAGGCCCAGTTGCACAGGGCGGGGTCGAGACCCAGGGTCTAGAGCTTAATGAGTTTGGAGGGTAGTATGGTGTTAAATGCAGAGCTGTAGTTAATGAACAGCATTCTTACATAGGTATTCCTCTTGTCCAGATGGGATAGGGCAGTGTGCAGTGTGATGGTATTTGCATCGTCAGTGGACCTATTGAGGCAGTAATCAAATTGGAGTGGGTCTAGGGTATCTCTGATGTCTCTCTGGAAGGCAACTCGTGCCCTAATTTCATCCACCTTGTTGTCTAGAGATTGGACATTGTAATATGCTCGGAAGCGGTGAATGGTGTGCTCGCCTTCTGAGTCTGACCAGTAGGCCGTTCCGTCTTCCTCTCCTGCCGCGACCGCGTTTTTTGGGTCGGCCGCTGGGATAAGATCGCATGTCCAGGGTGGAGGTCCGAACAAAGGATCCGCTTCGGGAAAGTCGTATTCCTGGTCATAATGATGGTAAATTGACATCGCTTTTACATCCAATAGTTCTTCCCAGATGTATGTAATAACACTTGAGATTTTCTGGGCTAACAATGTAAGAAATCATATATTTAAAAAAAATAATAATAACTGCATAGTTTTCTAAGGATCTGAAGCGAGGCGACCATCTCTGTCGGCTCCATCTTGGTCCTGAACATAACAGAAAACTTATCCCAATCTGTACTACTTGTTCCGCATCTTCTTCAAAAGAGAAGCATCCTCTAAGCTGTCTCACTTCTTGTTGAGTCTTAGACTGAAACTGACATGGTTGAACCCATGTTGGGCATCAGAGTGGTGCAAGGTTTGAATTGCATGCTTTTATTGATCTATTTAGGCACAACTGTTGTTACATACATCTAGAGTGTTTTTCCATGGTGCTCAATGCTAAAATACCTGTCAAGATTTTGACAAAGAATGAGTCAACTTCACAAGTATGATGAAATAGTCCAACACTTTCTGGGAGGTTGGGGCTCCTCCAAAGCAGAAGTGCATGTACTGTAAGAGAAACAACAAATCAATGTATTCATTAAAACTAAATGTATATATTTATGCATTCGAAAGCTGACAAATACAATTTAGGATTTGGAGGTCAAGCTTGAAAGGAGACAGATCATCAAAATAACAAATATAGGCTAACATATGGATACCTAGAAAGTACAGGCTATACAGATACAGAGCCAGCAACCAAAAATGTGGGTTTTGTTGAGAACAAAATAGCTAAATTGGCTGCTGTTCAAACCAAGCCAAAACACCTTAAAAAGTCACCTTTATTTTTGTGAGTACCCTAATTTGTAATGATTAGGGTTAAGGGGTTTGGTTATGAGTAGGGTGATGGTTAGAGTTATGGGCTGAGGTAGAGCCGGAAGGTGGCTAGCTTGCAGGTGACACGGCCCAGCAGTGCAGGAGAGTACAGATCCACACAGGTATCGTGGCCATGTACCAGATGTTGGATGACGCCAGGTTCAGCATGAGGCACAGGGTAAAGTTGGGGCGTTGGGGAAGGAGGCGCAGTATGACCACCAGGACAGTTATGTTACCAGGGAAGCCCAGTGCACAGCACAGCCCCAGGACAATGCTCTAAATCTTGGAGGAGGGGTCCAAGCTGGAGATGTTGGAGGAGTTGAGGTTCTCCATGGTCAGTGAAAGAATAAGATAAGAGATGTAAGAGCTATCTGGAAATAGACTTTATGTTTAACTTTTTTTGCAGGTGCTGGACATCTCAGAACAGGTTATAACGGTCTGAACACCAGAAAACAGACTGCTTGCAATCCTCACAAGTTTGTTCTTCTCACTTGATCTCTTGTCATAGAGTGATAATAAGGAAAGTAATAGGGGTTAACTGCCTCTGATCAGCTTCTTTCTCGTGTGTGTGTGTGTGTGTGTGTGTGTGTGTGTGTGTGTGTGTGTGTGTGTGTGTGTGTGTGTGTGTGTGTGTGTGAGACAGAGAGATATTGTTGGTCATCCAGCATACACGGTGAGACGCCTCCTGAGTGTTCGTCCACGGGGCAGGTGTTTCCAGTACCTGGTGGACTGGGAGGGTTACGGCCCGGAGAAGAGGTGCTGTGTCCCCGCTAGAAACGTCCTGGACCCAGCTCTCATCGTCGACTTCCATCACCGGCACTCCGGTCAACCAGCTACGCGCCCCTGTAAGACGCCAGGTGGCGCCCCTAAAGGGGGAGTACTGTCCCACCCTGATCTGTTTCACCTGTTTTTGTGATTGTCTCCACCCCCCTCCAGGTGTCGCCCATCTTCCCCATTATCCCCTGTGTATTTATAACTGTGTTTTCTGTCTGTCTGTGCCAGTTCATCTTGTTTGTCAAGTCAACCAGCATTTTCTCTCAGCTCCTGCTTTTCCCTAGTCTCTCTTTTTCTTGCCCTCCTGGTTTTGACCCCTGCCTGTCCTGTCTCTGAGCCCGCCTGCCTGACCCTGCCTGATATCCTGTACCTTTCCCCCACTACTCTGGACTATTGACCACTGCCTTCCTTGACCTGTCTATTGCCTGCCCCTGTGGGAATATTAAACTATTGTTTATTCGACGTTGTCACATCTGGGTCTTACCTTCATATCTGATAATATTACTTTTCCAGTAGCAACTAGAGGTGAGCAGCAGCACAGACTGAATTTTACTCGTGATTAATCTAAGCATACCTTTTAACCTGTTCAATTGTCATTGTAATGAATGATGACCATTTTTCAAACACCTTTTTCCTGTAATTTAGAGCCATAATCGTTCAGCTTAATTCTATGTAAAATATGTATATATATATATATTTATATATATATATTTATAAAATATATATATATTTATCGGTATAGGTTATCTAAGCATACCTTTTTACCTGTTCAATTATCATTTTAATTAATGATGACAATTGACTAAGAAATGGCATGACTAAGAAATGGTATGAGTTTAGTGCAACTGCAACACTGGTATACACTGAGCGTACAAAACATTAAGGACACCTGCTCTTTCCATGACATATGCTGACCAGCTGAATCCAGATAAAATGTTTTTTCTATTTTGTGAGTACCTTAAAACTTCTTATGGCTGGGGGCAGTATTGAGTAGCTTGGATGAATAAGGTGCCCAGAGTAAACTGCCTGCTACTAAGTCCCAGTTGCTAATATATGCATATTATTAGTATATTTGGATAGAAAACACTCTGAATTGAATCATTCTGTTTGAATGATGTCTGTGTGTATAACAGAACTCATATGGCAGGCAAAAACCTGAGAAAATATCCAACCAGGAAGTGGGAAATCTGAGGTTGGTCGTTTTTCAACTCATTCCCTATTGAAGATACAGTGGGATATTGGTCCTCTTGCACTTCCTAAGGCTTCCACTAGATGTCAACAGTCTTTAGAAACTTGTTTGAGGCTTCTACTGTAAAGGAGGGGCTCTTAAGTGCTCTTTGAGTCAGTGGTCTAGCAGAGTGCCACAAGCTCGTGACGCTCGTTAATGAGAGGTAGCTCGCGATCCATTCCATTTCTGAAGACAAAGGAATTCTCCGGTTGGAACATTATTGAAGATTTATGTTAAAAACATCCTAAAGATTGATTCTATACGTCGTTTGACATGTTTCTACGGACTGTAACGGAATTATTTGAAGATGGATTACTGGGCTGAACGCGCTAACAACAAGGAGGAATTTGGACATAAATGATAAACTTTATCGAACAAATCAAACATTTATTGTGGAACTGGGATTCCTGGGAGTGCATTCTGATGAAGATCATCAAAGGTAAGTGAATAATTATAATGCTATTTCTGACTTATGTTGACCCCACAATATGCCGGATATCTTTTTGGCTTGTTTGGTCTCTGAGCGCCGTACTCAGATTATTGCATGGTGTGCTTTTTCCATAACGTTTGAAAAAAATCTGACACAGCGGTTGCATTAACCTCTTGCTTCTACTTGGGACGCTTGCGTCCCAACTAGAGCTCTGGAAATGCAAATGCACTACGCTAAATGCGAATAGTATTAGTTAAAACTCAAAAGTTCATTAAAATACACATGCAGGGTATCAAATTAAAGCTACACTCGTTGTGAATCCAGGCAACAAGTCAGATTTTTAAAATGCTTTTCGGCGACAGCATGAGAAGCTATTATCTGATAGCATGCACCAATACACTACAACACAAAAGCACAGCAGGGGACGTAAACAAAATAATTAGCATTTCGGCGTTACACAAACCGCACAATAAAATAGAAAACAGTCATTACCTTTCACCATATTCTTTGTTGGCACTCCTAGATGTCCCATAAACACTATTGGGTCTTTATTTCGATTAAATCGGGCCATATAAAGCCAAGATATCGTTATATGTAGACTGTGTGATAAACGAAAAAAACTGCGATTTCACAACGTAACGTCATTTTTTAAAATTCAAAAAGTAGACGATAAACTTTCACAAAACACTTCGAAATACGTTTGTAATGCTACTTTAGGTATTAGTAAACGTTAATAAGCGATAAAAATCATCCTTAGGCGATGTAAAAATCATTAGCTGTCGTCTTGGAAAAAATTTCACGAGAGAGCTCTTCCGGAATGATCTGGGCGGAGACCGGAGGTAAGTGGTGCCCCTGTTTCGGTTCAACCAAGAATCAAAGATGATTCAATTCACAAGACTCTAGACAACATGGGGATGCTGTGGGAGTTGAATGCTCGGTCTTATCTAATTCGGCTCACTGTTAACAATTGCTGGAAGTGGCGCAAGGATATTTATTTCCATTTTCTGTGATCAGGTTTTCCTGCGCTTTCCGATGTAACGCACGTTATGTTATAGCCACAGTCGTGATTTAACCAGTTTTAAAAACGGCCGAGGGTTTCCTATCCACACATTCTAACCATATGAACGTACTATATTCCTGGCATGAGTAGCAGGGCGCTGAAATGTTGCGCGATTTTTAACAAAATGTTCAAAAAAGTAGAGGGTAGGAGCAACAGGTTAAGGAGAAGGCTATCTTTAATTCTGTGAATAACACTTGTATCTTTTATCAATGTTTATTTTGAGGATTTCTGGAAATTCTGGAAAGTTTTTGGAACTTCTAAACATAACGTGCCAATGTCTACTGAGATTTGTTTTATATAAATATGAACTTCATCGAACAAAACATACATGTATTGTGTAACATGAAGTCCTATGAGTGTCATCTGATGAAGATCATCAAAGGTTAGTGATTAATTGTATCTCTATTTCTGATTTTTGTGACTCTTCTCTTTGGCTGGAAAAATGGCTGTGTTTTTCTGTGACTTGGCTCTGACCTAACATAATCATTTGTGGTGATTTCACTGTAAAGCCTTTTTGAAATCGGACACTGTGGTGGGATTAACAAGAAGTGCATCTTTAAAATGGTGTGAAATACTTCTATGTTTGAGGAATTTTAATGATGGGATTTCTGTTGTTTTGAATTTGGCGCCCTGCACTTTAGCTGGCTGTTGTCATATCGATCCCGTAAGCGGGATCACAGCCCTAAGAAATTATTAATATGTTACTGTTAGGGATAAGGGGTTTGGTTATGGGTAGGGTGAGGGTTAGAGTTATGGGTTGGCATGCCTGCCACATCCCTTTAGTCAAATCTGCAGAGACCGACTTCAGACAGACACAGCACCACTCCGGCAATGTCCACCACGCTTATGGATCACAGGGATGCAGAGGATGTAGAATGCAACCACAACACTTGTGATCTGCTGCGTCAACTTGGTTCACCAGTCCGTGGAGGCAGCAGTAGGATGTGACCAGCACAGAGAATGGGATCATGAACCCCAGCGCGTGTCTTGGCAGCACTCATCGCCCATTTCGCGAGTGGTCACAGCGGGGCCAGTCAGGCCGCATGCAAGCCCCCACAGGGCCAGGAGCAGTGCAACCTCCCCCTTGCGTCCCAGCCGGTTCCACATCTGCAGGTAGAGCACCTGGAGTGATGGTGGCTAGCTGCAGAGTCCAGTCGTCCAGGAGAGTAGGTATCGAGAGGTATCTTGAAAAATAATGTTACTGATACATTTCAGTTTATGAACCTTTCGGAATGAACGCTTAGCTAATTGGGCCAAATATAATACCAGTCAAAAGGATATCTACAGTGATACTAATACTGAAGCCATGTACTCTAAACTCACTGGTCTTCATGATGTTACTAATACTGAAACCATGTGCTCTAAACTCACTGGTCTTCATCATGTTACTAATACTGAATACATGTACTCTAAACTCACTGGTCTTCATGATGTTACTAATACTGAAGCCAAGTGCTCTAAACTCACTGGTCTTCATGATGTTACTAATACTGAAGCCAAGTGCTCTAAACTCACTGGTCTTCATGATGTTACTAATACTGAAGCCAAGTGCTCTAAACTCACTGGTCTTCATGATGTTACTAATACTGAAACCATGTGATATACTGTATCATAATGATGTCAAAGTAGTATTTCTTGAATGCAAATGATATGACTGTATTCACTCATTCAAGTTTGGAGGCGTATAGAAGTTGAGTAGGGCATGAATAGTTTGGTTCAGACGGGGTCAACACTCATGCTGTTGTGTACTGAAATGAGTTCTTCTTACAATATGAAGAGAAATCGAAGCGTAAATGTAAACCTGTTCTTAACTTTGCTTAACATGTCCTTCAAAAGAAAGCATTTTCTACAGCTCTGTATCCTTATTGGTCCCAGTGTGTTTACAAAGATTAGACATTTTTGGAGAATATAATGAGAGATATGTACCAGTATGTGTCATATTTAGAAGAATTGGTGTTTAGAATACTTTAGAATACGGGAGACTCTGTAGCTCTGCAGCTGTTGAGTCAGAGCAGTTCCTCTTTAGCTGAGGGAGGTTTTTGTACGAGGGCTCTAACACTGTGTGAACGGAAGATAACCACCCTGCTGACAGTAGTAATCTCCTGCATCTTCAGCCTGGACTCCACTGATGGTCAGAGTGTAATGAGTATAAGGACTAACAGATCCACTCCCACTGAAACGACCTGGAATCCCAGACTGACGGTTTGTACCAGAATAAACCAGGAGTTTAGGAGCTTCTCCAGGATTCTGCAGGTACCACTGGAGACTATTACCCGTACTTGAACTGGCTGTACAGCTGATAGAGACAACCTCTCCTGGGCGAACAGACTGAGATTTAGGAGACTGAGTCAGAATGATATCTGCTGATGATTCTGAAAAATAAAACAAAAGTGAAGAAAGGATGATTAGTAAGGTTATCACAACAAACAGACTAATCTTCCACATTCTATCATGAAACATATCGGGCAAAATCAGATTTGTTTTTATTAATATCTTCAATGTTCACAAATGAAGTTTAATTCTGAAGCCAAACCCATCATGAATCAAAGTTAGTCAAAGTGTCTCTCACCCTGAACAAGGAGCCCCAGTGTTCCCAGCAGTAGAATCAGTGACATCATCATTATGCTGCGTGTCAGTGGCTCTGAAAGTAGTGAACAGTCACTGATCAACACTGGGGTTTTAAAAGTATGTGTAGCAATGAGGCAGGACAGATATGCAAAACCCCAATATTTTACGCAAATACACCACACATACAAAAGAAGTCAACAGGCCTACTGTATATTACATTTGAGAATACTGAAATCATAAACCACACAATATAACAACTATATCATAAATGAGGCCTAATTTGACCCACTTACACAGTGGTTTATGTCCATCAACAGTGGTTGTCAGTCTCAGAAGGTCAATTAAGTTTAACAGTAGAATTACTGCCTCTGTATGTTTCAGACCTTCTCAAGATGGACAGTAGTGGTGCTCTGTACAAGCTCCCCCAGATCCGTATGAAATGAAAGTTACACACTCTATATACCCATTCAGTTGTTAGGAGCATATGTAGTGTTCAACTATATTTATTTTTATCCAGTTTACTTTCCATTAGTCAGCACCTATTGAAACATTTTGGGGGTGTGCGTCAGATCATGCTTTTCACCACCCTATCATAACCCCAAAAAACTCTTTATTGTTTCAAAATATGTTTTAAACTACAGTATCATGTCAATCTCATGGTGTGTCAATCCTTGCATCCACACTGGGGACTAAAGATAGGAGGGAGGACTGACAGTCATAGCAGTCATACTAAAGACAATGGGGACTAAAGATAGGAGGGAGGACTGACAGTCATAGCAGTCATACTAAAGACACTGGGGACTAAAGATAGGAGGGAGGACTGACAGTCATAGCAGTCATACTAAAGACACTGGGGACTAAAGATAGGAGGGAGGACTGACAGTCATAGCAGTCATACTAAAGACACTGGGGACTAAAGATAGGAGGGAGGACTGACAGTCATAGCAGTCATACCTCATGTAAGAGGTGTTGAGGGTTTCTCTTTCATATAGAAATATAGCCTATGCTGTTGAATACATGGTTTACAGCATCAATTTATGTTGATGATTCAGCCTTTTCTCTCATTTTGAACCAAAAGACATGGTGCTTAGGGTGAGGATAAAGTTGTCTGTCTGTGTACCAAATGTGTTACATCTGACATACCACAAGTTATACCTTCATTTGGTCCAGAAACATTTTGTTTGGCCGTGTTGACAAGATGTCTCACTTCTTGTTGTGGCTTAGATTGAAACGGACAGAGTTGAACCCATGTTGGGCATCAGAGTGGTGCAAGGTTTGAAATGCATTCTTTTATTTATCTGTTTAAGGAGAAATGTTGTTGCCGAGATCTAATGTGTCTTTCCATTGTGCTCAATAGTAAAATACCTGTCAAGATTTTAAGGGAACTTAATAAGTGTGATGAAGTAATTTAACAAGTTGGAGCTCATCTGAACAAAAGCAGAAGTAGCCTCTATGTAGCATACTGTAAGAGAAATAAAACATCTATTTCTTAATTAAAACTACATCAATTTATTCATGCATGGGAATGATGGATTTTATCAACGGCGGTCAAGCTTGAATGGGGGTTAGATCACCAAAGGAACAAATCTAGGCTACCTTATAGATACATAGAAAGTACAGGCTATACAGACAGCTTGCAGGCGGCCCAGAATCCAGCCAGGCAGGAGAGTATAGATACACACATGTATCGTGGCCATGTACAAGATGTCGGAGGACGCCAGGTTCAGCATGAGACACATGGTAAAGTTGGGGTATTGGGCCACGCTGCTCAGTTTGACCACCAGAACAGCTATGTTACCAGGGAGGCCCAGCACACAGCACAGCCCCAGGACGATGTTTGAAATCAGGCGACCTGAATCCAGGGAGGTGGGGTCCATGTTGGATGTGTTGGAGGAGTTCAGGTGCTCTGTGGTCGATGAAAGATAAGAGATCTAAGAGATATCTGGAAGACAGTAGACTTTAGACATTTCATTATTTGTTTCTAAAAAATACTGTAAAAAAAAAAATACTGTTAAAACAGTCTCTACACTAGTAAACAGAGTGCATGAAATCCTCACAAGTTTTTCTCTTCTCTTGATCTCATGTCATAGAGTGATAGTAAGTGAAAGGTGTGGGTTAACTGCCTCTGGTCAGATTCCTCCTGATGAGCTGTGTGTGTTTTTTATTGTTGTAGATTTACCCCCTTTTCTCCCCGATTGGTAGTTACAGTCTTGTCTCATCACAGTAACCCCCCCCCAAGGACTCAGGAGAGGCGAAGGTCGAGAGCCATGCGTCCTCCGAAACACAATCCTGGAAAGCCGCACTGCTTCTTGACACACTGCTCACTGAACTCGGAAGCCAGCCACAGCAATGTGTTGGAGGAAACACTGTCCAGCTGGCAACCGAGATCAGCTTGCAGGCGCTTTTTCCACCACAAGAAGTCGCTAGAGCTTGATGGGACAAGGAAATCCAGGCCGGCCAAACTCTTACCTAACCCGGAAGACGCTGGCCCAATTGTGCGATGCTTCATGGGTCTCCCGGTCATGGCCAGCTGTGACACAGCCTGGGATCAACCTCAGGTCTGTAATAACTGCTATCTTATGTTATCTTCATTTGGAAGCTATTGACAATATCTGGTCATTTGCATAAAGAGTGGGAAGCAACTATGAGTTCTCATATGTTCTCATATTCTGACTTGAGCCTACATAACAACTGCATGAACTTTACAAAAACCATGTGATCAAAGGTCATGAAGTTTTGACTGTAGTTGACTGCAAGTTTCTGCAGTTCCTCCTCGCCAGTTGCAACTTGCAGCCATCACCTGCGTTGTGGGAGGCTCTATTGTCTGCCAATCATTAGGGTGTTTTTGTTTGACCCACGTGAAAGTGACCAAAGACATGATTGAAACAGATTTGCCACAAATCATGTACACATGTACACATGGAGCAGGTACCACTTACTAGGGAGAATGTTCCAGACAGTGTGACTCTTCCGCAAAATGCCGCTGGCAGATATTTTTATTCATAATGATGTAAAAAAATGTGGACTTTTGTGCCTTTTCCCACATTTTGTTGTGTAACAAGATGGGATTCTAATGGATTTAATTGTCATATTTTTTGTCAACGATCTAAGTTCAAAACTGTAACTACTTAAAGGCAACTCAGAAACATTCAATGTCGTCTTGGTAAGGAACTCCAGTGTATATTTGGTCTTGTGTTTTAAGTTGCTGTGCTGCTGAAAGATGAATTTGTCTCCCAGTTTCTGGTGGAAAGCAGACTGAACCAACTTTTCCTCTAAGATTGTGCCTGTGCTTAGCTCCATTCCATTTCATTTATCCCTCCCAAAAAACTCCAGAGTCCTTGTCGATGACAAGCATACCCATAATATGGAGCCTCCACTATACTTGAAAATATGAAGAGTGGTACTCAGTAATGTGTTTTATTGGATTTGTCCCAAACATAACACTTTTTATTCAGGACATAAAGTTAATTTCTCTGCCACATTTTTGCAGTTTTACTTTAGTGCCTTATTCCAAACAGGATGAATGTTTTGGAATATTTGTATTCTGCACAGGCTTCCTTCTTTTCACTCTGTCATGTAGGTTAGTACTGTATTGAGGAGTAACTACCGTATCATGTTGTTGATCCATGCTCAGTTTTCTCCTATCACAGCCATCACACTCTGTAACTATCTTAAAAAGTCCCCATTCAATTCAGGCTGTTAGACAACAAAATGTGGAAAAAGTCAAAGGGTGTGAATAGGGAACGTGAATGTGGCGAATCTACTAGAGTTCCAGAGTGTACCAGTAGGGGGCATCAGTTCCATGTCTCTGTTACCATTCCCCTCTGTGTCTGTCTGGAGGTTTTTGTCCAGCCAGTCAATCAGACTCTATCACTGTGGTGGACTTTCGGTGGAGGGACCAAACTGAGTGTTGGCAGTAAGTATTCAGTTCTTGATCTTGACCTCTGATATCAAAATCCCAATTCATGTTCTTAACAATATTACAACTCCCTTAAATAGAAAGTAGAAATGTATATTTATATTTTGAGAATTTGTTTTGCATTTATTTTCCTTAGAGTAAATTTAGTTAAATCAAAATGCCTATTCAAGATGTAATATATCAAACAAGGTGTGTATTCATTTGGAACAGAGATACTGTTGAAATCAGTGGTTTAGATGAATGTAGCTTTACAAAGAGCAAAAGCAGTGTCTCTATAGTGTCAGAGGTTTTTGTACGGCCGCTGAATGAGATTGTATCACTGTGGTTAACTTTTGGTGGAGGCACTAGACTGGATGTTGGAAGTAAGTTTACCTACCTCTAATAAAGAAAATGTTCTGACCTTGCATATAGATGCACTGATGATCTTGTGAGAGAAGAAACTAAGATTAAAATGGAAATAAATACTATGCATAGTTATGATTTTGGTTAAAGAGTTATTCTCTTCATAAGAGTCCCCATTTGTGTGAAAATATCTTTTGGTTAAACCTCAAATATTAAGCTATTATTTTTGGTTAACAGACCTAGTCTCGTAAATAATATCACTATTCATTTTATTTAAATGTGTCTTTTAAATGTATATAATTGTTGTAAGATGGTTATATTCAACTTAATTCACTCCTTCAGCATTCAGCTGCAAGGTATTGCTTAGCTTTGCTATCTATTTGCTATTTACTATTTTGTATCTTATTTGATCCCATTTGCGGTTTTATTTGCTATCTATTGAAAATACTTGCTTTTCTGCTGTTCATATGCATATAGGTTTATTTTCAATTTGATACAATATCTTGTAAATTACACGTAACTTTATTCATTTTCCTTCGAAAAATTAAAACTTAAATGTTTTAGTGTGTCTTTTAAATTAACTGTATTTCATTGTTAGATGTTTACAGTCAACTGGAATTTATTTCCTCAGCACAGGCATATTATCAACCAATTGTAATTTAATTCATAATTTAAGAATTGTTCATACATTCTGTGAAATGTTCTTTAAAAGAATAATCATAATAATTAATAATGAAATTCAGTTTGATTCCTATGAGTTTATTCCATTACAGTAAGGGAGGAATATTTCACATTTTAAATAGTACAATTTTGAAGATAGTTGATTGTATTTTCAGTCATCTCATGTAGTTATAATATGCTTCAGTAGCTACTCAAAGGGAAGTGAGATAAACTGACTGTCTGTATGAGGAACAGAAACCTACTGATGGAAGAAAACGTCATTTACAGCTAAGATGTAAAACTGCTGCATCATTATTGTCGTATCAGTCTGGTGATTGATAGTTCCCCTCTCCCTAACTTCCCACCTGTCTCCTAGGTGACATTCGTCCCACCCTGACAGTCCTGCCCCCCTCCAGTGTGGAGCTGCAGCAGGGGAAGGCCACTCTCATGTGCCTGGCCAACAAGGGCTTCCCCTCAGACTGGAAGCTGAGCTGGAAGGTGGACGGCAGCAGCAGCAACACCTGGGAGGTGACCGGGAGCCCCGGGGTCCTGGAGAAGGACGGCCACTACAGCTGGAGCAGCACCCTGACCATCCCTGTCGACCAGTGGAAGAAGGTGGGCTCTGTGACCTGTGAGGCCACCCAGGGCTCCCAGTCTCCTCTCTCTGAGACACTGAGGAGAGACCAGTGTTCTGATTAATGAGCTCCCCCCTCTGACTCCACTGTTTTTACTCTGCACCTCTCCTTCTTACTGTTCCAGTAATACCAGCACACTGATCTAATGCTGGGCTGGATCCTGTGTGGGAATCCTTCCTCCAGCTGGAGCTTTTAGCATAGTAGAACAAACAACAGAATACATGTCTGATTCTGATGTCAAATAGATCTGCTTGGCTTTCATATCACATGTGTTCTGAACCTAATTACTGTAATGCTGTTGGTTCTGTCATGTTGAGCTAATAAAGACTTTCAAAATGTTAAATTGTGTGCCTGGATATCATTCTTTACTGAGGTTTACCATTAGACTTTTTTCTTTATGATTTGTTTAGTTTTCATAAGGAATTTAGAGGTCTGCCATGAAACACAATGTTACTGATACATTTCAGTTAATGAACCTCTCTCAATGAACGCTTAGCTGATTGGTTCAAGTTTGGTACCAGTCAAACGGATATCTACAGTACGACTCAAACTGAATCCATGTGCTCTAAACTCACTGGTCTTCGTTACGTTACTAATACCAAAGACATATTATAAACCCACTGGTCTTTATGATGTTACTAATACTGAAACCATGTGCTCTAAACTCACTGGAACTATCTGGGACAGGTGAACATCTGGCTACTGTGCTGCTCTATTCTGGGAGTGTTGCAGTAACCCTGTCCATGCAAATATCACTTTCAGCCTCACCACAGAACACAATCTCCCAGCCTCAAACCCTCTGGGACTGGGGCAGCTGTGTGTGTCTGACTATGGCTGAGGAACCAGACTTCACGTTAAACTTTGCATGATGTTCAAGTTGGGGACTTCACTCGCAGATCTTTTATGGCTACGTAAACTACATTTATTTGTGAAAGATATATGTTAGATGTATTCCTATCTGACAAACAGAAGTCAAAGGGTTCGTCTGGGGGACACTGTCAGACTTTCTTTACTATAACATTGGAGTCTCACAAGGGTCAATATTAGGCCCCCTTCTGTTTACCATCTGTCACGCCCTGACCGTAGATTGCTTTGTATGTTTCTATTTTTAGTTTGGTCAGGGTGTGATGTGGGTGGGTATTCTATGTTTCGTGTTCTATGTTTTCTATTTCTATGTGTTTGACCTGGTATGGTTCCCAATCAGAGGCAGCTGGCAATCGTTGTCTCTGATTGCGAACGGTACTTAGGTAGCCTGTTTTCCCACTTTGAGTTGTGGGTGATTATTTTCTGGTTTGTTGCACCTGTCAGAACTGTTCGTTTGTCGTTTTTGTTCCCGTATTCATTCTTCATTAAAAATATTATGGATAAGTACCACGCTGCACTTTGGTCCTCCTCTCCTTTTCCCGACGACAATCGTTTCACCCTCTATATAAATGATCTCCCACTTGCTTGCCCACAAGTTAACATGCATATGTATGAAGACGATACATTCATGTATGTACACTCCGAAAATAGTTTACAAGTTAGCTGAAGCTATGTTATACGTTTCTAAATGGATGACTGATTTAAATATGCATTACCTGCATTTAAATATCGACAAGACTGTTTTTCTGTACTTATCTAAAAAAATCCATTGATTCTTCCCAACAAGCTGTTCTTGTTAATGGGGAGAATCTGAACGTTGTGTCTCTCTTCAGGTATCTCGGCGTCATTTTGGAGTCCAACTTTAAGATACATGAAGAAGGTTGGTTAACACGGTCAAGTTTGGATTATCCAACACTAGGTTTATAAAACTTTAACTTCTTCTGGAGGCCGCCTAACTATATATGCTTGCTATGATCTTCTCACATCTGAGCTTTTGCCTCACAAGCAGGAGCTTCTATTCTGAAACCAATTGAATCACTCTGCAAACAAACACTTAAGATGTTTGATACCAACCCAAACAGTTACCACCATTATCACATCATTCACAAACATGATTATTTCAGTCTGGATAGGTTTAAGCAGTATGTTGATGCAAGCCTTGTCTTTAAGATCCTGCATGGTGTTGCCCCTCCACCCCTATGCTGGCATTTCATGCTCAAGGAAGGCACCTCCAAGATAACCAGGGCAGTGACTACAGGGGATTGCATTTGTCCCTTTTTGACACAGCATATTCGCTCAATCTGCCTTTTCTGTTAGAGATACAATATACTGGAATGCAATGCCCATGGACTTGAGAAGCTGCACTGATTATTGTACTTTTAAATTTAAATTGAAAACATGGCTCAAATCTTTCCAAACCTTTACAAGAGTTATCTGCAGTTCTTTATATGTAAGACGACAGTTGATGAAAGTGTTTTTATTACGAATAATTTGTTGTTGTTAGAATGATATATTATTGGATGTAATGTATTTGTACTTTGTATTGTTTAATTAAGTATTTGTATTGTGGCTGTGTGATTGCCCTTACCTGCCCTGGGACTACAGGTGCTAAATAGCTTTTGGCGAACCCCGGGACATTTACCTGGATGTTACATTATTGTAAGATTGATGTTGATTTATGTGCATTGTCCCCAATGAAAATATATATATATTATACAAAAAAATATATATACTGTATCATAATGATATCAAACTAGTACTTCTTGAATGCAAACGATATGACTGTATTCACTCTGTCAAGGTTGGAGCGGTATAGAAGTTGAGTAGGGCATGAATAGTTGGGTTCGGACAGGGTCAACATTCTTACTATTGCGTACTGAAATTGGTGCTTCTTACAATTTGAATAGAAATCAAAGCGTTAAAAAAATAATCTAAACCTATTTTTCATTTTGCTTAACATGTCCTTCAAAAGAAAACATTTTCTACAGCTCTGTATCCTTATTGGTCCCAGTGTGTTTACAAAGATTAGACATTTTTGGAGAATATAATGAGAGATATGTACCAGTATGTGTCATATTTAGAAGAATTGGTGTTTAGAATACTTTAGAATACGGGAGACTCTGTAGCTCTGCAGCTGTTGAGTCAGAGCAGTTCCTCTTTAGCTGAGGGAGGTTTTTGTACGACGCTCTAACACTGTGTGAATGGAAAGCTGCCACCCTGCTGACAGTAGTAATCTCCTGCATCTTCAGCCTGGACTCCACTGATGGTCAGAGTGTAATGAGTATTAGAACTACCAGATCCACTCCCACTGAAACGACCTGGAATCCCAGACTGACGGGCTGTACCATGATAAACCAGGAGTTTAGGAGCTTCTCCAGGTTTCTGCAGGTACCACTGGAGATTATTACCCGTACTTGAACTGGCTGTACAGCTGATAGAGACAGTCTCTCCTGGGCGAACAGACTGAGATTTAGGAGACTGAGTCAGAATGATATCTGCTGATGATTCTGAAAAATAAAACAAAAGTGAAGAAAGGATGATTAGTAAGGTTATCACAACAAACAGACTAATCTTCCACATTCTATCATGAAACATATCGGGCAAAATCAGATTTGTTTTTATTAATATCTTCAATGTTCACAAATGAAGTTTAATTCTGAAGCCAAACCCATCATGAATCAAAGTTAGTCAAAGTGTCTCTCACCCTGAACAAGGAGCCCCAGTGTTCCGAGCAGTAGAATCAGTGACATCATCATTGTGCTGCGTGTCAGTGGCTCTGAAGGAGTGAACAGTCACTGATCAACACTGGGGTTTTAAAAGTATGTGGAGCAATGAGGCAGGACAGATATGCAAAACCCCAATATTTTACGCAAATACACCACACATACAAAAGAAGTCAACAGGCCTACTGTATATTACATTTGAGAATACTGAAATCATAAACCACACAATATAACAACTATATCATAAATTAAGCCTAATTTGACCCACTTACACAGTGGTTCATGTCCATCAACAGTGGTTGTCAGTCTCAGAAGGTCAATTAAGTTTAACAGTAGAATTACTGCCTCTGTATGTTTCAGACCTTCTCAAGATGGACAGTAGTGGTGCTCTGTACAAGCTCCCCCAGATCCGTATGAAATGAAAGTTACACACTCTATATACCCATTCAGTTGTTAGGAGCATATGTAGTGTACAACTTTATTTATTTTTATCCAGTTTACTTTCCATTAGTCAGCACCTATTGAAACATTTTGGAGGTGTGCGTCAGATCATGCTTTTCACCACCCTATCATAACCCCAAAAAACTGTTCATTGTTTCAAAATATGTTTTAAACTACAGTATCATGTCAATCTCATGGTGTGTCAATCCTTGCATCCACACTGGGGACTAAAGATAGGAGGGAGGACTGACAGTCATAGCAGTCATACTAAAGACACTGGGGACTAAAGATAGGAGGGAGGACTGACAGTCATAGCAGTCATACTAAAGACACTGGGGACTAAAGATAGGAGGGAGGACTGACAGTCATAGCAGTCATACCTCATGTAAGAGGTGTTGAGGGTTTCTCTTTCATATAGAAATATAGCCTATGCTGTTGAATACATGGTTTACAGCATCAATTTATGTTGATGATTCAGCCTTTTCTCTCATTTTGAACCAAAAGACATGGTGCTTAGGGTGAGGATAAAGTTGTCTGTCTGTGTACCAAATGTGTTACATCTGACATACCACAAGTTCTACCTTCATTTGGTCCAGAAACATTTTGTTTGGCCGTGTTGACAAGATGTCTCACTTCTTGTTGTGGCTTAGATTGAAACGGACAGAGTTGAACCCATGTTGGGCATCAGAGTGGTGCAAGGTTTGAAATGCATTCTTTTATTTATCTGTTTAAGGAGAAATGTTGTTGCCGAGATCTAATGTGTTTTTCCATTGTGCTCAATAGTAAAATACCTGTCAAGATTTTAAGGCAACTTAATAAGTGTGATGAAGTAATTTGACAAGTTGGAGCTCCTCTGAACAGAAGCAGAAGTAGCCTCTATGTAGCATACTGTAAGAGAAATAAAACATATATTTCTTAATTAAAACTACATCAATTTATTCATGCATGGGAAAGATGGATTTTACCAATGGCGGTCAAGCTTGAATGGGGGTTAGATCACCAAAGGAACAAATCTAGGCTACCCTATGGATACATAGAAAGTACAGGCTATACAGACAGCTTGCAGGCGGCCCAGAATCCAGCCAGGCAGGAGAGTATAGATACACACATGTATCGTGGCCATGTTCAAGATGTCGGAGGACGCCAGGTTCAGCATGAGACACATGGTAAAGTTGGGGTGTTGGTACGAGCTGCGCAGTTTGACCACCAGAACAGCTATGTTACCAGGGAAGCCCAGCACACAGCACAGCCCCAGGACCATGTTTGAAATCAGGCGGCCTGAATCCAGGGAGGTGGGGTCCATGCTGGATGTGCTGGAGGAGTTCAGGTGCTCCGTGGTCGATGAAAGATAAGAGATCTAAGAGATATCTGGAAGACAGTAGACTTTAGACATTTCATTATTTGTTTCTAAAAAATACTGTAAAAAAAAATACTGTTAAAACAGTCTCTACACTAGTAAACAGAGTGCATGAAATCCTCACAAGTTTTTCTCTTCTCTTGATCTCATGTCATAGAGTGATAGTAAGTGAAAGGTGTGGGTTAACTGCCTCTGGTCAGATTCCTCCTGATGAGCTGTGTGTGTGTTTTTTGTTGTTGCAGATTTACCCCCTTTTCTCCCCGATTTGTAGTTACAGTCTTGTCTCATCACAGCAAATCCCCAATGGACTCAGGAGAGGCGAAGGTCGAGAGCCATGCGTCCTCCGAAACACAATCCTGGAAAGCCGCACTGCTTCTTGACACACTGCTCGCTAAACTCGGAAGCCAGCCACAGCAATGTGTTGGAGGAAACACTGTCCAGCTGGCAACCGAGATCAGCTTGCAGGCGCTTTTTCCACCACAAGAAGTCGCTAGAGCTTGATGGGACAAGGAAATCCAGGCCGGCCAAACTCTTACCTAACCCGGAAGACGCTGGCCCAATTGTGCGATGCTTCATGGGTCTCCCGGTCATGGCCAGCTGTGACACAGCCTGGGATCAACCTCAGGTCTGTAATGACGCCTCAATCACTGCGATGCAGTGCCTTAGACCGCTACGCCACGTTTCCACATAATTTCAATGAAATTATGTTGAACCAATGTGAAACAGACATTGAAATGACATCTGCCCAGTGGGATGATTGCACCTTTAATTTCGTACCTGACACAGATTCTAGCATAAATCTACCATGACTGCTATCTTATGTTATCTTAATTTGGAAGCTATTGACAATATCTGGTCATTTGCATAAAGAGTGGGAAGCAACTATGAGTTCTCATATGTAGCCTACTGACATTCTCCCTTCATCTCTTCATTGACTTTCCTTCTTCTATCCCTCTATTTATTCTCTCCTTTGTTTCTTGATTGAGGTAGTTTCACTGTCCAAGTATTATCTTTTATCAGTTGAAACCTCAACCTTTTACAGTAACTGTCAACATCTCAAACATTCTCTCCAACCATAACTCACAGTCCTTATAAAGTCTCACTGAGTCTTTGTGAACTTGATCAGATCCACAGATGACTGACTATACAACGTGGATGGGTGGGTCTGTCAATACTATTCTCAGTCAATATAGATTCTAGACTCATTTATTTGTTCTAAACTAGTCTCCCAGTTTCTGGTGGAAAACAGACTGAACCAACCTTTCCTTTAAGATTGTGCCTGTGCTTAGCTCCATTCCATTTCATTTATCCCTCCAAAAACTCCAGAGTCCTTGTCGATGACAAGCATACCCATAATATGGAGCCTCCACTATGCTTGAAAATATGAAGAGTGGTACTCAGTAATGTGTTTTATTGGATTTGTCCCAAACATAACACTTTGTATGCAGGACATAAAGTTAATTTCAATGCCACATTTTTGCAGTTTTACTTTAGTGCCTTATTCCAAACAGGATGAATGTTTTGGAATATTTGTATTCTGCACAGGCTTCCTTCTTTTCACTCTGTCATGTAGGTTAGTACTGTATTGAGGAGTAACTACCGTATCATGTTGTTGATCCATGCTCAGTTTTCTCCTATCACAGCCATCACACTCTGTAACTATCTTAAAAAGTCCCCATTCAATCCAGGCTGTTAGACAACAAAATGTGGAAAAAGTCAAAGGGTGTGAATACTTTCTGAAGGCACTGCACATCAACATAGTCAACCAGCCATTTTCAAAATGTTGAAAGTTCAATGGGTAAAGTGAATGTGGCGAATCTACTAGAGTTCCAGAGTGTACCAGTAGGGGGTATCAGTTCCATGTCTCTGTTACCATTCCCCTCTGTGTCTTTCTAGAGTTTTTTGTCCAGCCAGTCAATCAGACTCTATCACTGTGGTGGACTTTCGGTGGAGGGACCAAACTGAGTGTTGGCAGTAAGTATTCAGTTCTTGATCTTGACCTCTGATATCAAAATCCCAATTCATTTTCTTAACAATATTACAACTCCCTTAAATAGAAGGTAGAAATGTATATTTATATTTTGAGAATTTGTTTTGCATTTATTTTCCTTAGAGTAAATTTAGTTAAATCAAAATGCCTATTCAAGATGTAATATATCAAACAAGGTTATACAGTGTGTATTCATTTGGAACAGAGATACTGTTGAAATCAGTGGTTTAGATGAATGTAGCTTTACAAAGAGCAAAAGCAGTGTCTCTATAGTGTCAGAGGTTTTTGTACGGCCGCTGAATGAGATTGTATCACTGTGGTACACTTTTGGTGGAGGCACTAGACTGGATGTTGGAAGTAAGTTTACCTACCTCTAATATAGAAAGTGTTCTGACCTTGCATATAGATGCACTGATGATCTTGTGAGAGAAGAAACTAAGATTAAAATGGAAATAAATACTATGCATAGTTATGATTTTGGTTAAAGAGTTATTCTCTTCATAAGAGTCCCCATTTGTGTGAAAATATCTTTTGGTTAAACCTCAAATATTAAGCTATTATTTTTGGTTTAACAGACCTAGTCTCGTAAATAATATCACTATTCATTTTATTTAAATGTGTCTTTTAAATGTATATAATTGTTGTAAAAGATGGTTATATTCAACTTAATTCACTCCTTCAGCATTCAGCTGCAAGGTATTGCTTAGCTTTGCTATCTATTTGCTATTTACTATTTTGTATCTTATTTGATCCCATTTGCGGTTTTATTTGCTATCTATTGAAAATACTTGCTTTTCTGCTGTTCATATGCATATAGGTTTATTTTCAATTTGATACAATATCTTGTAAATTACACGTAACTTTATTCATTTTCCTTCGAAAAATTAAAACTTAAATGTTTTAGTGTGTCTTTTAAATGAACTGTATTTCATTGTTAGATGTTTACACTCAACTGGAATGTATTTCCTCAGCACAGGCATATTATCAACCAATTGTAATTTAATTCATAATTTAAGAATTGTTCATACATTCTGTGAAATGTTCTTTAAAAGAATAATCATAATAATTAATAATGAAATTCAGTTTGATTCCTATGAGTTTATTCCATTACAGTAAGGGAGGAATATTTCACATTTTAAATAGTACAATTTTGAAGATAGTTGATTGTATTTTCAGTCATCTCATGTAGTTATAATATGCTTCAGTAGCTACTCAAAGGGAAGTGTGATAAACTGACTGTCTGTATGAGGAACAGAAACCTACTAAAAAACTGCTGCATCATTATTGTCATATCAGTCTGATGAGTGATAGTTCCCCTCTCCCTAACTTCCCACCTGTCTCCTAGGTGACGTTCGTCCCACCCTGACAGTCCTGCCCCCCTCCAGTGTGGAGCTGCAGCAGGGGAAGGCCACTCTCATGTGCCTGGCCAACAAGGGCTTCCCCTCAGGCTGGAAGCTGAGCTGGAAGGTGGACGGCAGCAGCAGCAACACCTGGGAGGTGACCGGGAGCCCCGGGGTCCTGGAGAAGGATGGCCACTACAGCTGGAGCAGCACCCTGACCCTCCCTGTCGACCAGTGGAAGAAGGTGGGCTCTGTGACCTGTGAGGCCACCCAGGGCTCCCAGTCTCCTCTCTCTGAGACACTGAGGAGAGACCAGTGTTCTGATTAATGAGCTCCCCCCTCTGACTCCACTGTTTTTACTCTGCACCTCTCCTTCTTACTGTTCCAGCAATACCAGCACACTGATCTAATGCTGGGCTGGATCCTGTGTGGGAATCCTTCCTCCAGCTGGAGCTTTTATCATAGTGGAACAAACAACAGAATACATGTCTGATTCTGATGTCAAATAGATCTGCTTGGCTTTCATATCACATGTGTTCTGAACCTAATTACTGTAATGCTGTTGGTTCTGACATGTTGAGCTAATAAAGACGTTCAAAATGTTAAATTGTGTGCCTGGATATCATTCTTTACTGAGGTTTACCATTAGACTTTTTTCTTTATGATTTGTTTAGTTTTCATAAGGAATGGAGAGCTCTGCCATGAAACACAATGTTACTGATACATTTCAGATAATGAACCTCTCTCAATGAACGCTTAGCTGATTGGTTCAAGTTTGGTACCAGTCAAACGGATATCTACAGTACGACTCAAACTGAATCCATGTGCTCTAAACTCACTGGTCTTCATGATGTTACTAATACTAAAGACATGTTCTAAACTCACTGGTCTTCATCATGTTACTAATACTGAAGACATGTGCTCTAAACACACTGGTCTTCATGATGTTACTAATACTGAAACCATGTGCTCTAAACACACTGGTCTTCATGATGTTACTAATACTGAAACCATGTGCTCTAAACACACTGGTCTTCATGATGTTACTAATACTGAAACCATGTGCTCTAAACACACTGGTCTTCATGATGTTACTAATACTGAAACCATGTGCTCTAAATCCACTGGTTTTCATGATGTTACTAATATTGAAGACATTATAAACCCATTGATCTTCATAATGTTTCTAATACTGAATTCATGTGTTCTAAACTCACTGGAACATCTGGCTACTGTGCTGCTCTATTCTGGGAGTGTTGCAGTAACCCTGCACATGCAAATATCTCTTTCAGCCTCACCACAGAACACAATCTCCCAGCCTCAAACCCTCTGGGACTGGGGCAGCTGTGTGTGTCTGACTAGAGCTGACTAGGGCTGGAGAACCAGAATTCACGCTGGACTTTGCATAACGTTCAAGTTGGGGACTTCACTCTTAGTTCTTTATATGGCTACGTGATCTACATTTATTTGTGACAGATATACTGTATCACGATGAAATCAAAGTCGTTCTTCTTGAATTGAAACGATATGACTGTATTCGCTCTGTCAAGATTGGAGAGGTATAGAAGTTGAGTAGGGCATAAATGGTTGGGTTTGGACAGGGTCAACATTCATGCTATTGCATACTGAAATGGGTGCTTCTTACAAAATATAGAGAAGTCAAAGCATAAATATAAACCTATTCTGAATTTTGCTTAACATGTCCTTAAAAAGAAAGCATTTTCTACAGTTTTGTATCCTTAGTGGTCCCAGTGTCTTTACAAAGATTTACATTTTTTGGGAGAATATATTGAGAGAAATGTACAGTATGCGTCATATTTCGAAGAATTTGAGTTTAGAATACTTTAGAATACGGGAGACTCTCTGAATGATTCCCGCCCTGTAGCACTCAGGTCGGTAGCCATGAAGTGCTTTGAAAGGCTGGTCATGGCTCACATCAACACGATCATGCCAGAAACCCTAGACCCACTCCAGATGACACAATCTCAATCACACTCCACACTGCCCTTTCCCACCTGGACAAAGGGAACACCTATGTGAGAATGCTGTTCATTGACTACAGCACAGCATTCAACACCACAAAGTGCCAACAAATCTCATCACCCTGGGAGTAAACACCTCCTTCTGCTACTGGATCCTGGACTTCCTGACTGGCCGCCAACAGGTGGTAAGAGTAGGCAACAACACATCTGCCACGTTGATCCTAAACACTGGGGCACCTCGGGGGTGCATGCTTAGTCTCCTTCTATACTCCCTGTTCACCCACGACTACATGGCCGGGCATGACTTCAACACTATCAAAAGTTTGATGACGACACAACAGTGGTAGGCCTGATCACCGACAACGATGAAGCAGCCTATAGGGAGGATGTCAGAGACTTGGCAGTGTGGTGCCAGGACAACAACCTCTCTCTCAATGTGATCAAGACAAAGGAGCTGATCGTGGACAATAGGAAATGGAGAGCTCTGCCATGGAAAATAATGTTACTGATACATTTCAGTTAATGAACCTCTCTCCATGAAAGCTTGGCTGATTGGGCCAAATATAATACCAGTCAAAATGATATCTACAGTGATACCAATACTGAAACCATGTTCTCTAGATTCCCCAGTCTTTATGATGTTACTAATATTGAAGCCATGTTCTCTAGACTCCCCAGTCTTTATGATGTTACTAATACTGAAGCCATGTTCTCTAGACTCCCCAGTCTTTATGATGTTACTAATACTGAAGTCATGTTCTCTAGACTCCCCAGTCTTTATGATGTTACTAATACTGAAGTCATGTTCTCTAGACTCCCCAGTCTTTATGATGTTACTAATACTGAAGTCATGTTCTCTAGACTCCCCAGTCTTTATGATGTTACTAATACTGAAGTCATGTTCTCTAGACTCCCCAGTCTTTATTATGTTACCATAGCCATGTATTATAGAGGACATTGAGGTGTCTGCATTATGATGTATTTACATGACACTTCAACATTCTGTGGCAGGCATAGTAGCTCCCCATTAACATTACATGGGGAATATTTAAACAATGCTATGTAACTGAATATTACAGTTACACAGCATTGTTATCTCAACTTCATCTCGGCCCTAACAACACTAGTGCCAAAATATCCTCCAAACACCGGCTTCCCAAGCATTATCACTTAATTAGAACAATATTACAAATTCTAAAAGTTGGCCTAAGTCTCTAAATATATGACTCTGGATGTTACCATTACTGAAGCCATGTGCTCCAAGCTCAGTGGAACTCTCTGGGAACAGCTGAACATCTGGCCATGGTACTGCTCTATTCTGGGAGTGTCACCCTGCTCATCCAAATCTGAGTTTCAACCCCACCACAGCTCACAATCTCCCAGCCTCAAACCCTCTGGGACTAGGGCAGCTGTGTGTGTCTGACTAGGGCTGGGCAAACCAGAATTCATGCTGGACTTTGCATAACATGCAAATTGGGGACTTCACTCTCAGGTCTTTATATGGCTGCGTGAACTAGATTTACTTGTGACAGATATACACTCTCATAATGTCAAAATAGTACTTCTTGAATGCAATCAATATGACTGTATTCACTCTCAGAGTTGGAGGGGTATAGAAGTTGAGTAGGCCATGAATAGTTGGGAAGTTGTGTTTGGGCAGGTTCAACTTTCATGCTATTGTGTACTGAAATGGGCAGGCAGTGGCTCTGAAAGGAGTGAACAGTCACTGATCAACACTGGGGTTTTAAAAGTATGTGGAGCAATGAGGCAGGACAGATATGCAAATATCTAATATTTTATGCAAATGTGTGTGTGTGCGCGCACGCGCACATTACAGAGAGAGAGAGAGAGAGATTAAATAAGTGAAGTCATCATTGTTTTTGGTCACATACACGTGATTAGTGCTCCTACACCTGCATTGCTTGCTGTTTGGGGTTTTAGGCTGGGTGTCTGTCCAGCACTTTGAGATATCAGCTGATGTACGAAGGGCTATATAAATAAATTGGATTTTGATTTGATTAGCAGATGTTATTGCAGGTGTAGCGAAATGCTTGTGCTTCTAGCTCCGACAGCGCAGTAATATCTAACAAGTAACTTCTAACAAATTAAACAACATATACCCAATACACACAAATCTAAGTAGGAATTCATTAAGACTATATACATACAGCAATGTCAGAGCGTAACGGACTAAGATACAGTAGAATAGTATAAAATACAGTATATACATATGAGATGAGTAATGCAGGATATGTAAACATTCTTAAGTGAATGAGATACCGTAGTATAGTATAGAAAACAGTATATACAGATGAGATGAGTAATGCCACTTATGTAAACATTAAGTGACTAAAATAACGTAGAATAGTATAGAATACAGTTTATACATATGCAATGAGTAATGCCAGATATGTAAACATTTACATTTACATTTAAGTCATTTAGCAGACGCTCTTATCCAGAGCGACTTACAAATTGGTGCATTCACCTTATGACATCCAGTGGAACAGTAGTGCATCTAAATCTTTTAAGGGGGGGGGTGAGAGGGATTACTTTATCCTATCCTAGGTATTCCTTAAAGAGGTGGGGTTTCAGGTGTCTCCGGAAGGTGGTGATTGACTCCGCTGTCCTGGCGTCGTGAGGTAGTTTGTTCCACCATTGGGGGGCCAGAGCAGCGAACAGTTTTGACTGGGCTGAGCGGGAACTGTACTTCCTCAGTGGTAGGGAGGCGAGCAGGCCAGAGGTGGATGAACGCAGTGCCCTTGTTTGGGTGTAGGGCCTGATCAGAGCCTGGAGGTACTGAGGTGCCGTTCCCCTCACAGCTCCGTAGGCAAGCACCATGGTCTTGTAGCGGATGCGAGCTTCAACTGGAAGCCAGTGGAGAGAGCGGAGGAGCGGGGTGAAACATTATTAAAGTGACTAGCGTTCCATTCCTTAAAGTGGCCAGTGATTTCTGGTCTATGCCTATAGGCAGCAGCTTCTAATGTGCAAGTGATGGCTGTTTATTAACAGTCTGATGACCTTGAGATAGAAGCTGTTCGGTCCCAGCTTTGATGCACCTGTACTGACCTTGCCTTCTGGATGATAGCGGGGTGAACAAGCAGTGGCTCGGGTTGATCTCCTTGATGATCTTTTTGGCCTTCCTGTGACATCGGGTGCTGTAGGTATCCTGGAGGGTGGGTAGTTTGCCCCCGGTAATGCGTTCTGCAGACCATACCACCCTCTGGAGAGCAGTGTGGTTGCGGGCGGTGCAGTTTCCGTACCAGGCAGTGATACAGCCTGACAGGATGCTTTCAATTGTGCATCTGTAAAAGTTTGTGAGGGTTTTAGGTGACAAGCCAAATGTCTTTAGCCTCCTGAGGTTGCAGAGGCTCTGTTGCGCTTTCTTCACCACACTGTCTGTGTGGGTGGTCCATTTCAGTTTGTCAGTGATGTGTACGCCAAGGAACTTGAAGCTTTCCACCTTCTCCACTGTGGTCCCATTGATATAGATAGGGGGGGGGTGCCCTCTGCTGTTTCCTGAAGTCCACAATCATCTCCTTTGTTTTGTTGACGTTGAATGAGAGGTTGTTTTCCAGGCACCACACTCCCAGACCCCTCACCTTGGCCACGCAGTCATGGGTGAACAGGGAGTTCAGGAGGGGGCTCAGCTCGCACCCTTGTGGGATCAGCAGAGTAGAGGGGATGTTTCCTACCTTCATCACCTGGGGGTGGCCCGTCAGGAAGTCTAGGACCCAGTTGCACAGGGCGGGGTTCAGACCCAGGGCCTCTAGTTTAATGATGAGCTTGGAGGGTACTATGGTGTTGAATGCTGAGCTATAGTCAATAAACAGCATTCTTACATTGCTGTTCCTCTTGTCCAGATGGGATAGGGCAGAGTACAGTGATGGCGATTGCATCGTCTGTGGATCTATTGGGGCGGTAAGCAAATTGAAGTGGGTCTAGGGTGTCAGGTAAGGTAGAGGTGATATGATCCTTGACTATTCTCTCAAAGCACTTCATGATGACAGAGGTGAGTGCTACGGGGCAATAGCCATTAAGTTCAGTTACCTTTGCCTTCTTGGGTACAGGAACAGTGGTGGCCATCTTGAAGCATGTGGGGTGAGCAGACTGGGATAGGTAGAGATTGAACATGCCTGTAAACACACCAGCCAGCTGGTCTGCACATTCTCTGAGGATGCGGCTAGGGATGCCGTCTGGGCTGGCAGCCTTGCGAGGGTTAACACATTTAAATGTTTTACTCAAATCGTCCACGGAGAAGGAGAGCCCACAGTCCTTGATAGCAGGCCGCGTCGGTGGCACTATGTTATCCTCAAAGCGTGCAAAGAATGTGTTTAGCCTGTCCGGAAGCAAGACATTGGTGACGCGGCTGGTTTTCCTTTTGTAGTCCGTGATTGTCTGTAGTCCCTGCCATATACGTCTCATGTCTGAACCATTGAATTGCGACTCCACTTTAACTCTATACTAGATTTCAACCGATTATGATTTTTCAACGCCGATACCGATACCGATTATTGGAGGGCAAACAAAGCCGATACCGATTAATCGGCCGATTTTTCCCCGCGTGTATTTGTAATAATGACAATTACAACAATACTGAATGAACACTTATTTTAACTTTATATAATACATCAAATACATAATGAAACATGTTCAATTTGGTTTAAATAATGGAAAAACAAAGTGTTGGAGAAGAAAGTGGAATATGTGCCATGTAAGAAAGCTAACGTTTAAGTTCCTTGCTCAGAACATGAGAACATATGAAAGCTGGTGGTTCCTTTTAACATGAGTCTTCAATATTCCCAGGTAAGAAGTTTTAGGTTGTAGTTATTATAGGAAGTATCGGACTATTTCCCTCTATACCATTTGTATTTCATTAACCTTTGACTATTGGATGTTCTTATAGGCACTTTAGTATTGCCAGTGTAACAGTATAGCTTCCGTCCCTCTCCTCGCTCCTCCCTGGGCTCGAACCAGGAACACAATGACAACAGCCACCCTTGAAGCAGCGTTACCCATGCAGAGCAAGGGGAACAACCACTCCAAGTCTCAGAGCGAGTGACGTTTGAAACGCTATTACCGCGCGCTAACTAGCTAGCCATTTCACTTCGGTTACACCAGCCTCATCTCGGGAGTTGACATGCTTGAAGTCATAAACAGCACAATGCTTGACGCATAACAAAGAGCTGCTGGCAAAACGCATGAAAGTGCTGTTTGAATGAATGCTTACGAGCCTGCTGCTGCCGACCACCGCTCAGTCAGATACTTAGATTCTTGTATGCTTGTATGCTCAGTCAGATTATATGCAACGCAGGACACGCTAGATAAACTAGTAATATCATCAATATCATGTGTAGTTAAATAGTGATTATGATTGATTGATTTATTGTTTTTTATAAGAAAAGTTTAATGTTAGCTAGCAACTTACCTTGGCTTACTGCATTCGCGTAACAGGCAGTCTCCTTGTGGAGTGCAACGAGAGGCAGGTGGTTATAGCGTTGGACTAGTTAACTGTAAGGTTGCAAGATTGGATCCCCCGAGCTGACAAGGTGAAAATCTGTCGTTCTGCCCCTGAACGAGGCAGTTAACCCACCGTTCCTAGGCCATCATTGAAAATAATAATGTGTTCTTAACTGACTTGCCTAGTTAAATAAAGATTAAATAAAGGTGTAAAAAAAAAACATTGTTTAACATTTTTTTTTTTTTTAATCGGCCAAATCTGTGTCCAAAAATAACGATTTCCGATTGTTATGAAAACTTGAAATCGGCCCTAATTAATCGCCCATTCCGATTAATCGGGTCGACCTCTACTCTATACAGACGTTTAGCTTGTTTGATTGCCTTGCGGAGTGAATAATTACACTCTTTATATTCTGCCATATTACCATTCACCTTGCCATTGTTAAATGCGGTGGTTCGTGCTTTCAGTTTCGCACAAATTCTACCATTTATCCACAGTTTCTGGTTAGGGTAGGTTTTAATAGTCACAGTGGGTACTACATCGCCTATACACTTCCTTATAAACTCAGTCACCGCATCCGTGTATGCGTATAGATTATTTTCGCAAGCTACCTGGAACATATCCCAGTTCCCGTGATCAAAACAATCCTGAAGAGTGGATTCCGATTGGTCAGACCAGCATTGAATAGTTCGAAGCACGGATACTTCCTGTTTGTGTCTCTGCCTATAGGACGGGAGGAGCAAGAAGGAGTTGTGGTCAGATTTGCCGAAAGGAGGGCGGGGGAGGGCCTTGTAAGCATTCCGGAAGTTTGAATAGCAATGGTTGAGAGTCTTAGCAGCGGAAGTAGTACAGTCGATATGTTTATAGAACTTCGGCAGCCTAGTCCTCAGATGTGCTTTGTTAAAATCCCCAGCTACAATAAATGCAGCCACAGGTATATATGGTTTCCGATTTGGGCAAAGTCCAGTGAAGTCCTTTGAGGGCCGTCAAGGTATCGGCTTGAGGTGTTATGTAAATGGCCGTGGCAATGACAGAGGAGAATTCTCTTGGGAGATAATATGGTCGGCATATAATTGTAAGGTACTCTAGGTCAGGTGAACAAAAAGGACTTGAGTTCCTGTACGTTCCTAGAATTCCACCATGAGCCTTTAATCATGAAACACACCCCTCCGCCCTTCTACTTTCCAGAGAGATATTTATTCCTGTCTGCGCAATGTAGTGAGAATCCTGCAGGCTTTACCGACTCCGACAGAGTATCCCGAGAGAGCCATGTCTGTGAAACAAAGTATGTTACAGGCCCGATGTCTCTCTGGAAAGAAACCCTTGCTCTAAGCTCATCAACTTTGTTTTCCAAAGACTGAACATTAGCAAGTAATATACTCGGAAGTGGTGGGTGGTGTGCGCCCTCCTAAATTGAATCAGCAGGCCGCCTCGAGTGCCTCTCCTCCACCGATCAAAGGATCTGCTCCAGGGAAGTCGTATTCCTAGTCGTAATGCTGGTACTTCTGGTAAGGTACTGTCGTTCTAATATCCAATAGTTCTTCCCGGCTATATGTAATGACAAAAAAACATTTCCTAAACAAATAATAGTACATAAAAAACTAAATACTGCAAAGAACTTGTCGCGATGCTGCCATCTCCATCGGAGCCATCTTGTTCAGATGGCATGTTTGAGATGCTCTGGATCGACGTGTACGACGGCGTGTTCCAGTTGTACTCAGTCAGTTAAAAATGTGCTTAGAGTTTTGAAACATGAGCCATTTTGATGATCTGTTTAAATGTTTGTGCTTATAGTTGTGAAAATGTATCACATACGTGTGAAAATTTAACCAAAGTGAGTGAAGAAAATGCCAGGTAACCTAGTGGTTAGAGCGTTGGACTTGTAACCGAAAGGTTGCAAGATTGAATCCCCGAGCTAACAAGGTAAAAATCTGTCGTTCTGCCCCTGAACAAGGCAGTTATCCCACTGTTCCTCATTGAAAATAAGTTTTTTTTCTTAACTGACTTGCCTACCTTAAATAAAGGTTAAAAAATATAACAAAATAAAAAACATCACACAGACTGCCATTACACACTGTGGTCAGAGGAGGGCGACAGAGCTCCACAACTGTCCCCCATGAAAAGGTAAGAAGAATATGGAGGCAGCCTAATGTACATCAAATCTGAGAATACTAAAATCATAGACAAACCACACATTGTAACAACTATTTATTAAATGGGGCCTAGTTTGACTCACCCACACAGTGTGTGATGTCCCTCAACAGTGGTTGTCAGTCCCAGGAGAAGGTAAATGAAGCTGAACAGTAGAATTGCTGCCTCTATTTCCTTCAAACCTTCTCATGAGGGACAGTAGTGGAGCTCTGTCGCCCTCCTCTGACCACAGTGTGTAATGGCAGTCTGGTTGATGTGTATAGTGGGTGTTTTACTTAAGTTTCACTTTGGTGCAATTTTCACAAGTGTGGTACATTTTCACAACTCCACGCACAAACATCTAAACAGATCATCAAAATGGCTCATGTTTCAAAACTCTATGCACATTATCATGCTGAAACATGAGGTGATGGCGGCAGATAAATGGCACGACAATGGGCCTCCGGATCTCCTCACAGTATCTCTGTGCATTCAAATTGCAATCGATAAAACGCCATTTCTACAACCAAATGATCTAAAACGACGATGGAGGCGGATTATGGTAGAGAAATGAACATTACATTATCTGGCAACAGCTCTGGTGGACATTCCTGCAGCCAGCATGCTAATTGTACGATCTGTCAAACTGTTATACATCTGTGGCACAAGACTGGCATAAAAGGGACCTTTTATTGTCCCCAGCACAAGGTGCACCTGTCAGGTGGATGGATTATCTTGGAAAATGTTAAATGCGCACTAAGAGGTATGTAAGCAGATTTGTGTTATACTAATGTCAATCTTATGTTTCAATTAGTGTTGTTTTCATTGCTAGTAAGCATTCAGTGTAATTCAATTACTAAAGATCCACTAACATACATAAAAAAGGACAACATGCAAAAACATTTGATTTAATATTTGGCTTTAACATACAGCTGCCAAGAACCCTATTCTTCCCGGCTTTCTCCCCTTTAACCATCTCATGCTAAACTTCCCTTTACTTATATTAACAGGCCTCAATTTACCTCCATGCCACCTGAGAATACAAACCAACATTCCTAATTGCAACCACACTGCTCTGAAGGATGGTTGACGCAATCTCCAAAGCTAAGAGACTAAGAGGATTAAATGAGTTGAGTAAATAACAGGTACATTTTAGAACCGTTCCACCCACAGCAATGCATGTAGGAGACGAAAGAACTTCCAAAGCAATGTTCACTCAGTCGAGAAGGATTACGCAACTAGAGACACTCTGACCTCCTGTGGACCTAACATTACACCAGATCTTTACCATCATTATATCTACAGTCTTTTTTACACATCTCCACAATATGTCAGTTACTACTGGCAGTCATTTTTAACTTCATTACTGACTAAAACAGTAAGTGACTAAATTCCTTCCGGCACTCAATGAAACGCACCAATTTTCACCAAGACTCATTTTGTTTGTGTCAAATTTTAACCATATAATTATGCAATTGGGAATGCTGTATTCACTTCCAAATCCTACACGTAGTGGCTTCAAGAAAACATGGTCTTGCAAAATGTGTGCACTTTCATCATTTAAGGTTAACGTTCAACAATTTCTTCCGACTTTTGTAATAAATACATGTAGAATATTTTGCCAACAAAATAAGAGGCTCATTAAGAAAACAGCCTTAAAACAATGTTTCAGGATTTGAGCATGACTGTCATTTCAAGTTTTAAAATTCTAAGTGCAACAATTAAACTTCTTAAAACACATTTATAAAAATGCAATAAATTATACATTGGACCCTACAAAATATACTTGGCCTAAATAAAAACAAAGTTTACAAATCACCCAGAAAGATGTGTGCACGACTGCAGCAATATGCATTTTAACACCGTTTTAAAACAAATTAAATCAGAGGTAGTGAAGAATTACTGTAATGTTGCGTGTGCAATTTTGTTTGCCATGTTGATAAAATGCTTTTAGAAAAATCATTGTAAATACAAATAGTACATTTTAAGGAGGCTATAACCATTAATGATGTATTCGTCCTATTTAACGTGTTCAACAACACTGCTCTGTGTCTGCTCCACCCACACACAAACAAACGTATGAGACGGTGCAACCTATGAGACAACAATCTTAGTCTCATTCCTTTGAGCAAACTAAATGAAATAGTCCTTTTGAACATTTTTATGAGCTCAAATTTTAAACATTCAAAGTTAAACATTTTAAAAAATCTGCATTGCAGAGATATGGACAAATACCAGACTTCTATCAGTCTTCTTCAAGCTTCTGGAGTGAGCTTGTTTTTTTTAGGAATTGTGACAACAACCTCTGCACGTCCAGATTTAGAACAATCTTCTGCGGGACTTCAAAAGTGTATTTGAGCTCTGGTGGGTAGCTTAGGTCCAAACAGTATATCAGTCCAAACAACACAGCACAAGCCATCACAATGTTCCCCAAACCACCGAGGGCCTCCACACCGATGTCCTCTGGGTCATCTCCAGGCTCCACACCATCCTTCTTTATGACATACACTCCCATTACAGTTAGCTCCATGGAAGTGTTGGACTCAAGGTCTGTGTTCTGTGGAGTAAAATCTGACAAATACATTTTCCGAGTCTAGACTAAGTGTGGCAAGGCAAGGCAAAGTTAAATATGCTGATTGCTGAGCATAAAATTGTCAATTGTAAAACAAACGTAATTTTCTTCATAAAATTGACAACAAATTAAATCTGTACATTTCCAACTGTACGAAGTAATACAGATACATACATGATAAAAAAATATTACAACATGAAATATAAGGTTGGACATCCCAGTGAGCACTGAAAGCATTCATTGGAGAACTAGGGAAGGAAGTAACATCTAGTGTATGTAGTAACTCACCAGATATTCCGTCACAAGTTTCTCATGGTCTTCGTTCAGGAAGGTGCTCAAGGACTTGATGACACATGCTCGTCTTGTATGTAATTGTGTCATCCTGAGGGGGAGAAAAGGGAACCCATTCTGGCAATATTCAGCATTTTAGGCAGCAGTTTGAAAAAAAGAACTCTGCAGTCTTGATCGCAAACTGCAAGTTTTGAGCAAGGTTATTGGTGTGGTAGACAATACTTAGGTCTCTGGAGCCCAAAAGACTAGTACTCAACATCTACACAAGATCTCAACCAAATCAAAACACGAAATGAGGCAACCCCACACACGCAGGGTGGTTTTTCATTCTGACCAAATAGTTCACCATGTGAGTTTACCAATTACCTCATCTCTGGCTGAAGCAGATGTAATCAGTAGAATCACATGATTAAGTGTTTTGATTAAGTGAAAACCTGCATACCTCTTGGCACATTTGCCTACCATATGTATAGAGAATTATGCTCACGCAATTGTAATGACAGGGGCATAGAAAGCATTTTATAAGCATAACCATTTTAATACAAACCTTGTAGATGGCCAACCATGAGATGTCTTTCTTCCAGCCGCTCCACTTTTGCTTCGAAAGATCTCCTTCATGCGTGGAGAGTACCGATCGAGCTCAGCAAAATAATGTAGATAGAGGTACAGTTGATATGCGCATGAACTCCTTAGAAAAACGTAGCGATTTGAGACTAAAGTTTGAGTACAAATGGGAAGATAAAAACGACCGGCCTCACGCAATACCACAGACTTTCTCAGTAAAAAAAAAAAAGAATTGGTGGAAATGCACATGAAAATTATTCTCTGCTTCGATTGTTGCCTCTGATTATTGGTCCACTTTTTCCAGACGATAATCAGAGGCAACAATCATTCCCACATTCCCTGTGGGTCAGAAGTATACATACACTCAATTAGTATTTGGTAGCATTGCCTTCGAATTGTTTAACTTGGGTCGAACGTTTTGGGTAGCCTTCCACAACAAGTTGGGTGAATTATGGCACATTCCTCCTGACAAAGCTGGTGTAACTGAGTCAGGTTTGTAGGCCTCCTTGCTCGCACACGCTTTTTCAGTTCTACCCACAAATATTTTATAGGATTGAGGTCAGGGCTTTGTGATGGCCACTCCAATACCTTGATTTTGTTGTCCTTAAGCCATTTTGCCACAACTTTCGAAGTATGCTTGGCGTCATTGTCCGTTTGGAAGACCCATTTGCGGCCAAGCTTTAACTTCCTAACTGATATCTTGAGATATTGCTTCAATATATCCACATCATTTTCCTCCCTCATCTATTTAGTGACATGCACCAGTCCCTCCTGCAGCAAAGCACCCCCACAACATGATGCTGCCAACCCCATGCTTCACGGTTGGTATGGTGTTCTTCAGCTTGCAAGCATCCCCCTTTTTCCTCCAAACATAACGATGGTCATTATGGTCAAACAGTTCCATTTCTGTTTCTTCAGACCAGAGGACATTTCTCCAAAAAGTACGATCTTTGTCCCCATGTGCAGTTGCAAACCGTGGTCTGGCTTTTTTATGGCGGTTTTGGAGCAGTGTCTTCTTCCTTGCTGATCTGCCTTTTAGGTTATATTGATATAGGACTTGTTTTACTATGGATATAGATACTTTTGTACCCGTTTCCTCCAGCATCTTCACAGGGTCCTTTGCTGTTGTTCTGGGATTGAGTTGCACTTTTTGCACCAGAGTACGTCCATCTCTAGGAGACAGAACGCGTCTCCTTCCTAAGCGGTATGACGGCTGCGTGGTCCCATGGTGTTTATACTTGCGCACTATTGTTTGTACAGATGAACGTGGTACCTTCAGGTGTTTTGCTCCCAAGGATGAACCAGACTTGTGGAGGTCTACAATTTTTTTCCTGAAGTCTTGGCTGATTTCTTTTGATTTTCCCATGATGACAAGCAAAGCGGCACTGAGTTTGAAGGTAGGTCTTGAAATACATCCACAGGTACACCTCCAATTGACCCAAATTATGTAAATTAGCCTATCAAAAGCTTCTAAAGCCATGACAATTTTCTGGAAGCTTTTCCAAGCTGTTTAAAGGCACAGTCAACTTAGTGTGTGTAAACTTCTGACCTACTGGAATTGTGATACAGATTTCACTGTCTGTAAACAATTGTTGGAAAAATGACTTGTGTCATGCACAAAGTAGATGTCCTAACCGACTTGCCAAAACTATAGTTTGTTACAAGAAATTTGTGGAGTGGTTGAAAAACGAGTTTTAATGACTCCAACCCAAGTCCAGGTCATCTACAAGGCCATGCTAGGCAAAGCTCCGCCTTATCTCAGCTCACTGGTCACGATGGCAACACCCATCCGTAGCACGCGCTCCAGCAGGTGTATCTCATTGAGCATCCCCAAAGCCAACACCTCATTCGGCCGCCTTTCGTTCCAGTACTCTGCTGCCTGTGACTGGAACTAATTGCAAAAATCGCTGAAGTTGGAGACTTTTATCTCCCTCACCAACTTCAAACATCAGCTATCTGAGCAGCTAACCGATCGCTGCAGCTGTACATAATCTATTGGTAAATAGTCCACCCATTTTCACCTACCTCATCCCCACAGTTTTTATTTATTTACTTTTCTGCTCTTTTGCACACAAATATCTCTACCTGTACATGATCATCTGATCATTTATCACTCCAGTGTTAATCTGCAATATTGTAATTATTCGCCTACCTCCTCATGCCTTTTGCACACATTGTATATAGACTCCCCTTTTTTCTCTACTGTGTTATTGACTTGTTAATTGTTTACTCCATGTGTAACTGTGTTGTCTGTTCACTCTGCTATGCTTTATCTTGGCCAGGTCGCAGTTGCAAATGAGAACCTGTTCTCAACTAGCCTACCTGGTTAAATAAAGGTGAAATAAAAAAAAATAAAAAATACAATGTAAACTTCTGACAACTGTATGCACAGATAATGTTGGCTTCTTCCATAATGATGTAGTTTATAATGTTAAGTATTTGTACCTACTACCCTCCCTGGCGACACGTTTGCAATGCCACATGTCACTGAAATCAAAAAAAGAATATGCATTAGCAAATGATAAAAATACTGTATTTCCTCAAATACAAAATAAAGTAGATAACAAATTATTTTACATGGCATTTCAGCTAAATCATTAAAACGCAAGTGTAAATATGACAACAGATAATAATAATAAAGACAAAAATATTAACTTAACCGCTCTCTCCACTGGCTTCCAGTTGAAGCTCGCATCCGCTACAAGACCATGGTGCTTGCCTACGGAGCTGTGAGGGGAACGGCACCTCAGTACCTCCAGGCTCTGATCAGGCCCTACACCCAAACAAGGGCACTGCGTTCATCCACCTCTGGCCTGCTCGCCTCCCTACCACTGAGGAAGTACAGTTCCCGCGCAGCCCAGTCAAAACTGTTCGCTGCTCTGGCCCCCCAATGGTGGAACAAACTCCCTCACGACGCCAGGACAGCGGAGTCAATCACCACCTTCCGGAGACACCTGAAACCCCACCTCTTTCAGGAATACCTAGGATAGGATAAAGTAATCCTTCTCACCCCCCCCCCCCCCCTTAAAAGATTTAGATGCACTATTGTAAAGTGGCTGTTCCACTGGATGTCTTAAGGTGAACGCACCAATTTGTAAGTCGCTCTGGATAAGAGCGTCTGCTAAATGACTTAAATGTAATATGTAAATGTAACTTATCATGCATTGTCGAGGAGGTGCATACAAATCTCAGAGTACGAGGACACTGCTTTATTTTGTGATGTATCTGGTAAAAATAGATATTATTTAAAAAAGTTTATACACCAGAAGTAATATTTCTATTGTGAATAAGTATTACAATATCTATAATTACATACACTGAAATGTGAAGACTGTTACTCAACCGTATATATATATATATATATATATATATATATATAGGACCAGAGAGCAGAAAAACAACATGCAATATTTCACTTAATTAAATAGATTCAATATTTTAAAATGTTTTTTAAAATTTTTATAGGCCAAATATGATTTCTATGACAGACCAATGAAGACCAAATACAAAGGAAAAGATCCTACTGATGAGCTAATGTGATGTTACAGAGGCAGAAAAAAGGTCCTCTGGTTAAGCTATTTAGCCTGGCTCCTAGCTGAAAAACTTGAAGAGCCATCACAAGGCGCCGGTAGAGAGACGCAGTCATACATGAACATTTATTTCTTAGGCAGGAAGCGCAACATATGAGCCCGTGGATACGTGTTGCGCAATAACTTCAGATTCTCTGGACATTGAAGAATGACTAACAGTAACTTAAACACCTCCTGAGAAATGTCTCAAATGTCGAATAACTATTTATCACTCACCCTATTGAACTAAATAAATTCATGTAGATATGTCTGAATTTACTTACCCTTAATATCAAGGATGCCAAACGATTAGGTGAAAGTACTCTTGCAAGTCCTGGTTATTCGTCCATGAAACGTCCCACTCCTACGAACTTTTTGTGCATCCGGTGGGCTTGGAGCATGCTCAATAGCTAACCATATCAGAGTCATTGTTTTGAGGGACCTCTTTGTCATTGGATTGACATGAATTCATTTAATTCATCAGGATTTTCTGATTTTCAATGAACATAAACACGATTAATTAATTTAATGCAAACATATTTCTAGTTTGCTAATCAAACACATGCCCTAGTTGATTTTTTTAGAGTGGGAAATTGGGGCTCCTCTGAACCAAAGCAGAAGTAGCCTATGTGTACTGCAAGAGAAACCAAAAATCTAGTCAATCATGAAAACATTACCAATTTATTCATGCATGAGAAAGCTCACGGAAGCTATATAATTTTGGATTTCACCAACAGTGGTCAAGCTTGAAGGGAGATAGGGTAGCCTAGATTAGTCCCTTTGGCGATCTATGGATACACAGAAAGTAAAGGCTATACAGACCCAGATTCAGCAACCAAATAATGTGGGTTTTGTTGAGGACAAATAGCAGGGGTGAAAGGACTTGTTACGGTTAGGGGGGTTGGTTATGGGTAGGGTTAGAGTTATGGGTTGGCATGCCAGTCACATCCCTTTTGTCGCACCTGCAGAGGACGACTTCAGACATCAGATCTTTGTGGCCTGCTTCCCGCTTGGGCTACTTCCAGTTCCTCCGTGAGGCGAAGGCGTACAGGAAGGGGTCCAGGCAGCTGTTGACAAAGGTGAAGCTCCGGACGACACGTGCTGCCGCGCTCCTGTGGCGCAGCAGCACTGCCGACGCCTCTGGCCGGGAAGCCCGCAGCACCATGCCGGCAATGTCCACCATGTTGACAATGTGCACGGGGACCTAGAGGACAAAGAAGGCGACCAGCACACTGGTGACCAGCCGCATCAACCTGGCGCTGTTGAACAGCGCCGTCTGGTTCACCCGCCGGTGGAGGCAGCAGTAGGACGTGACCAGCACAAAGAATGGGACCACAAACCCCAGAAAGGTCTCCAAGATGAGGACCGCTACTCTTTCAGCATCGGATTCCCTGTGTCTCCGGCACTTGAGCTCGCCATCACCCACATAGCGAGTGGTCACGGCGGGTGCAGTCAGGGCGCAGGCGAGCCCCCACAGGGCCAGGACCAGCGCCGCCTTCCCCTTGCGCCCCAGCCGGTTCCACATTTGCGGGTATAACACCTGGAGATAGCGCTGGACACCGAGTAGAGTGACCGTTAGCACGTTCGCGTACAGGCTGAGGTAGAGCAGGAAGGTGGCTAGCTTGCAGGTGGCACTGCCCAGAGTCCAGCCGTGCAGGAGAGAATAAATCCACATGGGCACAGTGGCCAGGCATAAGATGTCGGAGGACGCCAGGTTCAGTATGAGGCACAGGGTAAAGTTGGGGCGTCGGGACGAGCCGCGCAGGATGAACACCAGGACAGCTATGTTACCAGGGAGGCCCAACGCACAGCACAACCCCAGGACGATGCTCGAAATCAGGCGGCCCGAATCCGGGGAGGTGGGGTCCAAGCTGGAGGTGTTGGAGGAGTTGAGGTTGTCCATAGTCGGTGAAAGATAATTGATCTAATAGCTATCTGGAAGACAGACTTTAGACATCTAATTCTATGTCTCTCGTTTTTGAAATCCTCGCAAGTTTCTCTTCTCTTGATCTCTTGTCATGGTGATATGAAACGCGATAGGGGTTAACTGCTTCTGGCCAGCTTCCTCCGAATGAGCTGTGGGTGTGTGGTTAACAGATACTTTCCATTTTGTCATTCAGGCTGGAGCGAACCCGATTCTCACAAATAGACACGACAGAGAAGATTGTTTCAAGCTATAGGCAAAACATCGAACGCCGCTTGTAGATGTAAGGGGCCGGCCACACAGATCTTTAAATATGTTTTGCCCCCATTAAATGATTCTTAATGTTAATGATTTAAACTTTTTTACAGAGATTAATGCGTAATGGATTTAATCCACCTCGGTGTTGCTGGTGCTTAAAGGAACAGCTTTTTCTTACCTGACCGTGAAGTTATGTCCATACTTCAATGCTGCCAGCTAGTGACATGAATAGAAAAACTACATTTCAAACATAATTGCACTTTTAATTTCCTCACTGCCACAGATTCTAGCATACATTTACCATGATTGCCATCTTATGTTATCCCAATATGGGAAACTATTGACAACTGGACATTTGTATGATTAACATTTATGTATACACACACTTACATTCTTGTGGTTTATTTTTTTTTTAATTATATTATCACTGCATTGTTGGGAAAGAGATCAAAGTAAGAATTTCACTAATGTTTTACACCTGTATCCTGTGCACATGGCGAATAAACTCTGAAACTCGGGGGGGAAGTGACTATCAGTTCTCATATGTAGCCTACCACATTCTCCCTTCATCGACCTCTCCTTATTCTATCACCCTATTTTCTCTCTTATTTCATAAGGACTTAGTTTCACTGTCCAACTATTATCTTTTGTCAATTAAAACCTCAATATTCTATCGTAACAGTTCTCCGTCACCATCTCAAACAGCGAGTCCATTGTTTCCAACCAGAATCCCCAATCCTTATCGAGTCTAAGTGAGTCTGTATGATCTCGAGTTGATCCTCTGGTGACTATACAATGTGGACGGGTGGGTCTGTCAATTCCAGTCGCGGTCCATCGAGACCCATCTATTCGGATGGTATGGAGTGTGCAGAATCGTTCTGGGCTAACAATGCAGAAGACGGAAAAGAGAAAATGACTCTTGTGGATGTCAGTCAATCGATCGTCGCATCATGCCTCTGCTATCGTCGCGGTAACAGTGAACCAGGAGGCCGAGTTGCTCCAGAGACTCCTGAAAGTCGGCCAGCTCAGTACCCCGGGAGAGGAAGCTGGGGGCGATGCGGCGGTGGTCCAGGGCGCTGGCACCACGCTGCAGCTCCAACAGCCACGGGCCCAGGGCCGGAGACGAGTGTAGGGAGGTGTGCACTGGGAGGAGGAGACTAGGGGACCTCGCTGTGGAAAAGAATAAAATAATGTTAGAGGGAAGGACCTGCCAATAATGAGAGACTATTGTGTACAAGCATAGTGAGGCATAAAAATAGATTATTTAGTGATAGATATGATAGATATTGTGAGGCAGAGATCTTGTCACAATGAGAGAAATAGAACTGACTGAAGGGCAGAAAGACAAAGGGTTGAATATCCACATACAAATCACTTGTGTAGCCAGACAACATGGCGTTTACTATTATACTACTACCAAATGTAAAACACTTGCCCCCCAATCCCCCTTCCCTGATACATGTGTAAATATTGTACAATACATTTTGCCTTCCCGTATTATACAAAAAAAATATATATATATTTCATTCTACTGAGCCATTTACTTTATGTTCATATTGGTATATTTTATCATTGTTGTTGCATTGTCGAGAAGGAACCTGCAAGTAAGCATTTCATTGGAAAGTGTACACCATGTGTATCCTGTACATACCACTAATAAAACGTGATAGCAGAAACAGAGGCATGGACCGAGTCAGATAGAGACAGACTTCGTTAAGAGCAGACAGAGATCCGGAGAGTGAGAGATACGGGACAAACCACAGATAAATGGACCAGAAACATCAAGATTAGATTTACTCACAGTTGGGGGGAGGGGCCTGACTCTGCAGAAAGCCCTGGGGACCCAGGGACTGGCTGAATATCTGTGGGAAGGGCGGGGTCAGTTTACTGGGGCTTGATACAAGCTGGACCGAACTGCACAGGGGAGAAAGAAATGGTAAATTGTGATTTTCCTGGTTTAAAAATCAGCAGGATTGGTTCGGTGTAGGCTATCAAAATACTACAGTAGTGTGTGTTTAATGCGTGCATGTGGCCATGTCTCCGAGCCTGCCTGTATGCGAGTGTGTGACATTGTCCGTGCTGGTGTGTGTGTGTGTTTGAATACATGTGGTATTGTATGAGAGTGTTTATGTGAGGTTGACACTCACCAAGGCATAGCAGGGTAGTGGGCATTGATGTAGGAGGCTAGCACGTCTTCCCTACAATCAAGGCTATGCAGCGGGGTGGGCGGCTGCATCCCTGGTCTCAGCTGGCTGGAGATGGGACCGCAACGATACAGCAACGCACATTAACATCAGCAACGTTTCCACACACCTTCAGAACCATTGAATACATCTGCAACAATGTTAATTCAACCTTTGAATAACGCTGACAAAAATCACTTATCTGATACACATCCGGAGTGGTATTGGCATTTTGCATCTAAAACTCTAAACCCTATGTGTTGGAATACCCAGATGTACATATCAATGGTATCAAATACAAACACATGTCTCCTAATGTTTGATGCCAATCCATTCGCTCCGTTCCAGCCATTATTATGAGCCGTCCTCCCCTCAGCAGCCTCCACTGGTACACATAGGCTTCCATGCCCCAGAAATACACTTGCAGTCGACAGAGTAACGCAATAGCAACATAACATCCATGTTCTTTGACTCACCTAACCAGACTCTGCAACTCTAAACCCTTGAGCAGCTTGTGTGCAGCTTCGGTCAATCATGGCCGTCGCCCTGCTCCGGGCAAGCCGATAGGGGTTTCCATAGCAACGTGTTTGCGCAGTCACCCAGGGTGTCAGGGAGAGAGCTGCCCTGCGCCATAGGAAAGGGGAGGGCTCCGTACGCAGCCACCACCTGAGAAACATACACCCACGCGCACACACACACACCTCGGTCATGTTCATTAGGCACCAAACGGAAGAGAACAGACTAAAACCTTAATGTCTCACACACACACACACACACACACACACACACAGTAAACCTGATAAATGTATAGTAGGCTATGTGGGGAGGACATAATGATTATCTTGTGTCCTGGATGATTCCTTCAAATGGTTTCTTTGAGGGGGATAACTGAAGCCAACCAGTACTTGTACCCGATTAAACTTCTTCTTTTTTTTTTTCTTTTTTTTTTAACTAACCAGATTAGTCTCATTGGGATACAGTATTTTCTGACATACAGTAGAGACCTGGTCAAAGAAAGCACCCAGCACTCTCCTTTCTCCCGGACACAGCCAGTGCTTCGGCAAATTCCCACATGGAGGTGCTGTTGTACCTCAGCCGGTAAGGCACAGTGAGGGAGTCCAGGGCCAGAGCCAGCACAGAGCTGGAGTGGTACCAGAGTGACGGATGGAGGAGACAAAAAGACACATTTCTGGGGTTGTCGGACATCTTAGGGGTGGCATACAAAAAAAAATAATCTCAAGCAACAAGGGGAGAGAGCGATGTCAATCATTTGCACTACAGCTCAATCGAGTCTATATACACTACATGACCAAAAGTATGTTCACACCTGCTCATCGAACATCTATTTCCAAAATGAATATGGAGTTGTTCCATCCTTTGCAGCTATAACAGCCTCCACTCTTCTGGGAAGGCTTTCCACTAGATGTTGGAACCTTGCTGCGCGGACTTGCTTCCATTCAGCCACAAGAGCATTATTGACGTCAGGCACAAATGTTGGGCCATTGGGCCTGGCTCGCAGTCGGCGTTCCAATTCATCCCAAAGGTGTTCGATAGGGTCAGGGTTTTGTGCAGGCCAGTCAAGTTCATCCACACCGATCTCAAACCATTTCTATATGGGCCTCGCTTTGGCCACAGGGACATTGTCATGTTGAAAATGGAAAGGGCCTTCCCCAAACTGTTGCCACAAAGTTGGAAGCACAGAATTCTCTAGAATGTCATTGTATGCTGTAGCATTAATATTTCCTTTCACTAAGGGGCCTTGCCCAAACCATGAATAATAGCCCCAGGCCATTATTCCTAATCCACCAAACTTTACAGTTGGCGCTATGCATTGGGGCAGGTAGCATTTCCCCCGTCATCCATCAAACTCAGATTAGTCCGTCGGACTTCGATGGTGAAATGTGATTCATTATTCCATAGAAGGTGTTTCCACTGTTCCAGAGTCCAGTGGTGGTGAGCTTTACACCACTCCAGCTGACGCTTGGCAATGCACATTGTGATCTTAGGCTTGTGTGCAGCTGCTCGGCCATGGAAACCTATTTCATACGGCTCCCGACGAACAGTTCTTGTGCTGACGTTGCTTCCAGAGGCAGTTTGGAACTCAGTAGTGTGTTGAGACGATTCGTACGCGCTTCAACATTCAGTGGTCCCATTCTGTGAGCTTGTGTGGCCTACCACTTCGCGGCTGAGCCGTTATTGCTCCTAGACGTTTCCACTTCACAATAACAGCACTTACAGGTGCAGCTCTAGCAGGGCAGAAATTCAACAAACTGACTTGTTGTAAAGGTGGTATCTTATGATGGTGCCACATTGAAAGTCACTGAGTTTTTCAGTAAGGCCATTCTACTGCCAATGTTTGTCTATGGAAATAGCATGGCTGTGTGCTCAATTTTATACACCTGTCAGCAACGGGTGTGGCTGAAATAGCCAAATCCACTCATTTGTTTGGGGTTTTAGGCTGGATTTCTGTACAGCACTTTGTGACATCAGCTGATGTAAGAAGGGTTTTATAAATAAGTTTGATTGATGATAGATGAGAGAAAGAGAGTGGTGTCTGTCTGAATCATGCCGTAGTTGAGGTGGGAGAAGGAGGGGGGTTGGGCGGGCCGTCTGCCCAGCCCACCTTTCAGGGTCAAAAGGCAGAAGAAGGAGCTGTTATTGGCCATGTGGACCATGCCTAAGGAGTAGTTCAACAGGTGGTAGAGCTTCTTCATCAGGGTACGAGCAAAGCTAAACAATGTCATAGCACTATACGAGCGCTTTGGCAGCTGTACTTATTCACAACACCAGACAATAGTTGTGCATAAAACACAATTACTCTATGAGAGACGGACAACCTTATTACATTATAGCCAGTAAATCTGTAGCAAATTGTGAAATAAAAACAAGACAACCGCAGATCTCAGCTGAGCTCTATGAATGACATTTCTATCTGCAAGCTTACGGAGAATAAGACCAATGGCATTACATGCCAAACACCTGGGTCATGTTCATTAGGCACCAAACGGAAGAAAGCTGATTGAAACAGGAAGGGATGACCTGGACTTGGCCAATAAGAAATGCTCATTTTCCGTTGCAAAGCGTTTTTCATTGTGTGCCCTGATGAACATGACCCTGTCGAAAAAAACAGCGCTAACTGAGGAACTGCCTGAAAATACACTGCAAACAAGCTGCCTCTTGTCACTCACTGTGTCTGGGTGACTAACAGGTGCAAGTTCCCAGCTCAGGATGCCCTGTCCCCCATAGGAGTCCTGCAGCATCTCAGTGACCTTTGAACCCAGGCCGGAGAAGCCATCGGCCAGGTCACACAGCACCTGGAACCCCTGGGAGGGAGAGGGATGGCAGAAGGAAGGGAGAAAGGAGAGATGACAAACTGATGAAAATCAGTCATTCAAGGAGTGATTGTACCAAATGGGGCCTTTGTAAAGAACAAAGTATATTTGGGTGGATATGGATCTTTTTTAGATATTCCAGTCTTGTACTTTTGCAGAATGAGGGTTGGTGATAACCCGTAATGGAGAGTCATGGTAGAGGATCACCAGTCAGTTACCTGTAGGTAGCCCTCTATGAAGAAGTGGAGTCTGTCCTATAGATCCTCCAGCACTGAGCCCTGAAGCAGAGCCTCCCCATGGCCAAACACTTCCAGATTGTGGGCCTCCCTAGCGATACAATGCCAAAATGAAGTTATTTTCCTAAGAATTCCAAGTTAGAGTGCGTTTCCCATATACCACAGCAGAACTGTGTGGACATCATTGGACAGGAAAAGGCGCACAGCTCGTTTACCAATACATCGTTTTATTAGACAAGATTAAAAGACCTTCAGAATAATCACAAAGGGAATGGACAAGTTCATATAGGGCATGGGGAAGACAATTAGGTAGAAAACTCTCTTCAGCTGGTGGTGCTAATGGAAGACAGCCTGGTAGATCATACAGGTTGGTACTCAGGCTGTGGTCAATGTTGCCACCTAGTGCGTAACTCCAACGTAAAATAAGCCGCACAGGCAGCGAATCACATAGATCACATTGCGAGAATTACCATGGATGGTACTGTAGATTTGTATGTCTCGACCCGGTCATACGTTTGGTGTACTGGCATTGAGTACAATTGCCACACCTGTTGTTGCCAGGGGAATATGCAGGAGGCTGGTCTTGTTTGCGCCTTGGCTGATGTCTGATTGGACAACACGGTCTTCAATGTTTTTAGCTCTACGGTAGGCGGATAACGTACTCTGTGTAAAATAGTCGACCCAGCCACACAATATGACTATGTACCCTAAGAAAGGCACTGAGAATAATGTAGCGTATGTGACTTTCTTAATAATATTTCAAGTTCATTATCTGTTCTCCACCTCGTCAACTCTTTGGGTGTGCATCTTTGTCTGTTACTATTTGCTCTCACCCATCGTGGTTGTACTCGTGGATGACAGATTGTGTGAGGGTGCAGGTGGCTCCTCGAGAAGTCTGACCATACCCTCACATTGCTCTCCAGCCGGTAGGCTCCATGCTGCTGTTCACCGTCTCCATGGCAACCGCCCCTACACAGGAAACTCGGTTCGGTGAAAAGGAAGTGTGTCAGTGACAGAGAACCGCTCGTTTCTTGGTCTGATCCTCTTTGACCACATTTCTGGTCATACAGGTTTACACCCATAATAGTATGCTAACTTATAAATCACCTTTTTTTTGTTGCCACAGAGCACCTGCACTGTGGCAAAATGCTTTGTTTTCGACCCTTACCGGAACAGTGAGGCACTGGAGTTGGGTCCAAATCAACCTCAGCCAATATCTCCCCCTTCTGGACATAAAATTAACTGTCAGAATGAGACACTTGAATGAGAAGTGTTATGCCTGGTCCAAAAACAACGCCAATTGTCTTGCACTGAGGCCCAAACCCTTTGGTGTTTGAAGAACAGCAATTATTGGACCGGCGTAAGTAATATGGAGGCGGCTCCACCTAGCCTTCCAACGGGATACAGGGAGTTTCGGCAATATTGTTTACACCTATCTGGTTCCTTCAGACATGCAATCGGCTAAGGGGTTAAAGGCTAGGGGATGTTTTTGGGCTATCTTATTTTATTTTTAAACGTTAGGAAAGAGACGTAGTGTGCATGGTGTTTGTGTGTCATACGTCCAGCTTGTCCATGTCTGGGAGGAAGGAGTCATTTGTTGGCAGGCTCTCTTTGGGCACCATTACATTGCCCTCCCTGCAAAGAAAAGTTATTTACTTCATACACATAGACAAGGTTTGAGGGAAACACACACACACAAACACAGGCAGGTAGGCACACACACAAACAAACAGACGCACCACGTGAGAGCGGTGGGATCCTTCCCAGGCTCATAGAGACTCCCCTCCTGTTTCAGCATCTGAAGGCTACCAGTAGATTGAACAGAGAGGATGTTTATGCAGTATTTAAATGTAACCAACCGTGTTTTTCAATCTATATCTACCCCTGTAGTTATCCTCTTACTTCAATGATAAGCACCTCTAGTGCCCATTTATGTCACTGTCATACCTAAAGATGTACACTGTAATTGTGGCAAACTTTGTAAAAACCTTCAACACGACATGTTTACTCAATCTGTGACCTCTAAGAGACATTCACCGAGCCATCTGTGTGACATTTCAAGGAAGAAGTTGAGTGCTTCAGGTGTGGCATATCAAGAAGCTGATTAAACAGCATGATCATTACACAGGTGCACCTTGTGCTGGGGGTCAAAAGGCCACTCTAAAATGTGTAGTTTTTTCACACAACACAATGCCACAGATGTCTCAAGTATTCAAGGAGGGTGTAATTGGCATGTTGACTGCAGGAATGTCCACCAGAGCTGTTGCCAGAGAATATAATGTTAATTTCTCTACCATAGTCATTTTAGATAATTTGACAGGACATCCAACCGGCCTCACAACCGCAGACCACGTGTATGGTGTTGTGTCGACAAGCGGTTTGCTGATGTCAACGTTGTGAACAGAGTGCCCCATGTTGGCAATTTGGTTATGGTATGGGCAGGCATAAACTATAGACAACAAACACAATTGCACTTTATCGATGACAATTTGGAATGCACAAAAACACCGTAACGAGAGCCTGAGGCCCATTGTTTTGTAAAGGTATCTATGACCAACAGATGCATATCTGTATTCCCAGCTATGTGGCATCAATAGAATAGTGAATTTATAATTATGTCTTGCTCTTGCTGTCTATAACATTAGCTGGCTGTCAATGGTTGTTGCAGTCAACTGTGGGCCACACCCTCTCCTCGCTCACTTTCGCTGCACCCTCTGCTTTGTGCACCAAAACACCACTCTTCTCCGTATTGTTAGCCTGGCTATTTCAGCTTGAATGTACGATAGCTAGCCACAACTATTGACATTGCTAGCTAGCTAACCACGTACTGCACTTGTGATTAGCTAAAATAGTAGCTAGCTAGCTTGCAAAAACATCATCAGTTTCCAGAATTGCCATAGAGCACATGCAGATGGGTATCAACCTGTAAATTCCACCAATGTGTGCAGACGAAGTTAGAATAGTGCCAGAGTTGACTTCTCTAATCCTGAGGTCAATAAGCAATAAGGTCCGAGGAGGTGTGGTATATTTTTTTTAAATTTTACCTTTATTTTACTAGGCAAGTCAGTTAAGAACAAATTCTTATTTTCAATGACGGCCTAGGAACAGTGGGTTAACTGTTCATGGGCAGAACGACAGACCTTGTCAGCTCGGGGATTTGAACTTGCAACCTTTCGGTTACTAGGCCAACGCTCTAACCACTAGGCTACCCTGCCGCCCCGTAAACAGAGTGCATGAAATCCTCACAAGTTTTTCTCTTCTCTTGATCTCATGTCATAGAGTGATAGTAAGTGAAAGGTGTGGGTTAACTGCCTCTGGTCAGATTCCTCCTGATGAGCTGTGTGTGTGTTTTTTTTGTTGCAGATTTACCCCCTTTTCTCCCCAATTTGTAGTTACAGTCTTGTCTCATCACAGTAACCCCCCCAAGGACTCAGGAGAGGCGAAGGTCGAGAGCCATGCGTCCTCCAAAACACAATCCTGGAAAGCCGCACTGCTTCTTGACACACTGCTCACTGAACTCGGAAGCCAGCCACAGCAATGTGTTGGAGGAAACACTGTCCAAACACTGTTCTTATGCACGACTCTTAGGTGTGGTATATTGGCCATATATCACAAACCCCAGAGGAGCCTTATATTGTTATTATAAACTGGTTACCAACGTAATTAGAGCAGTAAAACTAAATGTTTTGTCATAACCGTGGTATACAGTCTGATATACCACGGCTGTAGGCCAATCAGCATTCAGGGCTCGAACCACCCAGTTTCTAATCAAAAATATATCACAAATGCATAAATCTGTTAATTTTACAAGATTTCTTATAATATGGAATATGATGCTCCATCATGGCAAGCAAACATGACAACAGATTTATAGATCACTGTAACAGGTGCAAGTTTCAGAAGGAGCCCACCTTTGATGAAGGAAATAGCGTCTACTATTGGCTAATAAGAAGTACATGAACGAATATGATTCGCTCTTTGAAACGTTTTTCAAAATAGTGTTATTTTGTCATTGTGTGCTGAATTATATTGTTTTATACACATATGTGTATGTTATATTATTCTGTTTTTATTGTAATGTATACAGGGCTCTCTTGTAAAATAGATGTTTAATCTCAATATGACTCCCTGTTTAAATAAAAATACAAGTGTTCCGTTTCGCCGTGGAGGCAAACGTGCAGCACGTTAGTATTTTTTTAATTTGACCTTTATTTGACTAGGTAAGTCATGAACAAATTCTTATTTTCAATGACGGCCTATGAACAGTGGGTTAACTGATTTCAGTTAGTAGTCCAACGCTCTATAACCACCAGGCTACCTGCCGTCCCAGTATGTATTACAGGAGCGCAGTGGGACAGTCTCCTCCTTGTACAGTAGACTGTCGATAGACTAGTGACGAGCGGTATAGTAATAAACCTTCCTGCGATTTATGAAAATCTATGTTTGAATAGTGTAATTATTATAAATGCGAGGAAAACCTATTTTGAGAGCATGTATTTAATATGTATTTAGACAATGAAATAGGCAGTGCTATAATATAATTATGGGTAGCCAATACAGCCTAATTATGAGAGGCATCGCCATTGTTTAAAAATAAAAAAATAATAAATAAAAAAATGTGCACTGTGGCCTACTACAAAACGAAACGTCATCGTGGGTGGAGTTATCACATGATATGAGTAACCACAAAAACTTTCCTGCAACGATTTACCTTGCCGCACCTGTCAAACAACTCAACCTTACTCGAGTTTCAATCTGAAAAACACTTCCTGGGCCAATTCCATGTTTTTACTATTTTAATCTTATGGAGCAGCATGCAGCCTAGACGTCGGGTAAGTCAGTCTAACTACGACTAACTAAGTACATCAGTTCAAAGTTCCTTATGTCATGGATTTAATGGCACTGGATAGGTAGGATAAGGTCCAGTATCTGGAGACCAGAACCCACAAAAACTTTTTTGCGATATGGACATAGTGCGGAAACGGAGAACGCAATGTTGTCGCAAAATCAGATACTCTAAACCAGACCCACAAAACAAGTTATTGCGACATTGCTTATTTTTAAAGTAATCCGTTTCCGTACTACGCCTATATTAAAGTAGGAATAGGGTTTTCATTATTAAAGAACTGGATCTCATTGGTAGGCTACTAGTAGTAGAATATAAATCAATATGTCTCGTGCGTGCAGTGGGCTTTAGAATGTTGATAAATCGCATTCCGTAGAGGAAGGTACACTTCATCCATTTTAAAGATTCAAAGTTCAATGCTCACTGATGACTCTCAGCTCACTAGTTTATCAAATGGATTGTTTTGCTGTGTGCCTGCAAACCATTGTTTTATCACTCTTCCCTTCCAGGTGAATGAATAGAACTTGACCTTATGAGAATGAGGTTTGGCACGAACTTGTTTTATGGAATATAATTGTAAATCTTGAAACTGAAAAGTAAATAGTCACTTTGCAGGAAGACACACTGGCCAATAATTGCACACACACACAACACAGCCCAGACAGGAATATCATACAGATAGACCGGTGAGAAACAGTGATGTCCGTGCACCTGACTTTAAATCCAGATGAAGACAGAGCCGGAGGGCCTTCTAAAACTAGTGGGTCTACTGCTGCAGGACCTCAAACACCTGGAACGGAACAACAGGGCCTAGAGCACAGGGGGATGGAAAAAGAGAAGGGGGAAGAGGATGATAAGCAAGAGGTGAAAAAGGAAACCAGCTCCGCTGCCTTGGAGCCTAGCACTTTGCTGTGGCTGGGAGACGGAGAGGGGGAGAAAGGAGGTGTGGTGTCCGAGAGCGAGGGAGCTGAAGATGAGGAGGAGGAGGCGGAGAGGGAGGCAGAGAGAATAGGAGGGAGCACAGAGCTTCTGGAGGGACAGGAGAGCCAGCCAGAGAGTGAGCAAAAGGCAAAATGGAGAGAGAGCATGCCAGAGGGAGAGAGATGGAGAGATGATGAGTTGGAGGGAGGCCAAGGTGAGGAAATGGATTGTTCGCTTGCAGATGATGAGGAAGAGTGGGAGGAAGGCCCAGTGAATTGGATGCCAGAGAAGGTTGCGCAGGTCTTCACTCCGACAGTGATAGTGCGTCCATCTAGCAACCGGGAGGAATTCCCACTCGAAAATAGCAAATATGGAGAGATGGATACTGAGAAGAGACCTTTCTTAGAGCCCCAGACACCAACGGCCCCACCAGTATTCTACTACCCACAGTGGACAGAGGAGCCGGACAACTACACACGTATGTACCAGTGCCGGACCAATATCATTAATACTAATTGGGGTCAGTTCCATTTAAGTTCTAATCAGTGTAGGGATTCAAGTACATTCCTATGAAGAGAAACTTTTGTCATCATGTAAAATTTTCAATAAACGGTATATCAGCACAACTGGATTCCAAAAAATGTAGGTTACATAAAACGATTATCTGATCTTTTCCCCTCTGATTAGACATGTATTTAGCTCTAATGACACCCCAATGGTGGAACCAGCTTCCCCCTGAAGCTAGGACAACAGAGTTCCTGCCCATCTCCCGAAAACATCTGAAAAACTAACTCTTCAAAAGAGTATCTGAAATAATCCCACAGAACCCCCTCCTCACCCCTGATAGCTACTTTATTGTGGGGAAAAGTACTTACTGTGATATGTGGTTGTCCCACCTAGCTATCTTAAGATGAAAGTCGCTCTGGATATGAGTGTCAGCTAAGTGAATAAAATTTTAAAATGAATCTCTTTCCTGTTGTGAGAAATTGGTATGAAAATTGTCATGTAAAATTTGAGGCAGCATAATAAGAAATCTACATATACTTCCTATCGTCATCGACCAAAAAGATGGCTGTTTAATTTTTTAAATTAATACTTTGAGTTATTGTATTTTACAAACACAATTTTCCCCAGGTTTGGCTGTAGTTTAATTGAACCCAGATTTCTCTGTTATTTAGATATGTGTGGTGGTAGTTGTGGGGATGTTCTGAAACTTGGCCTGGGCATTGGTGCTGCAGCTGTTCTCTTCCCTCTACTTGTGTGGGGCGGCTATGCCCTTTTGCCCTTTGATGCCCCACCCCTGGACAGCGCCCCTCTCAGGCTGGTGTACACACTGCGCTGCTCCTTCTTTGCTGTCATACCCATTATGCTAGGTAAGACTGTGGACTATTAGGGTTGGGCTGTGATATGTTATCACCTATTAGAGATTATTGAATAGACTAAATGTGTGTTACTACTTTGCTCTGGGCAATGCTAATGTTTTTATCACTTTTTTTGGTACTCTCCCAATCTTCCTCTTTCTCGGCCCCCTGCACTGTCTTCCTCTTCCCTCCACCCATCTCTTCTCCTCCCTCCCCTCCCACCCCCTCTCCCAGGTGTGCTGGTGCAGGGGTTGGCGCGGCTGCGCTACGGCGCCCTAACACCCCTCTACGAGGCCAAGGTGGGGGAGGAGAGCCGGGAGGTGGCAGTCCACCGGCACTACGTGGGCGACTCGCTCTCCCTCTTCCTACTCTACTTCCTGCAGCTGGCCGTCATGGCCACCTACATCAGCCAGGACCTGCTCAAGATGGTGCCCCTGCTCACCATTGTCTTTGCCTTCGGCAGGTGAGTGCCTGTGACTGCCTGTGTGTGTGTGTGTGTGTTCACTACTTAGTCTCAGTGGTAGCAGTGCGTTCTGCGTTGTATGTTTATTACAATGAAATCTCTTGCAAAGTTTTTTGTTTCAGTATGTTGCATTGAAAGTGGCTAATATTCAGTTGATTAGATCACAACTACCACAGTAAAGGGAAACGTTGATAGTGTTAACAGGGAAAACTCTAGAACAGTGGTCACCAAACTTTTCTGAGTCAAGATCACTTTCTGAGTCAAAATGCCACTCAGATCATTTTTTTACACATGACTTAAATGTACGCCTGTGTAAAATTAACCAATTAAAGAGTACTGAAGCAATGAGTTGCCCTGCCAATGCATTGTTGTTCAGGCCATTTAAAAAATAAAAATAAAGTATATTTTAACATTTGAGGTAGGCTATATGATAACACCTGTAATAGATCTGTTGTATTACTTGTAAAGGCACAACTAAATAATTAGCTTTTTATTTGTATTTTACTGGGCTGATTGTGCCTACGTCTGATGGTCAGCAGAGGGAGAGAGCAGAAGACTGAGGGTCCGCCTGTCAACATCCCTCTGCTCTCCCTTTCCTCCACTGACACTGACCAAAAAGGGACACATTCTTCTAGCTGATGGCAAAACTCGAGTCGCACCGCATCATTTCTGCCTCATGCATAAATTCATGTTAGTCCTATGAACAGAGAAAGTGAAATATTTCTCGATACTAAAAATGACCCAATCCGCGAATAATAATAACAACAACGCAAGCCTATAGGTACACTTTCCTACTCATTCATTACTGCTGGAGTGCTTGTTGGAGCACTGAGTGGAAAAGGGAAGAATGTGCATTTTATGGCTTACAAGTGTTGACAGTGCTGAGTAAGAATTTAAACATGAACTCACTCATAAAAAAAACAGCAGCTCTTTGCTCTATGTGTTGAGTCTTTCTCTAGTCATGGTTTTACACATTTTTTAAATCTCACAGTATAAACTTTGCGGTAAGCTTTCTTTTTTTGCCTGCTACGTTACTGCAGAAACTGTAATCTGAGCCATCCGATTGGCCAGCGGTAGGCCTATAGTGCAATTGATTTGCTCTCCGGGCCCGCCAGGAAGGCAGAGTTTGTACCTTCAGACACCATGAAATGGTACAAAACGGCAACAGTTGTCTACCCGGCACGCAGGGCAGCTGAATTGGGTGCACCTACCGGCAACAGCCGTTTTTTTTTTTTTTTTTTTCCTGAAATGTTTGACTAGGAATGCCTTGGATTGACCAGTAGGTGACCACTACTCTAGAGTGAAGTTCAATCTCGTGCTTCTCTCTGTGGGCTAATATTTATTCTGGGTGCCAGTCCCAGAGGGAACATTGCTTATCACCGATCCATACTTTCACCCGACATTGTTATCCTTGTCTTTTCTAACCTAATGATGTTTGTAAACACTTACAGTACCAGTCAAAGTTTGGACACACCTACTTATTCCAGGGTTTTTCTTTATTTTTACTGTTTATACATTGTAGAATAATAGTGAAGACATCCAAACGATTTAATAACACATGGAATCATGTAGTAACCAAAAAAGCGTTAAACAAATCAAAATATATGTGATTCTTCAAAGTAGCCACCCTTTGCCTTGACAGCTTTGCACACTCTTGGCATTATCTCAACCTGCTTCATGAGGTAGTCACCTGGAATGCATTTCAATTAACAGGTGTGCCTTGTTAAGTTCATTTGTGGAATTTCTTTCCTTAATGAGTTTGAGCCAATCCGTTGTGTTGTGACAAGACAGTCATATTTGTTAAAAGACAAAGTCCATATTGGGTCAAGAACAGCTCAAATAAGCAAAGAGAAACGACAGTCCATCATTACTTGGAGACCTGAGGGTCAGTCAATCCTGAACATTTCAAGAACTTTGAAAGTTTCTTCAAGTGCAGTTGCAAAAACCATCAAGCGCTATGATGAAACTGGCTCTCATGAGGACCGCCACAGGAAAGGAAGACCCCAGAGTTACCTCTGCTGCAGAGGAGTTAACTGCACCTCAGATTGCAGCCCAAATAAATGCATCACAGAGTTAAAGTAACAGACACATCTCAACATCAACTGTTCAGAGGAGATGGCATGACTCAGGCCATTACTATTGAATTTCTGCAAAGAAACCTCTAAAGGACACCAATAAGAAGATACTTGCTTAGGCTAAGAAACATGAGCAATGGACATTTGACAGTTGGAAATTTGTCCTTTGGTCTGATGAGTCCAAATTTGAGACAGAGCAGGTGAACGGATGATCTCTGCAAATGTGGTTCCCACCGTGAAGCATGGAGGCGTGATGGTGTTTTGCTGGTGACACCCTGATTAATTTAGAATTCAAGGCACACTTATACCAGCATGGCTACCACAGCATTCTGTAGTGATACGCCTTCCCGTTTGTGTTTAGTGGGACTATCATTCATTTTTAACAGGACAATGATGCAAAACACACCTCCAGGCTGTGTAAGGGCTATTTGACCAAGGAGAGTGATGGAGTGCTGCATCCGATGACCCTGCCTCCACAATCAACCGACCTCAAACCCAATTGAGATGGTTTGGGATGAGTTGGACTGCAGAGTGAAGGAAAAGCAGCCAACAAGTGCTCCGCATATGTGGGAACTCCTTCAAGACCGTTGGAAAAGCATTCCTCATGAAGTTGGTTGAGAGAATGCCAAGAGTGTGCAAAGCTGTCAAGGCAAAGGGTGGCTACTTACACAAAAAAAATTTAACACTTTTTTTGTTGTTGGTTACTACATGATTCCATATGTGTTATATCATAGTTTTGATGTCTCCACTATTCTACAATGTAGAAAATAGTAAAAATAAAGAAATCCTTGAATGAGTAGGTGTGTCCAAACCTTTAACTGGTACTGTACGTGTTTACATACCTTCTCCGTATATTATCTCCATGGACCATGCAAAACAAACTCACCCAATGTCACTTCTTCTATAGGCTGATCTACTGGGTTTGTGTGACCCAATTGGCTGATCTTGTTGTGATCTCTCACCCTACAGACTGATCTACTGGGTGTGTGTGACCCTAGGCAGCAGCGTGAGGGGTTTGGGCTTCGGCCTCTCCTTCCTGCCCATACTGGTCATGTTGGGCGCCAACCTCTACTTTGTGTGCTCGTCAGTCAGTGAAGGGGCGGTCTTTGATGTGGCCCCGCCCACCACCACCCCACCTCCCAGGCAGAGTTGGTGGGGCTAGGAGGAAGAGGAGTAGATACGCCCAATCCTGAAGATTAAATGGACCCCCAGTCCCTAGACACGTAGACCTGAAAATATTATATATTATCATGTAACTCATACCGTATCATATGTACACTTTGCCTTCTGAAAGATCAGAGGCACGTTCCTTAGGCAAACGTTGTGCAACCTTGCAGATAGAAATGTATTCCCTACTTTACATGCTGAGATGCAAGTCTGTTCTCAACAATATAACACATGAGTTCCTCAGTGTTTTGCCCTACTGAATCATATGAGTGAATAGTTAAATTGTTGGCACCCACTCATTGTCATGATGTTTGTTTGGAAGGAGCGAGGGAGAAGAATTAAGTTCCTCAGCTTGGATTTCATGTCCTTCATCTGGAACATATTGGATCACATTGAACAATGGTTTATGGAGAGCTGGACAATGCATTAAGATGACGTGGGGCTAGTAACAGTTAGCCACCCCAATGAAGTTACCTGTAGTAGAATGATTGTGATATAAAGTGTCTTATGCCGTACATAAGCCAAAGAGGAATGGACCATCCATAAAATAAGACATGTAAGGCCTGGGTTGTGTTCATTAGGCACAAAACGTTTAAAAAAATGTTTTAATGTAGCAAAGGAAAATTAGCGTTTAAACAAATTATTATTGGACAAGCCCAGGTTGTTCTTCCCCGTCTGTTTTCCTCCGTTTGTTGCCTAAAACACAACTTTGTGCAGTATATCCTTACTAACTAGAATTGTGTTTTATTCTAATCTCATGGCTTTGGTGAAGGATGGTCCAGAGCTTCACTGGAAGGTTTCATAATGAGCTATGACGACATGACTAGTCAGCACTATACAGTACATCCTGAAGGGGGTGGTCTTCCCCAAGTTATTAAAATGTATGAAGACTTAAGTGCCAACATTGAAGTATAAACCTAGGGCGGAGTTGACTTTTTTGAATGCATATAACATAAAATCAATGTGGATATTTTATTTCTTCAACTGTGCCATGTTTACATTTATTTCCTTTCTACAATAGTACAACATTTACTACTCCCACAATGAATGGGAATGAAGAATATGTTGATAATTGACAGCTATTTAAGAATGCGTTATGTTAATTATGTCTGTACAGTACCATAACCAATGCACATACATTGTCCTGTTTGTATATGGCAGACAGCTCATAATCGTTGTATTTCTTTTGGGCATTCTCTTTCAATGTTTACACTATCTTAATGGAATGATGTGATTCACATAATAAAGTAGCTACTAATCTTGCATTTTGTCATGACATCATGAAGCCAAAGGATTGCCAGTAACTAGTTCAAAAGCAGTGGTGTGTATTCATGGATGCCAAGGGAAGCCAGGCTTCCCCAAGGAATTAACCAAGAAAAACATACAAAATAACATGTCTTTAGTGTCAGTGTTTCATACATTTCCTTCGATTTGCAAGAGGCTGAATGTATGTCACTGGAGAAAGCGTACGAAACAGCACCCCTCTCAGTATGCGTAGCATATGATGCTGTCTGGTCAAACAGAGCATGGCATTGTTGCAGCCCATAGCACTGAATGCAAGGGAAGTCAACAAGCATTTGCCCCCCCCCCTTGATAAAAGTATAAAATAATAGCCAATCAGTTGAGCTAAACTGAGTGCGCTCAGCTGTGAATGGTCCTTGCACGCCAAAACAAAAGTGTTAAGGGAAGCCAGTTTGGATTTGGCTTCAGACCAATCACACCAGAAAACAAAAAATGTAATTGACAGAAGTAAAACTTGAATTGTTGCATCTCGTTGTCCTCCGATGGCTATCTACTAGGATTAAATTCCTGACATTTAATCCTAGTAAAAATTCCCCATATTAGGTCAGTTAGGATCACCACTTTATTTTATTTTTTTAATGGCATCAGACCGAGGCTCTGCATCTGTCTTCGTGCTCCTAGACCTTAATGCTGCTTTTGATACCATCGATCACCACATTCTTTTGGAGAGATTGGAAACCCAAATTGGTCTACACGGACAAGTTCTGGCCTGGTTTAGATCTTATATGTCAGAAAGATATCAGTTTGTCTCTGTGAATGGTTTGTCCTCTGACAAATCAACTGTAAATTTCAGTGTTCCTCAAGGTTCCGTTTTAGGACCACTATTGTTTTCACTATATATTTTACCTCTTGGGGATGTCATTCGAAAACATAATGTTAACTTTCACTGCTATGCGGATGACACACAGCTGTACATTTCAATGAAACATGGTGAAGCCCCAAAATTGCCCTCGCTAGAAGCATGTGTTTCAGACGTAAGGAAGTGGATGGCTGCAAACTTTCTACTTTTAAACTCGGACAAAACAGAGATGCTTGTTCTAGGTCCCAAGAAACAAAGAGATATTCTGTTGAATCTGACAATTAATCTTAATCGTTGTACAGTCGTCTCAAATACAACTGTGAAGGACCTCAGCGTTACTCTGGACCCTGATCTCTCTTTTGAAGAACATATCAAGACCATTTCAAGGACAGCTTTTTTCCATCTACGTAACATTGCAAAAATCAGAAATTTTCTGTCCAAAAATGATGCAGAAAAATTAATCCATGCTTTTGTAACTTCTAGGTTAGACTACTGCAATGCTCTACTTTCCGGCTACCCGGATAAAGCACTAAATAAACTTCAGTTAGTGCTAAATACGGCTGTTAGAATCCTGACTAGAACCAAAAAATTTGATCATATTACTCCAGTGCTAGCCTCCCTACACTGGCTTCCTGTCAAGGCAAGGGCTGATTTCATGGTTTTATTGCTAACCTACAAAGCATTACATGGGCTTGCTCCTACCTATCGCTCTGATTTGGTCCTGCCGTACATACAGTGCCTTGCGAAAGTATTCGGCCCCCTTGAACTTTGCGACCTTTTGCCACATTTCAGGCTTCAAACATAAAGATATAAAACTGTATTTTTTTGTGAAGAATCAACAAGTGGGACACAATCATGAAGTGGAACGACATTTATTGGATATTTCAAACTTTAACAAATCAAAAACTGAAAAATTGGGCGTGCAAAATTATTCAGCCCCCTTAAGTTAATACTTTGTAGCGCCACCTTTTGCTGCGATTACAGCTGTAAGTCGCTTGGGGTATGTCTCTCAGTTTTGCACATCGAGAGACTGAATTTTTTTCCCATTCCTCCTTGCAAAACAGCTCGAGCTTAGTGAGGTTGGATGGAGAGCATTTGTGAACAGCAGTTTTCAGTTCTTTCCACAGATTCTCGATTGGATTCAGGTCTGGACTTTGACTTGGTCATTCTAACACCTGGATGTTTATTTTTGAACCATTCCATTGTAGATTTTGCTTTATGTTTTGGATCATTGTCTTGTTGGAAGACAAATCTCCGTCTCAGTCTCAGTTCTTTTGCAGACTCCATCAGGTTTTCTTCCAGAATGGTCCTGTATTTGGCTCCATCCATTTTCCCATCAATTTTAACCATCTTCCCTGTCCCTGCTGAAGAAAAGCAGGCCCAAACCATGGTGCTGACATCACCATGTTTGACAGTGGGGATGGTGTGTTCAGGGTGATGAGCTGTGTTGCTTTTACGCCAAACATAACGTTTTGCATTGTTGCCAAAAAGTTCAATTTTGGTTTAATCTGACCAGAGCACCTTCTTCCACATGTTTGGTGTGTCTTCCAGGTGGCTTGTGGCAAACTTTAAACTACACTTTTTATGGATATCTTTAAGAAATGGCTTTCTTTTTGCCACTCTTCCATAAAGGCCAGATTTGTGCAATATACGACTGATGTTGTCCTATGGACAGAGTTTCCCACCTCAGCTGTAGATCTCTGCAGTTCATCCAGAGTGATCATGGGCCTCTTGGCTGCATCTCTGATCAGTCTTCTCCTTGTATGAGCTGAAAGTTTAGAGGGACGGCCAGGTCTTGGTAGATTTGCAGTGGTCTGATACTCCTTCCATTTCAATATTATCGCTTGCACAGTGCTCCTTGGGATGTTTAAAGCTTGGGAAATCTTTTTGTATCCAAATCCGGCTTTAAACTTCTTCACAACAGTATCTCGGACCTGCCTGGTGTGTTCCTTGTTCTTCATGATGCTCTCTGCGCTTTTAACGGACCTCTGAGACTATCACAGTGCAGGTGCATTTATACGGAGACTTGATTACACACAGGTGGATTGTATTTATCATCATTAGTCATTTAGGTCAACATTGGATAATTCAGAGATCCTCACTGAACTTCTGGAGAGAGTTTGCTGCACTGAAAGTAAAGGGGCTGAATAATTTTGCACTCCCAATTTTTCTGTTTTTGATTCGTTAAAAAAGTTTGAAATATCCAATAAATGTCGTTCCACTTCATGATTGTGTCCCACTTGTTGTTGATTCTTCACAAAAAAATACAGTTTTATATCTTTATGTTTGAAGCCTGAAATGTGGCAAAAGGTCACAAAGTTCAAGGGGGCCGAATACTTTCGCAAGGCACTGTACCTACACTGTACCTACACGTACGCTACGGTCACAAGACACAGGCTTTCTCCTATAGAGCTCAATTTTTATGGAACGGTCTGCCTACCCATGTAAGAGACGCAAACTCGGTCTCAACCTTTAAGTCTTTACTGAAGACTCATCTCTTCAGTGGGTCATATGATTGAGTGTAGTCTGGCCCAGGAGTGGGAAGGTGAACGGAAAGGCTCTGGAGTAACGAACCGCCCTTGCTGTCTCTGCCTGGCCGGTTCCCCTCTTTCCACTGGGATTCTCTGCCTCTAACCCTATTACAGGGGCTGAGTCACTGGCTTACTGGGGCTCTTTCATACTGTCCCTGGGAGGGGTGCGTCACCTGAGTGGGTTGAGTCACTGATGTGATCTTCCTGTCTGGGTTGGCGCCCCCCTTGGGTTGTGCCGTGGTGGAGATCTTTGTGGGCTATACTCTGCCTTGTCTCAGGATGGTAAGTTGGTGGTTGAAGATATCCCTCTAGTGGTGTGGGGGCTGTGCTTTGGCAAAGTGGGTGGGTTATATCCTTCCTGTTTGGCCCTGTCCTGGGGTGTCCTCGGATGGGGCCACAGTGTCTCCTGACCCCTCCTGTCTCAGCCTCCAGTATTTATGCTGCAGTAGTTTGTGTCGGGGGACTAGGGTCAGTTTGTTATATCTGGAGTACTTCTCCTGTCTTATTCGGTGTCCTGTGTGAATTTAAGTGTGCTCTCTCTAATTTTCTCTTTCTCGGAGGACCTGAGCCCTAGGACCATGCCTCAGGACTACCTGACATGATGACTCTTTGCTGTCCACCTGGCCGTGATGCTGCTCCAGTTTCAACTGTTCTGCCTTATTATTATTGGACCATGCTGGTCATTTATGAACATTTGAACATCTCCACCCGGCACAGCCAGAAGAGGACTGGCCACCCCACATAGCCTGGTTCCTCTCTAGGTTTCTTCCTAGGTTTTGGCCTTTCTAGGGAGTTTTTCCTAGCCACCGTGCTTCTACACCTGCATTGCTTGCTGTTTGGGGTTTTAGGCTAGGTTTCTGTACAGCACTTTGAGATATCAGCTGATGTACGAAGGGCTATATAAATACATTTGATTTTATTTGATTTAAGAATATGAAATGTCAGTTTAGAGTGATTTATTTCATCACTTTCCCAGTGGGTCAGAAGTTTACATACACTCAATTAGTATTTGGTAGCATTACCTTTAAAACTTGTGTCAAACATGTTGGCTAGACTTCCACAAACTTCCCACAATAAGTTGGGTGAATTTTGGCCTATTCCTCCTGACAGAGCTGGTGTAACTGCGTCAGGTTTGTAGGCCTCCTTGCTTGCACATGCTTTTTCATTTTTTTTTCTTTCAGTTCTGCCCACAAATATTTTATGGGATTTAGGTCAGGGATTTGTGATGGCTACTACAATACCTTGATTTTGTTGTCCTTAAGCCATTTTGCCACAACTTTGGAAGTATGCTTAGGGTCATTGTCCATTTGCGACCAAGCTTTAACTTCCTGACTGATGTCTTGAGATGTTGCTTCAATATATCCACATCATTTTCCTCCCTCGTGATGCCATCTATTTTGTGAAGTGCACCAGTCCCTCCTGCAGCAAAGCACCCCCACAACATGATGCTGCCACCCCCGTGCTTCACGGTTGGGATGGTGTTCTTCGGCTTGCAACAAACTAGAAGCGTGTACCGACAGTCAGACCGTTTAGGAGGATGGCATTGGTGTTCCTCAACATGTAGGGTGAGTCAACATGTTTTTTCTACTTGCAGACAGACACAGAAATCCGTACCATTCCACATATGTACCTTAAGTTGATTAAACTAAATAGTTTTTGGTATATTTTTAGTCGTCACTGTATTTATCACCTAAGCTTAGTATATGTTGAAATGTTGCTTCAATAGTGGAGGCGGCTCCTGTTTTCGTTGCGACTTGCAGTAACTCAGTGGTTCCAAAATCAGTTGTCCAAAAATGTCAGAAACATGACCTACAGTAAAGTCAAGCAACTGTTTGTTACAGGCAATATGTTTTGTGGACTTCACCAGACAGATGTTGCTCTCCGGTTTTGTAATGAAACAAATGTGTGGTTGAATTTATTCTGCCACCGTGTCTTGTCTCGGCCTTAGATGGCGATATATCGCTATCTCAGCGTCAAGCCATATGAACTAACAGGTTATAGTACAAACAATTATCAGAGCATGTGTGATAACAGGTTGCAATTTGGCTTTTTTCCCCCTGGGTTGGCTTCCCCTTTGATTTCACTGTTCAAAACAGATACGCTTTTTCACTCAATTTGTCTATTTAATATATAAAATACGGTAAAACATAACCTTATCCTTTTTGTGTTAGGGACTTGGGATACTTTGGTACAACAAAACACTTGTAAAAGCGGTATAGAATGTTCATAACATATCAGTGCATACATTGCATATGAAAATATACACAAAATGTATATAATTCTCAAACAGGTCTTTACAACAAAAACCCAAAGCAGACTAACTGAACACAATATATTATCAATCATTTTCATATATTTGACTTATGCTACATTTTTACGAGGTTGTCTTACTCATTTGTGATGCATTTTGTTAATGTTGTATGTAACATGAGCGTTTCGTATAATCCCATGCATTTACATTTTGTAATTCGTTTTAATTGCTCATCAGGTTCCCTCACATAAATATTTTCACATCTTAAAATCAATATTGCAGCATTTAACTGGTCTTCTCCTTCATTGCATTTGCTATATCACAATAACTGAGCGTGCAATTTTAGCAAGTTGTTTCAAGAAAGGAAACCAGTTTCATATCATGTATATAAGGGCGATTAAATTTTTTAAAAAAGGTTGAATATCCTCCACAAAATACCAGAAAAATAAAAGCTCCATAATACAACAATAATAAGTAACTGTCACCAGCACAAATTAACACTTGAAAAATAAGATCTAGAAAACATTTTACACAAGAAAAAAAAAAGAAAAAAAGGATGCAGGTTTTTCATTTAACATAGATTGTCGAGACTACATTACTAGAACATTTTGTACATGAGTGACCTGCAATAGACAGGGTGTTAAAACCAATTAAGTGTGGTGTCAAATGTCTCATAAACCAAAGAGGGACCTCTCCCTCAGACTGAGGTGGGCGTGACGACAAGTTCAGACAAAATGTAGTGTGTAGAAAAGAAAGCCCCCTTTGTCAACGAATTGGGCCTGTTGTTGTTCTTCATTCTAGACATTCCATTTCTATGTGAAATGTTGCACCCCACTAGATAAGTCACTGGTGCCAGCCATACGCACTGAACCCTGGGATTCACCTGAGCAGGCAATGAAACTAAATCTTTGTTGCATAATGGACAGCAGTTACATTTGTAGAAATCAACACCACCTACTTACATTGTTAAATAGGACAAGTCCATTTGACCAAGCTCACGGCAGAGTGTGAAGCATATGAAAACATGATTTCATATGGGAGAAAGTTGATTCAAAAAAATAAAATATATATTTTTTTTAAATCGGCAAATTACTTTAAATAAAGTCGCTTTTGTTTTCGCTCAACCTTAGTGTATACTGTAGTTCAAAGTTAGATCGTTTTAAGACTGAATGCCATGATTCAATGCAAATGTCACGTTGTGCTCCTTTCAATAGTAGAATCCATTTCATTTCTATCACTTGTGTTATAGTGGTCTATCATTTGACTTTGATAATAGGGGATTGGGTTCAGAGCGTGAGGCCAAAGGACATGTTGACACTGTAGCCAAGCAGGCCTCTAAAGAGCGAGTGAGAAAACGTGCACACCATCAACACTAGCATTGTATTAGGTTACTGAAACAAGCTCCCCGGGCTACTGCATCGTAGCTCCAAATTACAATCACACTCATATGCAAACAGATCCACTGAGAGAATGACCACATTGTTTGTTTTAGGGATACCTAGCAAAGTCTATGCAAATATATTCATATTTACACACATCGTCCGTATTGAAAAGCCAACTGAAGCTATAGAAATATAGAATATGTGTTTTTGAATTCTGCTGTAACAGCTCTTTTGAAACATTGCAAAGAGTTGCAGAAAGCTAAGGGAACATCTAACGCTTTTAGATAATGGGTGATTTTATACAAAGTTTAACTCTTCATCCCCCAAAACGATCTACAGTTAAACAGTTTTAACCTTTAACAACAGGTCTAAAATGCCAACATACCAAATACTTCCCTAAAGAGAGCAACCAGAAGTCCAAAACAAAACATAAAATGTGCATTGCATTGGGGTCTTCTACTAGTAGAATGAGCCTTTAGAAGTCCTCTGATGCGTATCCCTGCATCTAACCTCATTTCTGGAGCAACAAAGATTTCAACAATTCCTTCAATATCAGAATGGAAACAGGTGATGATGACTCCAAATGCATCTGAGCAGAGAGAGGGCAGACAAAGGCTATGAGTGTTTACTGTTGTTTCATAGAGGCTGTCAGTCATAACTGAACAATATTCTTCAGTGTCCCTCTACCCGCATTTGGCATTTAGGAGAAGAGGTTGATATCGGCACTCTGGTAAGGGGCTCATTTTGGCCTTGGCTGACAGTGCCAGTTGACCGCAGAGTGCCACCACCTGAGGCTTGGGCGTTGGAAATTGGTGGCAGCGGTAGGATCCATTCCTGTGTATCCCTAACCGACCGAACATCCTGTTTTTGCCCGTCTGGGTCTCTTCGCTCAGTGCCACCGATGAAGCAGAGCCAGCAATCGTCGCAAACAGCGCTCGTCAAAACAGAGTCATTCCCAAAGTGCATTTTGAAGGGGGGGGGGGCTTCCTGGAAAACAGACTGCTAACTGCTAATTATATCTAACAGAACTGAACAGTCAATATGGCAGCAAGTCCCACGGTGAAAACAACCAGCACTTGTTGAGCAAACACAGCATAAAGCCACCCATCATACTGTTACCGATACAGTCGTGCTCAAACTAAATACGTGACGTGTCGACTGTCGTCCAACGAATCTAGTCCCTTTTACAAGTGGCATAAACAGCAACGAGCAGTCGAAACGTTTGAGAATGTTCCATTTTAAATCCATCCACTATCCTCAAGTCCCCCATATTCATTGCGCCGCCCCATTCAGAATCCAACACACTACACCATCCTCCCTTCAGGTGGAACGCAAGCCCTGAGTCCTGGGCAGCTGGGTAAGTGGTTGGATAGGAGGCAGGGAAGGTGTGGTGGTGGGTGGCAAATGTCAGTGGGGGGGGGGGTCTGTGTTCGGGGTGCTTCAGGGGTCGATGACATTGGTGGCGTGGCCTCTATGTGACCCACGCGTCGAGTCTCATGCGTTTGATGTTGGCTCCCTCCTGCTCCACCTCATTCTGGGCCCGCAGGAGCTCCACCGAAGGGCTGAAGTCAGGAGGCAGCGAACGGCCACGGTTGCCCGTTGCACTGCCGCCGCCTGCCCCAGGGTCATCCCGGTCATTGCCCTCGTAGGAGCTGCCGTTGCTGCTGAGGCTGTGGGCGGGGGAACGGCCGGTTGGTGGCTCCAGGCACAGTAGGGAACCAGGGTACTGTGGCGGGGGCACGGTCGTCTGGATGCCCCCTCCAGAGGAGGACGGCGGGGGGCACGGTGAGCGGCGGTCTCGGCCGGGCGAGATGGGTTCAGACTTGATGCTCACATTGGAGTTGGTGTTGACAGTCAGCATGGCGCCCTGAGGTATGTGGCCCACCGGCCTGAGCATCAGAGAGAGAAGTGCAGGAGATGGGAGGGGAAACATGGACAATGAGCCACAGCACAGAGATGGAAATTAAGAAAGAGAAGGAAGACAAGATGGATGAGAGTCAGTTTCACCTGACAATCAACTGCAAAACAAGCATAGTGACAGGCTTCTGATGTGAAGTTTCAGACACAAAGAGCACCAACAATGCATAGTGGTAGCAACACCATTTGAGTCAATGATCAAATCCATTCCAAGCAATTGACAAGCAAAATTCAACTTCAAACTCCCAAAATCCATACAAAAACAAGCAACAGCAATTTTAAAAAAGCATGAAATTGCCTGTGTATGAAGGCAGGTGATTTGGCAAAGGGATCATGGCGGCTATCGAAAATTATCATCCAGAAACTGGGTTTCTCAGAAATTCCGGTTGGAGGATTCCCGATTCCAGAATTTCTGAAAAACCTGGGAACTGTGGTAAAGTTTCCAGAATTTTGTAACCTTACACCAGTTTAAGAAAAAGGTGGAAACCACCATCACAGAAATGACATGCCGGGGCAGCCAAAAGCGCACAGACATTACACAGTACGGACAAATACAGTACCGGCCCAACCACTCATCTCTACCCAAGAGGAGGTTGGACTGCGAGGCGCTGTGGGGAGAAAGAAACATTGGATACACTTGCAAAAGGAAATGACAGTATGTAGCTATGCATGTGAAAGGTGTGCAAGGGGTGTATGGGTATTCACCAATCTACCTATCCATCTATACAGCAATTTAAACAAGCATCGATGGATAATACATCTACGGAGAGATCAGAAATAGATTGAAGTTGAGCCCAATCCCATTTCTTCAAATATAGGAGCATGAAAAACATTTGCAGGTGCAGAAAATTACATTTCATGATTTTCATAAGTGATCTCTGGACAGTGTTGCCAGATTCAATGTTGGACAGTCCTATGGTTAAAGCTAATATGCCAATATGTCACCCTGTGGAAAAGGCAACTCCCTCCCTTTATAATACCAGACTTTGCGCACAGTATAATTGACATTGTCCTGAATAACATTGTTCTGAAAAGGGATTGTGTGAAAACATAGAATAGAGAACAGTCCCCAACCACCCGAAGGTACACATTCACCTCAGATTGGCTGCCAGACTGGAGATCTGGCTAGACAATTCCCCGCTCTGTTTGTCCATGCCCCACATGCTGTGGACAAGAGAGAACACTCAGTCACACAGGCTACTGTGTGTGTGTGTGTGTGTGTGTGTGTGTGTGTGCGCGGCTGGGCTGGGCTATTGGTTCTAGCAGCGGGATCCATTTTCACCTCTGCCGTTTGGGACAAACCGTGACTTCTCTCCTTAAGGCCTGGAAGACACGCCCGTTAACAGCTTTGCAGGTTCTAAGGAAATACGCTTTCCTGTATGCTGCCATCGTAAAGCGGTGTGTGGAGTAAGAACGCAGCACAATAGGACAGTCCATATCGGTGCCCCGTCAGAGGAAAGGAATACAGTGCATTTGGAAAGTATTCAGACCTTGACTTTTTCCACATTTTGTTACGTTAAAGCCTCGTTCTGAAATGGATTCAATTGTTTTTTCCCCCTCATCAATCTACACACAATAACCCATAATGACGAAGAAAAAACAGTTTATGTACGTTTGCAATTTTATTAAAAGACTAAAACAGAAATACCTCATTTACATAAGTATTCAGACCCTTTGCTATGAGACTCTAAATTGAGCTTAGGTGCATCCGGTTTCCATTGATCATCCTTGAGATGTTTCTACAACTTCCACCGGTAAATTCAATTGATTGGACATGATTTGGAAATGCACACCTGTCTATATAAAACAGTTGACAGTGCATGTCAGAGCAAAAACCAAGCCATAAGATCGAAGGAATTGTCCGTAGAGCGCCGAGACAGGATTGTGTAGAGGCACCGATCTGGGGAAGGATTCCTAAACATTTCTATAGCATTGAAGGTCCCCAAGAACACAGTGGTCTCTATCATTCTTAAAATGGAAGAAGTTTGGAACCACCAAGACTCTTCCTAGAAAAACTGAGAAATCGGGGGAGAAGGGCCTTGGGTCAGGAAGGTGACCAAGAACCCAATGGTCACTGACAGACAGAGCTCCAGAGTTTCTCTGGAGCAAAGTACAGAGAGATCCTTGATGAACGTACTCCAGAGTGCTCAGGACATCCGACTGGAGCGAAGGATCACCTTCCAATAGGACAACGACCCTAATCACACAGCCAAGACAACGCAGGAATGGCTTTGGGACAAGTCTCTGAATGTCCTTGAGTGGCCCAGCCAGAGCCTATAGTTGAACCCGATCGAACATTCCTGGAGAAGAAATGGGAGAAACTCCCCAAATACAGGTGTGCCCATCGTCATATCCAAGAAGACTCCAGGCTATAACCGCTGCTAAAGGGGCTTCAACAAAGTACTGAGTAAATGGTCTGAATACTTGTCAAATGTGATATCCCATAATGACAAAAAAAACTGACACTAAATTGTTGAGGGGAAAAAACAATCCATTTTAGAATAAGGCTGTAACGTAACAAGATGTGGAAAAAGTCAAGACCAATTCACAGACCCCTTCCAAAGAATGTGAATTGCTTGCAGCTACAAATGACACAGGGACACTTGCTACATGACAGGAATGGTCAGTCAGTGTTTTTGATGTACAGGTCGACAGTGGTTTGGAGAGAACGGAGGAGGGCTTCATGGTTGCTTTGTGACGTGGCAATGCAAGGATGGACTTACACCAAGTTGCTAAGCGACGCCAGACTAAGTTGTTGCTGTTGTTGATGTTGCTGCTGGGATAAAGACTGTTGCCATGGCGCGTTGCCTTGCAGCAGGCCGCCTGGTGACGCCAGGGCATGGAGAGCGGTGATGTCAGCGCTCGTCAGCTGGTATTCTGAGGGAAGCGAAAAACAGAGGGAAAACTGTTGCACATTTCCGTACATGTGCTGTCATTTTTTTATTAAATCAAACTTAATCTACTGTATATAGGAACTCAAACTCTCTGTGCAGCTGTGGTGCATTTTGCAGCTCGTTGTTACTCACTCTTTGCTACTCTGAAACTACTGATCTTCGATAACATCAAGAGTCAGGGAGAAATGAAAACCAGAAGGACTGTGTACAGAGTTGTGCAATCCTGACCTACAGTGTGTGTGCAGTATATATCAGTGGAGGCTGCTGAGGGGAGGACGGCTCATAATAATGTCTGGAATGGAGTCAATGGAATGATATCAACCACATGGGTTTGATGCCATTCCATTGACTGCATTCCAGACATTATGAGCCATCCTCCGCTGGTATATACACAATACAAGCATGTATAAGCATTTGTAGCCATCTGCTCATGCTTCAGGTAACCTGTGTTGTAAGCTGTCGGCATGGCGGAGAAGGGCATCCCCTGCGCCAGGAGGCTGGGCGTTGTCACGGAGACCACCGGTGTGGTGAGCATCTGGGTCACTTGTGCACCGGCCAAACGCTGGGCATTCTAGGATGAAAGGAGATGAGAGGGAGACTGTTAGACCAACTAAACAAAGAATTTCAACCTTGGTGTTGGACAGAACTGAGCGACATGTTTAAAACCCCTGTGTATTCAATGAATGGAACTATTGACATGCTTGAATGTCAACACGGTTGGATTCATGACAAGCTACAACTTTCAAAATGTCTCTCGTATTAGGTAGAGGTGGTGTTGGGAGACATCTTGTGACATCATGCATCAACACACATAATAGTAGTGGTGGCATTGCCAGGTGAACGCGAGCCTTAAAGTCATAGTTCACTTAAAATTTCTAGCTGGAAATAAGCAAACTTCAAAAAGTGAACTATCCCTTTCAATGTGTGCCATTCATCGTTTGGGGTAACCCCATGCAGTTTCCAGATGGACGGGGAACGTGCTGCGAGGTGGTGGCAAACTGCCAAGGGAAATGACACCCGTCATGCTACCCAATGGTGTCAGGGTTTGACGGAAGAAAATGGGCCTACAAACAATGTCGATGAGCCGAATGAGGTGTGCGGCGAAAAATCATCCAAAGTTGCTGCTAACGTTCCCACTGATAGATGCTAGCGTTGCTTGAAAGCTACCTTTATTTCCCCCCTTAAAATACACAAACTGATCATAGTTGAATGACGATATGCAGTCCTGCTGGAATCCCATAACCTCGACCCTAAAGCCACATGCAGTCAGATGGCAACCATAAACTCATGACCATTCCGCCACATGCCATTGGACTAAAGACAGAGACCATCTATACTTTGGGCTTAAAATGACGAGTTGCGTTGCACACTTGTGACCATGTGAATGGAGGGGGGGTGGGGGGGGTCAACAGTCATCGACACATGCGAGTGACGGGAGAGAAAGATTCACCTCGCTCACCATCTCCAGCTCATCATCTGTCTGCAAAGGGACGGGAGCGGAGATAATTACACCACTGACCTTTCTCTGAACTCAAAACACAGTCATCTCTAGTTTAGACCGACCGTTGACTAAAAAGTCATGCTGGAGAGAAGACATTATTCATAGAGAAGAAAAGGTTCTGTTTGTCAATGATAATATATATATCACAGATATACTATAGTGTATAATACAATCTTTTTTTATATAACCTTTGCTTAATCTAGATTGCACAGGTTGTGTTTTGGCAATCTGGAACTTCCATGCTAGATTTCACTTGTTTACGAAACTGAGATAAACCTGTGCATAATAAGTGTCAAAGTTTGTAGAAGGGGAATATTCACACCCTCTGTAAATTATTATTTTGATGCAATTAAAAAAAAGGTGCCCAAACACAGACGGGTCCCATTTAGTCTGGTAAAGCCTGGTTGGCCCTGGTTAGACCTGGTTCGGCATGGTTGAGCTCACCATCTGCATCAGGCTCTTCCCACCCTGAGTGGTGATTACCCGGATGTCTGGCTTGCGGCTGTTGACCATCTGTGGGCTCTGAGGCGGAGGTGGGGACTTGGCCGGAACTACTTTCCCCAGGCTGTTGCCGTTGGACACCGAGAGGAGCCCCGGGGAGGCCCTGGCACTGATGTATCCATTAGCTGAAGGGGGAAAAGGAAGAGAGAACATCCAAAGATAAATGACAAAACAGCTTGTAGGTAAATCAACACCTAGGCACAGCAATAATTGTTTAGTGTACTTAGAAGATGGAACCTCAGATGTTAAGTATTTTCTTTCATGATCACCGATCTCAAAAGGACCTTATATATGACATACAGCAAAGAGCCTATATGGTCTCTGAGGAAATTAGATGGAGGATCAGACCTCGTGGTTTGTGCAATGCGATCATCTAAATGAGCAATAATCACTTAAAAGCGGGCCAGATGCGACATAACAGCCGCAGACAGAAAATCCTACAAGTGGTTGCTAAAATGGCAGTCCTCAAAACAGTTTGTTTTGGACTTGGGGCTCGGGTAAGCTACGACGCAATGAATATACTTGCCCTACTGTCCAAGTGTGTCTTGCAAGATCACATAGGCCTAATGATTAGTTTGTATTTTACATAATAGAACCAAATATAATAGCATAGTAAGCCTACAGAATATTACTTTAAACAAAAACACTTTCTTAGGAGCTTTTAGAAGTTAGCTCACTGATCATGCCGGACAAAACTCAACAGTGTGCGCCACCAGGCAGGATAGAGTCTATGCTTGGATTGAAAATAAAATACAAGACTAATAGTTTGAACACCGTGTGCTCTGATTCGCTCACCAAACATTCACTCAAGATCCTAAATGCACATTCCCATGAAACTGATTGAGATGCAGATGCAGTGATGACAGCCCATCTCCGTTCGAAATATAACATTTTCTTGAGACAATGTGGTGGGTATAGGCCGACGTTGCAATTGGAGGATGTATTTTATGCATATTCTATAATGATATTCAATTGACTACATACAGTATGTCGGTACAAACTGAGAAATTATGACCAGAAAAAAACAAAAAAAATTAAATAGCTCCTGCACCTAAAAATAAAATAAATAGCACTACATCACTGGATGTACTCCCAAACACACGACTCGATGACAAACAATGCTTTGATTGAAAAACAATTATATATATATGTATATATATATATATATATATATGTGTCCATAGTCATCTCGCATGGCTCGTGAGCTGTGAACAATCCACGGCAAAAAGTACATTGATTCCACAGAAAAACATGTTCTGTGACACGCACGTCAACATGACAAAATGTCTTTACATCATATCCTCAGCTATCCCTGGACTGCATGCTTCAGCCATAACGCTAGGCAACCCCCCTCTGTCCAAAAGCCTGGGGCTAGATTTGATTTCTCCCCGAGGGAGGGTTGACAGTGACACCTGAACCTTCTGGGTCTCCCTCTCTACCTGCCACCCTTCTGCATTGCTCAGGTGTCGATCCAGGAAAGTGCTGGGGATTCCAGGCACGCCAGCTGACGTCAACATTCTCGGTAATTAAAGTGACGGTAATGACAGAGAAGGGAGGGAGAGGAACTGCTAAGGACCTGGGTGGAGTATATGATTACTCTTGGCAATGTGTCAAGCATCAAATGTTTTTCACTTTCCTTTCCATTTTCTAGTCTTTTAGCAGGCCCTTTGCTTAAAAAAAAAATTTTTTAAAGCAACATCCGCATTTCCAAAATCCTGATATTTATTGAGACTTGTGTAAACGTTTTTCTGTCATTTGAGCATCTCAATCAATCATTGTTGGAGCAAAATCAGAGTACGGGCATTTTTGTGTCTAGCGCCTAAGATAATGGATTAATTTGTTGTTTTTCACTGGGTACGCCGATTTCTTAGAGCGTAGTATTGTCAGTAGCAGTGGTATTGTAGAGTAGTCTGTCAAGGTTACTCACGGACTGGACTTGGGCATCCGCCATTTGAGTTGTTCAAGTCACCGCCGAGCATAGCACCTGTTGAAATGATGAACACTGGCTGAGCAAGGAAAATATGAACATTCCTACTAGTAGGACACGGAATGTAAATGTTTATTACTTTCACCTGCATTACAAGTATACAGATATTTTCGATTTGAATTATACAAGTAGTTGAATATTGGAATGTATTGGCAAGTCCTAGGAGTATTTGAAATAAATGTATTTAGAAGAAAAGTATCCAAATATTTTCAAATGCTAAGCTATTTATAAAAGTTATTTAAAAAAAAAAAAATTTAAATAAAAAATTCAAATACTTCCAATGAGCGATATTCACTTAAAAGCGGGCCAGATGCGACAGAACAGCCACAGACAGAAAATCCTACAAGTGGTTGCTAAAATGGCAGTCCTCAAAACAGTTTTATGGACTTGGGGCTCGGATAAAGCTACGACGCAATTAATAAACTTGCCCTACAGTCTAAGTGTGTCTTGCAAGATCACATAGGCCTAATTATTAGGTGTATTTTACGTAATAGAAGCAAATATAATAGCATAGTAAGCAGTACATTACTTTACACCAACGTTTTCCATTGCATGTCATGATGAACATGACCCTGGTTATGGCAGAGCACAGAGTCTGTATGGAGAGAAAAGATGACAACCTAATTTCCTCCACATGCCACAGTAGAAGGCCCTCCCGCTCTTTCGCTCACCTGCGCTGGCCGGTCGCTGTGGCAACCCGGGAGATCCTGTGCTTCTCTGGAGCGCCGGTGGCTGGGGTGACAGGTGGTGGTTGTCAGAGAGCGATGACGACGTCACGTAGGAGGTGGTCACCATGGCGTTCCCGGGGTTACTGAACTGCAATGCGTTCTGATTAGAGGCCTGGACGGTGACGGGCACGGAGAATGTGGGGGGCGGGACTGAAGACTGAAAGAGATGAGAGAATTGACAGTTAGTACTTTTCAACCATGTTTCAGGCCTCTTGATATTTGATAGACAGACAATGGAAGAATAGCAGTTTGATACTGCTCTAGGTGAAAGGGAGCTACCACCGGTGTTCCTCAAACCTCTATTTGAGTACCACCAGCCAGTGCACTTATTTGACCTATCCCAGTACTAGCAGCCGTACTAGGGGATAGTGGCAAGCTAAGGGCAAGGGGTTTTAGATTGGGTGAGATAGTGAGAGAGGGAGATACTTACACTGACACCGTAGCGCTTGAAGAGGATGTCTAGGTCTTCGGTGGTCTTGCGGTATTTGTCGTCGTTCAGGAGGCTCTGGTCGATGGAGTCCTCTCCTTCCGGCTCGGGACTTTCGCAACCGCTGAAGCCTTTCTTTCGCAACGTCTGTGATGACAGGGTGAAAAAGAGCAGAGGGAGACAAGAGGAAAAGATGACACGGAAGGTGGAGGTTAGTCTGGCTGAATATGAACTAGTGCACACGAGAGTTTCAGACTTCCGGATCTGGCAAGAAGACACACAGCTCAGTTCTGAGACAAAATTCCCATTCCCTCTCTGGCTGCCATTTGCGTTCCACAACACTGGAGGCTACAGAAAGGCGACACCACACTGTGGCTGCAAATACGGTTCGTTGTTCTGCCAAGAACTGGGTTCAAAGCGGTTAACTGTGCGTGATTGAGCTTGCCTGGCGCAGTGGGACCAAAGGAATAGTCACAAAAGCGCAAATCCTGCCCACATGGCATTCCAGGCAGGCTCAAACAAAAGTGGTACGGTTAGAGATGGCTCTTTGTGATTGCTTTACCTCGATGATGTCAGCGTTGGTCCGGCTCTCGTGGGGCTCGTTGTACTCTGTGTATTTGAGCAGGACCTTGTCCATGTCGGTGCTGGCGTACTGGAACAGCTTGTTGGAGTGGTTGAAGATGATGAGGGCGATCTCACAGTCGCACAGCACGCTCAGCTCGTACGCCTTCTTCATCAGGCCAAACTTCCTCTTGGTGAACGTCACCTGGATGGGAGATTAATTTATTCTGTATTACATTTATTAATATAAGCACTTTTGCCATCAGCATTGTCACAAAGTCCTTTACGCAATAACATAATGGAGGGTGATGGGAAGAGCTTGCAGAGGTTGCGGAAAGGAAGGCGTGAAAATGAGTTGTGGTGTGTCTGTAGAGGGTAAATTCATGTCATTAACACGTCCAGCGGCGTGACAAATCTGAGTGAACCGGCAGCGCGGGTTTCCTTTACCTGCTATTCATTTC